>NC_136068.1:450085907-450518407 GCF_964261635.1 Lissotriton helveticus
TGATGAGCCTTCAGTATGAACGCTCTGTAGGCTTCTTGAACAAAGTATTTACTGGTGGGGGGCCTCCAACAGGCAGTGGTTTACTCCTGTGAACTCTGAGTGAGAGCCAAACGAGTGTCAGGGGGGAGGGTTGTTGGATACAAGCTACAAAGACCGTCATTTTGAAATAGGCAGAGAAAAATCATGGATAGATGTTTAAATCAAAATTAGGACAATTATGGGATTGCAATTGCTAACTTCACGAAAATAAGGCTTCTACAGCATTGCGTATTGAAGTCCTGTAGTATTAAAACATAAAGAATATTGTAAAAGCAGGACTGTTGGATATTCCCACTTGAATGGATTTGTTTAGTTCTAGTGAGTAGTAGGCTTGCTGTTATCTTCCTTCTGTTGTTTGAGTTCTGGATAACTTACACCTTCGGTGCTGAAGCACCTGGGTCTTGTTCCCTTGGAAAAAGCTTTGTGTGAGGAAAGTGGAACATGTTTTTTATTTTGCATGCAATAACATGCCCTAGTAATTCTGGCGCCTACTGTGCTGCATTGACAGACCAGTGCCTTTGTTACTCTCCCATGCAGGGTGAATGTAGGTTGTGGACCGGCCGAGGAGAGAGTGCTGTTGACCGGTCTTCATGCTGTGGCCGATATTTACTGTGAAAACTGCAAGACCACCCTGGGCTGGAAATATGTAAGTATCCTAGGATGCAGAATCCCTTTACCGCTTAAGAGCATCCCGAATATCACCAACATTTGTGGTACACGGGACGAGAGCAGTAAGCGCTATATTGAATTGGTAGATCCGGCTTCAATGTAGGATGGTAGGGGTAGTCTTCAGACTGTATGGAATCAATCATTGTCTCATTAAAGTTGAGCCCCATCCACTCATGAGGCCCAGATCGATCTTGGAGAGCTACTCTGTCCTTAACTCATTCTCTATTTATTCAGGTGTGGCTTCCCCCTCCCTACAAACTGAGCATAACATGTTCCCCGAGTTCCTCTCTCTCACGCTAGAGGTTTCATACCTGCTCCAAGTCCTTATACTAGTGTGTTTCATCTAGCCTGTCTTGGAAATTTCTCCAACATGGAGAAATGCAAGCCCTTGTTTGCCCCAACTTGTGAACCTCTTGATCCTTTCTAAACCAAGCCATCTTTCCCAGAACAGAGGCACCTTTCCCCAAAAGCTATTCAACTAGTTTCTTTAATAGTGTAATCTTTAACCATTGAGTTTTCCTTAGGTCACAAATAGGTTTTGGCATCCAGGGTCGATTGTGGTGTGTCATCCTGGTCTCTACTCTTTCTTGCTAGTGCATCGACAAAATTGTTCTAAAAGGAGCTCCCTCATGAGAGAGAGGTGTTGGTCCTATAGCCATGGCTAGTTGTTAACTCAACTGATCTCATCAGAAGGTGCCTGTGCAACTGGAGTGAGCGACAGTGGGGTTAACTTCCATGTCCATTCCTTCCTCGTCTCTGTTTTCAGTGTGAATGAGCCTTTTGGTCTGTTCGCTTCCTAATACTGTTCTTAGCCAAAAAGTTAAGTTTAGTCTGAACAGGTGAATTCTTTCTTACTTTCCTGCCTGGTCCAGCCTAGGCTGTTTGGCCACTATTCTAGGAGCCATTCTCCCTCTGATGTGGTTTTCGTGTCCTCCCTCTTGCAGGAGCAGGCATACGAGAGCAGCCAGAAGTACAAAGAGGGCAAGTACATCATTGAGCTCAACCACATGATCAAAGACAATGGCTGGGACTAGGCGCCGGCGTGGTTTGGGACGGAGAGAACCAATGCCGCAATTCTATCCCTGATGTTCCATCTGCGCCCTGGAGCCAGATGCCCAACACCATCACTGCCGGCTGGCAGACCTTCCAGAACCTTCCATCATGGACTGTTTTCCTACAAGATTTTTTGTGTGTGAAAAAATAGTGATTATGGACTGGGGGGTGCTGAGGGTGGGGGAGTGGGGTAACTGTTTACATGTTGAGTCATGGCGAGAAAAAGCATTCTCTTTTCTCCCCTCCCCGTGTTGTCTGTCCTCATCTTTGATGACAGGGCTTGCCAGAGCAATCCTGAAATGCAGTGGAATACAAGCGATGGGTGTCTTCTCTTTGTGCTGTGTAGCAGTTCTTGGAGTTGGTGGATACAAGTGTTGTGTGCTTCTTTCACTGTGGTGGTCTTACTCCACATTTCCACGTCATATAGGCCTTGTGGCTCAAGCTTGCTTGCTGGAGAGCGTTTTTGTAAGGCCAAGATTAGGACCTTAATGGGAGCTGGAGCTGTAATGCTTAAATGGAAGCTGAGTGCAGAGCAGAATTTCATCACAAAATTGGATGTTTATCTTCAGAGGCCTTCATGATTTCCAACCTTGAGACCTTGTCTTCAAAGTACAGAAATAGGAAATGAGGTTTTGGGTAATTATTCACCCTTTATTTTATTGCTCCGGCCCCCTCACAACCAAAGATGTCCTCTGTTTCAAAAAGTGGCTGAATGTCCTTCCCTTACAGTACTACTTTTGATCCAAGATCTAACCACACTGGTGAACATAAGGATTTGTGTTGGCCAAGACACAGCTTTAGATATAGTGGAGGGAGCCCTCGATGGGAGACGTCTGAGACTGTTCAAAGGGACGGTGCCCTGTCTAGTGCAGCGAATGAAAATGTGTTGTGCTCCCATCTCTCATGCATTCTGCACACAATGGCTGGAAGGAGACCGCAGTCTTTAAGGAGATGTTTATATGGGTTGTTGAGAGGCAGATCAACTGGAGAGACTGTCTGGTTCAATCTGCTGTTACAAACAGGTGTTGCCTTCTGTATCAAGCCTGTCTTTGCTTCTGCGTTGGATGTGAGTGGTAGGAGGAGTCCTCTTCCAGGGGAGCAGTTAATAGGAGGAGAGTCCCACATTGTGTGGGACACTGCCGGAATGTGTGCTGGTCACGCCCGGAGGTGCATGCGAATTATTTAGCAGCACATGTGTTTGTACATATTTCTTTGTGATTATATGTTCTGTTACGTCAGACAGTTTGTATTTGATAACCTGAACACCCGGCACTTATTAGAGTGTAGTGCATGTTGCAGATGTGGTAGGTGTATCTTATGAAAGTACCTGTTTGTCATTTTATATTTAACATATGTAAGAGTCATTTGGAATAAATACTATGTTGTTCATGCTTGTGGATTTGTGACCTATTTCGATTTTTACACATTATCCCATATACTTTTAGAGATGCTTGCAGTGGGATAGCGTTAATATTAAATTCAACCGCATTTGATATTGTAGTTTGCTCACAGTGACATTGCTACAATAGTAAAACTATCAGGTATTGTATTTTCTTTTTTTTTTTTTTTTATTTCTGTAATTTTTTATTGTATAAAAAATATATATTTACATGGAGCATGGAATATACATGAGTGGAGGAAGAGGGAGGAGAAAGAGGCAAAAGAAAGAAAAAGGCGCCGGGGGGCGGGGTGTATTTGGCCACCGGCGTTCCGTGGCTTTGCGTTAGTTCGAATGTCAGTTTTCCAAGTCCTGCTTGTCGTCGTCTCCTGCCGCCCCCTTCGCGATGCTTGGTTGGTGTCCTTGTCCCACGCCCCGGACGATAGAGAGGATAGAGAAGGATAGAAGTCGAAAATGAAAGAGGAGAGGAGCCTTGCATACTGGAGGAAGCCAGTTTATTTTATAATCTAACTTCCAACACGGAACTGACCAGTTTACTGCAACTTACATGCTATTCGATATATCGATTATAATGATAATTTACCAATGCATTGATTGATCAAATAGTAAATGTAATTAATAATAATTCGAATTGATCCTTAATAGAATAGGTCCAATATGAAGTGTAATGAATTTAAACTGATCTTCACCAGAATTAGTCCTATAATTCTAAATTGGTTCTAACTAGGGTAGGTCCAATATTAAAGCTAGCCGATTTGTTATTGTAATAGAATAGCCCTATTACATTTATATGATTGTATTGTTTCCATAGTTTGATAGCTCTAATAATAATAATAATTTGAGTCTAATTTTTATTGTGATGTAGCCAGAGCTGAATCAGTCCAACACCACTCATTTCAATGTATTACCTACCACTATCGGGTAGCTACATTATTTACTCTGTGCCAATTGATTATTGTGATATACCGGCAGTGCTATGTTTATCCCTTTACTAGGTTTGTGATAAATAATTACCACAGCATACTTGCGTTCATTTGGTAGCAAAGCTCCCATTTTAAATCAATTCCACTATATTCTTGTAAATATGTAGCAGAGGGATCACTCCAAAGCTAGCAATATTATAATTCCGTTTTATTGGAATTGCTCCCTTATTAAAGTTAACTATATTTTTGAGACTGTACTCACATTATCATGGCTCCTACACTAATTTCAAGGTTTCACTTATTATGATGCAATTGATCTTCTTGTCTTCGAAAGCTGCCTATATCTAAAAAATTTGGCAATGGATTGCTTCCATTTTATTCACTGAAAACATTAGGTTTCCACTCTTTGCAAATATTGGTTGGTCCAGTGTGTGAATCCAGTTCTTTGGTTTTCCCTATAAACCGTGTTAGTTTCCTCTGATTGAAGTATCCTTTGAAGTACTGTTTCATAATTAGTTGACTTGGCGGGGGGGGGGGGGGAGATAGCCATTGATTTACCTGGAGTGAATGGCCATTGTTTGACTTTCGTGACCAGTATGTGACCCCTGGGTAACAAATGTGGTGGCCATTCTGCATCCCAAACCAGTATGAAGTGGTAAAGCAACCTCTTTTTCATTCACGTTCACCCAAATCGCCTTTTGTTCCAAAGGGCCCGAAGTGCCCATCACCTCTATGCTTCAATAGATAGGTTGCATTGAGGCGAGCGAGTTATTGAGTTGGTGTATAAATGATTGCATTTGGTGTGTTGTCCTGATTCTTCTTCTGTCTGTGTAGGACCATCAAAATTGCATATCTTATGGCTCGAAGCAGATTCTTCGATATCGCATCCGCAAGATTTCTTATTAGGTGAAGACAGTGCGGATCATAGCTCACACCTGGCTCAAATTGCCCTGGTTCCATGATAATTTAACTTAACTCCACTGACTTAATTAAATATGAGTGTTGCTGATTCGCTTTCATTTATAGCTCATAATAAATGATTGATTAGGAAGCCCACTGGTCTGCTTGTACAGAACGTTGCTCTTTCAGCATTTTTCCTTCTCTTCTCCACATCCCGATGCACCTCCAAAACTTGCATTTTTCTGTTCTAGTTGTTGTAACCTTTTTTAGTTGTGATCACCCTAACGGGACTGGGATAGGCTAACCCAGGACAATGACGCAATATGCAGTCTGAGCCTTATGGGACTAGATGGGCTTAGTCGATCTGCCCGGACATGTTACATTCAAGCCTTTATGAAGCACTATGAGAATGCGCCTACCGCCTCAAGATCAGCATGGGATATAGGAATTCAACAGGGATGTGGTACTTGCTGCCTTTAGGACCTGATGGCTCCTAATTTGGTTTGGAGCAACAGTTTGGTCCCTTGAAAACCTGGCTGGCTCACCGAATCGCACAGCGGTTTAGAGCCTTGTCACCTATAGGACAAAATGTCTTTGTTAGTTAGCAAGGGTTGCGAGGTGTGTCACCGGGGCTAGATGGCTCACAGATTAGCGTTTGGGTACATAGCTGGTTATTTTTTAGGTCTGAATGGATTTGAGAGGGGTGGAAAATAGGCCCAGAGACTTAGTGTCACTTTGAGAGCTAGGTAGGCACCACAATAGGTTTATCACCTTTAGGAAATTGTGGGTTCAGAGAAATGCTACATGGACACAGAGCTGATTCCATCCAGTAGTGGTTCACCTCCTTCATGTGCAACAGATGCCATTAATCCAAATGAAGATCTCCAGTTCAGACTGGCTCTGAAGGTGATGGAGACAGTCTTGAATGTGATGTGGGCAGAAGGGAGGAGCCAATGAAATGACCAAAGTGTAGGAAGGCTCCAGCGCCCCTTCGCAGCCCCTTGCTCCGTCAGTAGGTGAACGTGAGACCTTCACAGGCAGCTGGCTGGGATACAGAGAGCAGGGTTTTGCCTCTGTCTAGGCGCAATCGGCCTGATGCATTAACTACAGTTTTGAAGTGAGGTTTACCACAACGACTCGCAGAAGGAAGAGCAAAGCACAAGGTGGCAGAGTCTTCTTCGCAATGTGTCTCGTGACTTGAGAATGCTGAGAATTCGTAATTAGAGAATCTTGTTGCTGTAAAATGTTTGTAGAGAAAATCTTCTAAAGGTTTATTCCTTCGAGTCATTGTTGTACCCTAAACCGGCTATACCCGCCCAGGCTCCATCCTATCGATGGTCCTCCGGGTGGAACTATTCTGAGCCCTCCTGGCTGACCAAAATCATCCTGAACCATCAAGAGGTGGATCAGGTACAGCTATCGTGGTGGTTTTAATACTGAAGCAGCACTGAGCATCCTAGGACACCTCGTCATTCAACTCCGACATTTCAAAGCCAAGCTAATGTTTAACTCCGATTCGTCAACAGAAGTAGACCAACTAGGGTACAAGAATAATTTGAAGGAATAAGCCTTTGGAAGATTTTCTCCTACAAACATTGTACAGCAGCAAGATTCTCTGGTTACGAATTTTCAGCAGTCTGAAGTTGTGAGACACATTGCGAAGAAGAATGCCATCTGGTGCTTCGCTCTCAATTCTGCGAGGAGTTCTGGTGAACCTCACATCAGAACTGTAGTGCATGGCTCAGTCCAGTGGCTCCTGGACAGAGGCAAAACCCAGCTCTCAGTATCCCAGACAGCCGCCTGCAAAGGTCCCCCGTTCACCTACTGACCGATCAAGGGGCGCTGAAGCCTTCTTACACTTCGTTCATTTCATTGGCTCCTCCCCTCTGCCCATGTCACATTCAAGATTGTCACCTTCAGAGCGAGAGACTAGACGTGTTGTCCTCCCTTGCAGAGGAGATCGAGCTCTCCTTTTGTCAACACAACAGAGTGACAGCATCACCAGACCTGAGGACCTTTACATCAAAAAGGACAAAGGAAGCTTTCCACTTTGTATCCAGGCTCTGTATCCTCTTGCCTTTGGTGCAGCGCGGCTCCAGAAATTTTCCATAAACCATCACCTTAACACAGGGAGCTATTCACAATTTACTCATCAGTGGGCCCATAACACTGCAATTCATTCATACACGCATGTACTCTGCTCCGAGGATTCAGTGAAGACCAAAGAAGAACCGCTGGATTATAGCGGAGTGTCTAAAACTAAAATTTTATACATTATTTACATCTGCAGTTTTAATCTTGTTACCATGGTTTTATTAAAGAAAACATTTAAAACACCCCACCATTATTTTTCGATGGATCAGCTAGTAAAGGTTAACTAAAGGACAATACCTGCTTAATTCTCCATTTATTTAATTTTATTTAGAGATTAAATCTCCTAGCATGACCCCTAAGTATTATTTTCAATTATGCATTAATTATCTGAAAGAAAAGTTAAATTCAAAACATTCATTGATTAACATGACAGCTTAGAAAAATAAGCAAGGACCATACTACCAAGATGTAGAGACGCAGATATCAGCAATAAGGCAGAATAGTTCCCAAAGAACACCTCTCTATCTCTCTCGAAGTTCCCCTCTCATAGGACTTCACACCCATTCAAAAGTTAAAGTTCAGAATTTCAAAGTCCCTGCGCCACAGGAAAATTGCGCGGTCCGACAGCATCTCGGGGTGCAGAGATTAAGTCGAAAAGAAAGCTTCTTTCATCGTCCCAAATGCCCTCTTTTATACCCTTTTTCACTAAATTATCTATCTCAGTCAGTCAAAAAAATATCTTATCTATCTAAAATGCATAACTCTAAAGTTCGGAGTGTCCATGATTGGTCAATTAAGGGGTGGATGAGAATCACCTCATCGCCTTACTGTTCAATTTCAGCAGAGTCATCGTTATAATAGAAAAAAATAGTAGATCTATAGTTCATGTCATGCTTCTTCCGTTATGTCCTTTAATTCGTTATTCGATGCCCCATTCCCACATTCAAGAGGCTAACATTAGAAAAAGTTGGGATCTATTCCAAGTGGCAGGCCACGCTGTCCTTGACCCATTCTACACAGGCACAGGTAGCTCGCTCTTCTTCTCAGCGCATGGGTGCTTAGACCGCCACCTCAAAGTCACAGCTTCCATTTTTCTTAGGCCACATAGGCCTCAATTTGGGAATTATTATAGAAACAAACACAAATAAACTTAAATTTGAGAAATAAAGCAGTTCTGTTTACCTCCCCCCTTCTAATAATATCCCAGTTAGTATTTACCTAGCTTTTAAGCAACACATATGCGTGAATTTACTTACCAATCTTCATGATTTATGCCACAAATAAACAGACAGAAAGCATATTCATGCAATTTCCGATTAGATTATAACAAATGCGTACTTTTTATGACGAGATATATAACAAATTAGCAAATTACGCTTCGCCATTACATGCAATTTTAGTATCCCACGTGTATTTGTGTAGGTGTATTCTATTCTATGTTGGTTACTTTCAAAACCACACGATTAATACATGTTACTGTTATGGAGAATTGACTTAACAAGGGGTATACAAAAATCTATTTTTGTTGCCACCTTGCTCCATCACCTTCATGGTCAGTCATGCTCCATGTCCCCTCCTGTCCCGGAAGGAACTAAGGTCGAGCCTCTGCAGAGGGCACCTGCTCTTCACGTAAATACGGCAGGGAATCTGACCCTTGACCTAACTAATTACATTGTAACAGTCCATCTTGGAAGCCTACATGATTTCCTCTAAACACAAGCTTTGGCAAAGCTAATACGCCTCACCTTTGAGACCTATTGGCTTTGGCAATAGTTTTTACCACGCTGTATCGCGCACAGACTGGTGAAATTAGGGCTAGCTTTAGGGCAGCGCGACTGGTGTAGCTGCACTGGGTGCTGACCTAGGGAGGGGTCGCTGACCTCAAGGGGAAGAACCGATTAGCAATAATGTACGATTTAAAAACACCTTCAGCAGAGTTCCTTGTGCGTCCAGTTTTTAGGTAGCATCAAAAATGTCGAGATAACCCTTGTGATTAATGTTAATGCTAGAGAGAGATCAGAATTTTGTCTAGTTCTGGTTTTGGCTTGCACTAAAGTAGCGTAGAGGGTTAATATGCCTGCTACAAAGAACATGTACCGTGCAGATTTTATATGGATAGCCGAGTAGACTACTGCTTTTGCCACAGAGATCCTTTTGTTACCGCAGTTCATAAGATATAACCCTAATATAGAACAGTGACTGTTAGGAACTGTCATCAAAGAGCTACATGCAAACAGCGTAAAATTGGTTAGGCCGTTCTGTCCCCCCCTCCCTCCCCTCCCCCTCCCCCCCAAGTCTTTTATAATCTATTCCTAATGTTGCCGAAATGTGCTTGTTCGGGTAGATACACATTCTTATTAATAACGTTAGCCATTACCAGTGCTTTCAAATAAATGAAATGTATGTGAGAGAGGGGCTGTGGAGAAATGAGGGGCACTTTTGCCTGGTAGTTATGAGGGAATCCGAGGAGGTGGTCATAAGGCCAACAGCTCAAAAGCCGGCCCTGGGTGAAAATACGGGGTGGTTGGGGAGCATAAGCAACATGGAAGGCGTGGGGGGTCCGTAACAACACCAAGCATGCACTAAGAAACACAGAGTGCACAGGGGAAAGCAACTGAAAAGCATGCACTCCCGACGTGTGCTAAACAACAAGCATTTACAATGCAACAGTCTCACCTTTGCAAAAGTTAGAGCTATTGGCATTGTAAATGACAAAATTGTTAATTATGTGTTGGTTTTGAAAACAGATAAATAAATGGCATTGTCATTTACAATGCCAATAGCTTAATCTCTCGCAAATGCGAGACCTATTGCATTTGCACGCACACATACACAGAGCCACACACACAGAGCCACACACAAAGAGCCACACACACACACAGAGCCACACACAGCCACACACACACACAATGCCACACACAGCAACACACACACACAGAGCGCCACACACACACACAGCCACACACACACACACACAGCCACACAAACACACAGAGCGCCACACACACACAGAGCGCCACACACACAGAGCGCCGGGTGTGAGGGCGAGGGGGTGTGAGGGTTAGTGAGGGTGGGTGAAGGGTTTGAGGGGGTGAGAGGTAGTATTTTATTTAAACAAATTTACAACAAGAAAATCACAAACATTGGCAAAGCCAAAAGGTAGCAGCCAACATTACCAGACTTATTGACTTTACTAATGTTTGTGTTTTTTGGCAACAAGTGTAGCGTACTAAGAGTGTTTGAAACATGATCCAACCCAGAGAGAAGTCTTGCTGTTAAATTTTGTAGTAATTGTAGGTGGGCCACGTTTGTGTTAATCTCTACCATATATATCAGAGCTGTTACAACGAGAGGTAGGGGACTGCCAGGGCTGTTTGCCCCAGGCACAGCACTTTACACAGCCACACACTGCTACGGTCCAATCTTGGTATTTAATCCAGATGTAGGCTTCACGTGTTTTTGTGGTGTAGTATTAGACTGGGGGTGTGTTTTTCTTTCTCCCCTCTTCTCCATTGGCTGGAGGAGGTCTGTAGATGGTCCACGTTTGAATAGGTATGTCCATCTCAGTTAAACATTAAGACCATTCGGTGATAGTTTTTGTAATTAATGGACATATGTTTAGTTGTTGGACAACTGTTGAGGTGGAGGTCTCTCACCAGTCTGCAGCTTAAGGAGCCAGGCTAGGTGTCTATAAATCCTTAAGCGGACAGACCCATTCATTTAGTACCTCCTATCTTGTCGGACTGACAGGGGCCTAGTGACGTTGTGTTGTCCCTGCGCTAAGCACCGCAAACAGTTGCAGTCGCCAGCTCAGGACAAGAACAGATACCTGACACTGTGACAGACTGGCTTCATGGAGCAGCTACCTGGATGACTGGCATTTAACCAACAGGGAATCTGTGGATGCACACCGTCAATGTGTAGGTGAGGTGGTGTCTCCTCGATCACAGATAGTCAGTCCCCTTAGGGTGGTTGGCCTAAACCTAGAAACCAGGCACCAAAAACTGCCACCAGTGGGTTACCCTGGTGGCATCGAGTCAGCTTCCTATGAAAAGACGCTGCCAGTGCAATAAACCCTGTTGTTTCTGGGGCAGCCCGTGGCCCGGCCAGATAATATCACATGAGAGATGTCAGGAGGCTGTGCTGTCCTCACCTGTACAACTGCGCTTAAACCTAACTGTGATCACGGGTGTGCAGCTGACCTTTGCGGCATCTCTCTCCTGTATGACAGCTGGACCAGGCCTTCTCACTAGAGCAGGTACAGGGACACTATTCTCACCCTGGTGAATGCAGGACAGTGGCAGAGCTCCGCTACTGATAGTCTAAAAGGCCACGGCCGATGCCTGCAGCGAATATTCCAGGTGCAGACTCCTGTCATAAGCGATCGGTTGGCTGCGATACCCCCAGAAGCTATTGGAGAGAGGGTGTAAGGCCAGGCCTTTCCCCTGCATCAGGTATCGGGAAGCTGTCCTCATAGGGGTGAATACAGGCCTCTCAAGATGCGGTGTTCAACTGCGGTTGCTGCACCACACCTGGTCACTGCAGCAGCTCATGGGGCCGAACCGTGCAGCAGGCCCTTTAGGAGCGGACTCCCCTCTTTGGAGTAGGTGTCTTCTCCCTTCTTGGGAGCTGCTCCTTCTGCGGGGAGTCTTCTATGCTGCTCCGGCAGTGTCAGCTCGGCTAGCGCTGGGAGGGGATCTCCTGCTACGACAACCCGGCTCCAGCGGTTGCGGAGGCTTCAGTCCGCAGCGTGTCAGCTCCCGGGCCAGTTGCTCAGGAGGCGGCACGTCGTCCTGGTCTCTGGTGTTCGTGCGCACCCCGACAACTATATAGACAACGACGAGAGACTACGATACGGATCATAGTGTATGCCAGCCTAGCTACAGGGGTACAGTCCCAAAGTAATAACAGGACGTGCGACATATCAGGTCGTTGTAGTACAAGCCTTGAAGAATAATATGATACAAAAGGGGATGATGGACGGAGCATTTGAACAAATCAAACACTCACCCCCAGTCAACTGATCTGGGTTTAATCCATCACCATTCTTTAGTTCACTCAGCCACCCCAGTTCAGACATGGCTATATGCAAATCAGTCTGACCCTGTGCCTTGTGGGAACAGTCCAGCCCGAACTGCCAAGCCATGTCTTCCCTGGACCGGAAACAAGCATCCTGGGACCGGTTTCGGATTCATAATCCTCATCATCCAGGCTATCTTGAATCCAGTGGCCAAGTGAACAAGGGACTCACGTCTGAGCATACCCTGCCACACTTAGGGCAAACAAAGCTTTTGGCCGCCATAAGTGTGGCAGGGTATGCTCAGACGTGAGTCCCTTGCTCACTTTGCCACTGGATTCAAGCAAGACGGCTGTAATGCCAGAAACCGGTCCTCGGAAGCTTGTTTCCGGTCCAGGGAAGGCATGGCTTGGCAGTTCGGGCTGGACTGTTCCCATGAGGCACAGGGTCAGACTGATTTGCATATAGCCATGTCTGAACTGGGGTGGCAGAGTGGGCTAAAGAACGGTGATGGATGGATTAAACCCAGATCTTTTGACTGGGTGTGAGTGTTTGATTGGTTCAGATGCTCCGTCCATTACCACCCCCTTTTGTACCGCTTTTGGCCGCCATAAGTGTGGCAGGGTATGCTCAGAAGTGAGTCCCTTGCTCGCTTTGCCACTGGATTCAAGCAAGCCGGGCTGAAGACGGCTGTAATGCCAGAAACCGGTCCTCGGAAGCTTGTTTCCGGTCCAGGGAAGGCATGGCTTGGCAGTTCGGGCTGGACTGTTCCCATGAGGCACAGGGTCAGACTGATTTGCATATAGCCATGTCTGAACTGGGGTGGCAGAGTGGGCTAGAGAACAGTGATGGATTAAACCCAGATCTTTTGACTGGGTGTGAGTGTTTGATTAGTTCAGATGCTCCGTCCATTACCACCCGCTTTTGGCCGCCATAAGTGTGGCAGGGTATGCTCAGACGTGAGTCCCTTGCTCACTTTGCCACTGGATTCAAGCAAGCCGGGCTGAAGACGGCTGTAATGCCAGAAACCGGTCCTCGGAAGCTTGTTTCCGGTCCAGGGAAGGCATGGCTTGGCAGTTCGGGCTGGACTGTTCCCATGAGGCACAGGGTCAGACTGATTTGCATATAGCCATGTCTGAACTGGGGTGGCAGAGTGGGCTAAAGAACGGTGATGGATTAAACCCAGATCTTTTGACTGGGTGTGAGTGTTTGATTGGTTCAGATGCTCCGTCCATTACCACCCCCTTTTGTACCGCTTTTGAAGAATAATATATCTTGCTAGAAGGCACCCAAGATAGTACACGTCCTTATATCACTGCAATTCTACTTCACTTCACTTCATGGGGCGCACAAGATATAGCGCGTCACGTCGCTGCCGACTTCACACAGAGCCAATGTCTCATTAAGCCACAACCCGTGGTAAAGTTGCAGTCCACAGTCTTCTGGTAATAACCGATACACCAAGGCAGTGACCTGCACTTTCCAAGATGGCGGTCGCAAGCATGTACACCTGTTGCGGCTTATTCACTAGCCCAACACCCCGATCCTCGCTAAAGTAGGCGCGCATCACCAGCGGAAAGGTTGGAGGACGTTTGGAATGGCTCCCTTAAAAAGACCCTTGAAAGAAATCCTGTTACATGACTAGACTCCAGCACTGACCGTTTCACTCTTGGCGCATGACTACCGCTCCGGCTGCAGACGATTGGCAGGGAGACTTTCCAGCCCACAAAGGGATGGGCTAAAACAACAGCTCGCCATGTCTGTAAGCCCCCTCACTTTCAGACTGGGGGGCGTGTTTCTTTAGACTTTCTTTCTGTTGATTGACTGAAGACGTCACAGAGAGAAAGAACATGAAAAAACACGCCCCTCAATCCGAAACGGACGGGGCTTAAAGTGACAGACAAAGCTCTTCTCCAATGGCTGGCCGCCGTTTAGGAAGCCATCCAATGGAGAAGAGCTGGCTTGTTTAAGCTCCATACTAGAAGACATAAAATCTCGCAAGCGCAGCCTACGCTAGCTGAGACCTAAAAAAGAAATGAGCACTGACAATGTCAACAGATCTCGCCTTTGCCATACCTAATGTCTGCCTATGTCGTTTAGACATGTTGTACACCAGTGTGGCTGCTGTTCAGCATGGCGAAACGTTTTTGACATAAAGGAGAGGGATTGGCCTAGACTGGAGTGGGGAAGAGTACTGAAGTGTAGAGTAGAGTGGAGCAGAGAGAAGTGACATAGAGTGGAGCAGTGCAGAGAAGAGTAGAGTGCAGAGGCATGGTGTAAAATGGAGTGGTGTAGGGTGCAATATGCTTGATGTGGAAGCACACTTCCATTACATACACTTTTTCAATTAAAATCACCATTACATTTGCATACATACAGTTTCACTGATAAAGGTATATAATAATGTTTTGTGTGGAAACGTCATCTTGTAGTGTATTGATTTGTTTTGATTGTTTTAACATATTTCTTTACAATACATTTCAGAATTACCCAAAAATGTGCTTTACTTGGGCTTTTGTAAATCTGAAATATTACCAGTTCATTTAGACATTTAAATTTTTTTGTGTGCTAGAAAAAAAACACCGTACAACCGTCCTTAAGAGCACACCCCTCTCCCCGGAGACAGCATGATTGTCACATAACTCCTTTCACTTTGAAGTCAGAGAAAGAAAAGTAAACCCCAAGCTCCCTGGAAGAGAGAGCCTGACATTTGACCTCTGTCAGAAAGCAAGCAAATGTGAGTTATAAACCACAACGCCAATGGTAAACGGGCAGAATGCATTCCCAGGGAAGCTTTCTGAAGGTCTCCCAAGATGTTGTTAGCAAACCAGACCGCTGTGGTGTATGATAGGCTTCGACTTAAAACGTATTGCTTATTAATGAGGGCAGGGAAAGAGTATTAGCAGTACTCAGTAAAGCATCCATGCTCTAAGCAGGGCCGGCTCTAGGCTCATGGTGGCCCTGGGCAAGGAGCGTAGGTAGGGGGCCCGGAAAAGGGGGTCCGGGCGGGGCAGAGCGCGCAGGCCAGTAAAGAGGGGAGGGGGTCAGGGTGTTTAGAAGTGGAACAGAGCCGGAGGCCGCCAAATCCCTGCCAGGGGCCACCACGCAAATATGTATCCATCCTCAGAGGATTAATATATTAAGGATATATATTGGCGTGGTGGCCCCTGGGGTTTGGTGACCCTGTGCAGGTGCACAGCTTGCACATGCCTAGAGCCGGCCCTGCTCTAAGGGAGGGACACTCAGGGACTCACTGTAAAGTGCACAAAAGCCAGCAAATGAGAGAGACAATGAAGTCAACCAATGTTAAGTAATGGGTGTAATGAGTTCTAAGCCTCTAAAACTAAGTTTCTAAGTGAGGTAACGCAAGTCTTCACAAGTTCAAAACTGTGTAAATATTTCATATTCTCTTTGTTCCAGTTGTCAATTTATCCACCTCAGAAGGGAAGGATGAAAGCATAAGTTTACCCTGCCAGGTTTTGTACTATAAACTTCAAGGTCACACTTGATCCATTCTTAACTAGTTCAGCCACCTTGAGTGCGATTACTCAGTATACATGCTAATCTTACATACACATAAGCAGAACCAATGCCTCTTTGGTGAAAATATCTATTTCTGAATTATTCAGAAAAGTGCGATATTGTGAATAAGAAATCTGCTGTATCTGCGTAGTTACCCTATATTTTGTGCCTATTTTTGGATCCTTACATTTAGCTGGCTTTAGAACCATGTGCACTTTAACTCTGCTAACCTGCAGTAAAGTGCCCATGCATCCCCCTTAAACATGGTTGAACTGGCATATTCTTAACTGGAATATTTAATTTACCTATAGGTCCATAATTTATGGTACAAGATAAACCCAGAGCCTTAAAGGTAAATGCCACTAGCGGACTGCAGCATTTTTTTGCCCTCCACAAGAGTTAGCCTAACTGCAGCAGTGTAAAAATGGTAGTTCTACCTATCAAATTAATCTTTTTGGCATGTTACAACCTCCATTATCAATATTATTAAGTCACATCTATATTGGCCTTGTCCACAAGGTTGGGTGCATTGTATGTAGTAAAGATAGGACATGTTAATATTACATTTCTACATGTCCTTACACTGACTTGTACCTAAAAGGTATTTTTCACTGTGGTCAGCCTTACTGTCTTTTGTAGAAAACAAGAGTTCAGATTAAAATCTCAATACTGTAAAATTCGAATACATAGACGATGTGTCTCGTTCTCAGTGTTCAGGGGCCCGTGGGTTAGCTTTGGGAGGAGACAGAGACAAGACTCTGATGCCAAACGAGCTGTGACATGTTGGCATCAGAGGATGCTGCAGTTGGTGGCTGGGTCTTTAGCTCAGTCAATGAGGAGGGCATATGAGCAGGCATTGCAAAAGCTTTTGTATTCAGGAGCAAGGAGGACAAACTGTGCAGAGGAAGTGTTGATGAGAAGAGAGGACATGGTAAATTTCCTTATGGGTATGATAAAAACAGGTTGGTCTAGGGTGTCGATTGCAGACAAACTCAACTCTCTGGCTTTGCATTTGTAGGTAAGCTATTGTGTGGCTGCGCGCCTATCTTGGGTAAACTGGAAACATGGCTGCTGGAAGGATGGGCCCAGGAAAAAGGGTGTGGGAGCGCCTGAGGAAACCAGTAAGGTTGGAGTGAGCAGTAACATGGCAGAGTGCACCCTGTTTTCTTGCCTGATGTGTTGCATGATTTTTGTGGCTGTAGGAAAGTGCCCTTTTTAGGTCTCGCCTATTCTATCCCGCAGGGATAAATAGGTGGGATTATAGTAAGCGGAAAAGAAGTCTACCTAGCTGCGGATCGCGTACAGTTCATGTGAGCTATGCGCATGCACATCATCGCCAGCCACATCACACACCACCATTTGTCTGTGCCTCTGCATCAGACTTCAAAGGCTGCTGCTCCCCCCGCATCAGACTTGAAAGTAATGCACTCCCCCGCCACAGCAATGCCAAGAGCTTTTTTTTTCTACATGGCTCGTTACTTATTTCCTGTCTTTCTCTGGCTCCCATTTTACTTTCTTCTGTGACTCATGCTTTTTTCGTCGGATCGTGCATTTCTTTCCCCACTCTTTCGTCTGCTAGTGCTTTTTTCCCCACTCTTGTCGGCTCGAGCTTTTTCCCCCCCACTCTTTCATCAGCTTGAGTATCCCCTCCCCACTCTTTCGTCGGCTCGAGTATCTCCTCCCCCACTCTTTCGTCGGCTCGAGTATCTCCTCCCCCACTCTTTTGTCGGCTCGTGCTCCCCCCACTCTTTCTCAGTGCATTTTTCCCCCACGCTGCCGCATGCCTCACACTGCTGCACGCCTCACACTGCCGCACTCCTCACATTGCTGCATGCCACACACTGCTGCACGCCACACACTGCTGCACGCCACACACTGCTGCACGCATCACACTGCTGCACGCCACACACTGCTGTACGCCTCACACTGCTGCATGCCACACACTGCTGCATGCCACACACTGCTGCACGCCACACACTGCTTAATGCCTCACACTGCTGCATGCCTCACACTGCTGCACACCACACACTACTGCACGCCACACACTGCTGGATTCTGCACACTGCCACACGCCTCACACTGCTGCACGCCTCACACTGCTGCACACCTCACACTGCTGCACGCCTCACACTGCTGCACACCTCACACTGCTGCATGCTGCACACTGCTGCACGCCTCACACTGCTGCACGCCTCACACTGCTGCACGCCTCACACTGCTGCATGCTGCACACTGCTGCAAGACACATTGCTGCACGCCACACTACTGCATGCCACACACTGCTGCATGCCACACACTGCTGCACGCCTCACACTGCTGCACGCCTCACACTGCTGCACGCTGCTGCATGCTGCACACTGCCTCACACTGGTGCACGCCTCACACTGGTGCATGCATCACACTGCTGCACCCCTCACACTGCTGCACGCTGCTGCATGCTGCACACTGGTGCACGCCTCACACTGGTGCGCGCATCACACTGCTGCACGCCTCACACTGCTGTACACTGCTGCATTACTCACACTGCTGCATGCTGCACACTACCGCCCGCCTCGCACTGCTGGATGCCTCGCACTGCTGTATGCCTCACACTTCTGCACGCCTCGCACTGCTGCACGCCTCGCGCTGCTGCACGCCTCGCACTGCTGCACGCCACACACTGCTGCACGCCACACACTGCTGCACGCCACACACTGCTGCACACTGCTGCATTACTCACACTGCTGCAGGCTGCACACTGCCACACGCCTCACACTGCTGCATGCTGCACACTGCTGCACGACACACTGCTGCACGCCACACACTGCTGCACGCCACACACACTGCTGCACGCCACACACACTGCTGCACGCCACACACTGCTGCACGCCACACACTGCTGCACGCCTCACACTGCTGCACGCCGCACACTGCTGCATGCCACACACTGCTGCACGCCACACACTACTGCACGCCAGACACTGCTGCACGCCTCACACTGCTGCATGCCTCACACTGCTGCAGGCTGCACACTGCTGCATTACTCACACTGCTACATGCTGCACACTGCCGCACACCTTACACTGCTGCACACATGCTGCACGCCTCACACTGCTGCATGCCTCACACTGCTGCACGCCTCACACTGCTGCACGCCTCACACTGCTGCACGCCTCACACTGCTGCACGCCTCACACTGCTGCATTACTCACACTGCTGCATGCTGCACACTGCTGCACGCCACACACTGCTGCATGCCACACACTGCTGCACGCCACACACTGCTTAATGCCTCACACTGCTGCATGCCTCACACTGCTGCACACCACACACTACTGCACGCCACACACTGCTGGATTCTGCACACTGCCACACGCCTCACACTGCTGCACGCCTCACACTGCTGCACACCTCACACTGCTGCACGCCTCACACTGCTGCACACCTCACACTGCTGCATGCTGCACACTGCTGCACGCCTCACACTGCTGCACGCCTCACACTGCTGCACGCCTCACACTGCTGCATGCTGCACACTGCTGCAAGACACATTGCTGCACGCCACACTACTGCATGCCACACACTGCTGCATGCCACACACTGCTGCACGCCTCACACTGCTGCACGCCTCACACTGCTGCACGCTGCTGCATGCTGCACACTGCTTCACACTGGTGCACGCCTCACACTGGTGCATGCATCACACTGCTGCACCCCTCACACTGCTGCACGCTGCTGCATGCTGCACACTGGTGCACGCCTCACACTGGTGCGCGCATCACACTGCTGCACGCCTCACACTGCTGTACACTGCTGCATTACTCACACTGCTGCATGCTGCACACTACCGCCCGCCTCGCACTGCTGGATGCCTCGCACTGCTGTATGCCTCACACTTCTGCACGCCTCGCACTGCTGCACGCCTCGCGCTGCTGCACGCCTCGCACTGCTGCACGCCACACACTGCTGCACGCCACACACTGCTGCACGCCACACACTGCTGCACACTGCTGCATTACTCACACTGCTGCAGGCTGCACACTGCCACACGCCTCACACTGCTGCATGCTGCACACTGCTGCACGACACACTGCTGCACGCCACACACTGCTGCACGCCACACACACTGCTGCACGCCACACACTGCTGCACGCCACACACTGCTGCACGCCTCACACTGCTGCACGCCGCACACTGCTGCATGCCACACACTGCTGCACGCCACACACTACTGCACGCCAGACACTGCTGCACGCCTCACACTGCTGCACGCCTCACACTGCTGCATGCCTCACACTGCTGCAGGCTGCACACTGCTGCATTACTCATACTGCTACATGCTGCACACTGCCGCACACCTTACACTGCTGCACACATGCTGCACGCCTCACACTGCTGCATGCCTCACACTGCTGCACGCCTCACACTGCTGCACACATCACACTGCCGCACGCTGCACACAGCTGCATGCCACACTGCTGCACGCCTCACACTGCTGCACGCCTCACACTGCTGCACGCCTCACACTGCTGCATTACTCACACTGCTGCATGCTGCACACTGCTGCACGCCACACACTGCTGCTCGCCTCACACTGCTGCACGCCACAAACTACTGTACGTCTCACACTGCTACACGCCTCACACTGCTGCACGCCACACACTGCTGCACGCCACACACTGCTGCACGCCACACACTGCTGCACGCCTCACGCTGCTGCATGGCTCACGCTGCTGCATGCCACACACTACTGCATGCCACACACTGCTGCATGCTGCACACTGCCACACGCCTCACACTGCTGCACACCTCACACTGCTGCACGCCTCACACTGCTGCACGCCGCACACTGCTGCACGACACACTGCCGCACGCCTCACACTGCTGCATGCTGCACACTGCTGCATGACACAATGCTGCACGCCTCACACTGCTGCACGCCTCACACTGCTGCACGCCTCACACTGCTGACACTGCTGCACGCCTCACACTGCTGCACGCCTCACACTGCTGCACGCCTCACACTGCTGCACGCCTCACAACACAACCACATCACTCAGGGACACCACCACATCACTCAGGGACACCACCACATCACTCAGGGACACCACCACATCACTCAGGGACACCACCATATCACTCTAGGACACCACCATATCACTCTAGGACACCACCACATCACTCTAGGACACCACCACATCACTCTAGGACACCACCACATCACTCTAGGACACCACCACATCACTCTAGGACACCACCACATCACTCGAGGACACCACCACATCACTCGGGACACCACCACATCACTCGGGGTCACCAACACCGTACTCAGCGGCACCACCACATCAATCAGGGGCACCACTCAGGGGCACCACCACATCACTCAGGGGCACCACCACATCACTCAGGGGCACCACCACATCACTCAGGGACACCACCACATCACTCAGGGACACCACCACATCACTCAGGAACACCACCACATCACTCAGGAACACCACCACATCACTCAGGGACACCACCACATTACTCTGGGACACCACCACATTACTCAGGGACAACACCATATCACTCTAGGACACAACCACATCACTCTAGGACACCACCACATCACTCTAGGACACCACCACATCACTCTAGGACACCACCACATCACTCTAGGACACCACCACATCACTCAGGACACCAACACATCACTCAGGGGCACCACCACATCACTCTGGGGCACCACTACATCACTTAGGGGCACCACTCGGGGGCACCACCACATCACTCAGGGGCACCACCACATCACTCAGGGGCACCACCACATCACTCAGGGGCACCACCACATCACTCAGGGACACCACCACATCACTCAGGGACACCACCACATCACTCAGGGATACCACCACATCACTCAGGGACACCACCACATCACTCAGGGACACCACCACATCACTCTAGGGGACCACCACATCACTCTAGGACACCACCACATCACTCAGGACACCAACACATCACTCAGGGGCACCACCACATCACTCTGGGGCACCACTACATCACTTAGGGGCACCACTCGGGGGCACCACCACATCACTCAGGGGCACCACCACATCACTCAGGGGCACCACCACATCACTCAGGGGCACCACCACATCACTCAGGGACACCACCACATCACTCAGGGATACCACCACATCACTCAGGGACACCACCACATCACTCAGGGACACCACCACATCACTCAGGGACACCACCACATCACTCAGGGACACCACCACATCACTCAGGAACACCACCACATCACTCAGGGACACCACCACATCACTCAGGGACACCACCACATTACTCTCGGACACCACCACATCACTCTGGGACACCACCACATCACTCTGGGACACCACCACATCACTCTGGGGCACCACCACATCACTTAGGGGCACCACTCGGGGGCACCACCACATCATTCAGGGGCACCACCACATCACTCTAATACACCACCACATCACTCAGCCCAACCACAACATCACTCAGCACCACAACAGCATCACTCAGCACAACAACAGCACTGTCCTTGCTTGCTACCAACAAGCATTGCCATAGCCAATAGGACTCGCATTAGGAAAGTGTAAGCTATTGGCTTTGTGAATAACAATGCTATTAATTTATATATTTTCAAAGCCAACACATATTTAAAACAAATTGTCATTTACAATACCAATAGCTCACACTTTCCTAATGCGAGACCTATTGCATTGCAAATGCTTGTTGACATGGTCACCCCCACTCTTTCCCTGGTATTTAATGTAAATTGGCAATACCTTTTGCACTCCCTGTCAGTCCCTAGTAAGTGGTGCCCCTTGTACCTAGGGCAAGGAGGCTAAAGAGGGACCTTAAAGACAGCAGCACAAATTGTCCCACCCTAACAGACCTCTCACCAAACACAAACGGACTGCCACCACACACTGCGTATCTTGGTACAGACAAAAGTGAAAACATGACATGGCACACATCCCTGTGTGCCATGCCCACAGATACTGCATGAAGTATAGGTAAGTCACCCCTACGGCAGCCCTTACAGCTCTATGGCAGGGTGCCCTATGCTACACGTGATGGCCTATCTGCACGAGCAGATATGCCGTTGTGCTGGTCAGCTCTATTTCTGACAGTACAAGTGAACAGGGAAGACATTTTAAGTACATGTGCTGGACACTGGTGAAAGTGAGTTCCCCGGCTATATGGCTTTACTGAAAATAGGGACATTTGGTAGCAAACATCTTGTAATAATAAACTCACACTGATGCCAGTGTTGGATTTATTGATACATGTACACAGAGGGCACCTTAGAGGTGCCTCCTGAAAAACTACCAGCTTCTGTTGTCCTGACTGACTGGTTTTTGCCAACCGTCCATCACAGAAAAATTTGTGACTCTCAAGGGTTGGGACCTTTGCTCTCAGGAGGCCATAAATCGAGCCTTCTTGGGCAGACGGTGCTCACCGGATAACCTACAGATAACACGTTCAAGGCAGGGGAGCTTCAAATAGCCCACCACTTTTGGTATGAGAATCTGGCTTCTCTCACAGGAGAAGCTGACCCCCTTTGTCTAGGGCTTTTGGGCACCTGGACAGGCAGGAACATTAGCTAGTCAGATAGGCGTATCCACCCTCAAGCCAGTACCACCCCTAAGGTGGGCTCCCTGAAGTGGAGGCAACTTTTCAGATTTAGCCATTTTGGTAACAGAAAACGTCAGAACTCTGGAACAAGGTTATGCCCACTCCCCTTAAGATGCGGTTTTTGGATGGTTTCAATCGGTTTGAGTGTTGTTGGGGTGGTTTAGGCAGTTTGAAAAGGAGAGGGAAGTAAGCAGACGTATCCAGAAAGCCCGAAGGTAAAACAAAAAGGTTCACCGTTTTTAGGAATGAAGTTAGTTTGGTGTACAGTAGAGTTACAGAGTCAGGCAGTTGAGTTTGAAATTGTTGGGGAGGGACAGTTAGGGGGGAGGGGTAGGATAATGTGGTAGGCAATGGATGATGTATAGTGAGGTTCATAGTTTTGTAAGGCATTTGATCAGGGTTCATTTTGATTGGGACTTGCACCTGCTTCAATAAAGCAGCATTTTCCACAACTAATAAATGTTAGTGGTCTTTGCTGTCCCCTGTGGCCCAAAGTGTGTGTGTGATGGCTACATTACAAGTTCTTTTAAAAATGGGGCTGTACGCTCTAATCAGCGCCTTTCATTGCTGCTTTACAGGCCACATGTTATGCTGAATGTGTTGTAGGCAGATAGTTTTTAATGCCAAACGCTTTCCAAATTGAATTTGTTTACTGAGAAATCAGCATGGGACATGGAGGTCGATTTGTGACAACAAACTCTTTTTTCCCCATTTTATATAGTGCAAAGGAGACTTGAAAGTACTGGAGCTCTTTATATGAGTGGCAGTTACATTACTGGTCACATTCATTTCTTAGACACGGGGTGATTAAGTCATGTGCGCAGAATGACAGGATGTTAAGCTGACGCCAAGACTAGAACCTGGCTCCCCAGTTCCAAAGTAGGCAGCTCTGCCCCTAACACTATTCTGAGGAGCTGTAAACTTCCCCCAATGGTTTGTGTTGAGCTTGCCATGCAGTCAATGGTACTTTGGAACATTTGAGGACCCTAAACCCACTGTAAGTTTTTGTTGTGATCCACAAGCAGCTTGCACCTACAGACAGCAAACACACATTTGCAAAGCCAAAAGGTCTCACCTATGCAAGTTCTATTGCCTTTGCCAATATGTTTAGCAATGTTGTACACCAGAGTGGCTGCTGTTCAGCATGGCTAAAAGTTAGTTGGGTAAAGGAGAGTGGCGTGGAGTATCGTAAAGTGGAGTAGAATGGAGTGGTATAGAGTGGCGTACAGTAGAGCTGAGTGGCATGGAGAGGAGTGAAGTGGAGTGTCATGGAGTAGTGTACATTGTTGTGGAGGGTTTAGAGTGTTGTAGAATAGAAAGGCGTAGAGTTAAGTGGCTTAGAGTGGAGTACAGTGTCAGAGTTGAGTAGAGTGTTGTAGAGTGGAGTTGCGTAGGGTGGAGTATATTGTCAGAGTGGAGTGGCATAGAGTGGAGTAGAGTGTTGTAGAGTTTAGTGGCAAAGAGTGGAGTGGCATAGAGTGGCATAGAGCAGAGTGGCATAGAGTGGAGTGGTATAGAGTGGAGTAGTGTGTCATAGACTAGAGTGGAGGAAAGTGGCATGGAGTAGCATAGAGAGAGTTGCATAGAGAGTCGTAGAGTGTAATAGTGTCGTAGAATGGTATAGAGTGGAGTTAGTGCTGTAGAGTGGAGTGGAGTGGCATGGTGTGGAGTAGAGTGTCTGTGGAGCAGAGTTTAATGGAGTAGAGCATCATAGAATGGAATATCGTGGAATGGAATGTTGTACAGTGGAGTATAGTAGAGTGGCCTAGAGTGAAGTCGCGTAAAGGACAGTGGTGCAGAGTAGACTGGCATAGAGTGCATTGCTTTTGAGTAAAGTTGCGTAGAGTGAATTGCTGTAGAGTGCAGTGATGTAGAGTGTAGTGGCATAGAGTAGAGCGGTGCAGAGTAGATTGCAGTGACATAGAGTGCAATGGCCTAGAGTAGAGTTGCGTAGAGTGGAGTAGTGCGGGGTAGAGTGGAGTAGTGCAGGGTAAAGTGCAGAGGTGTAAAGGAGAGTGGCGAAGAGTAGAGTGGTATAGAGTGCAGTGTAGTAGAGTGTTGTAGAGTGGAGTAGTGCCAATTAGTGTGCTGGGGCATACAGTGGTAGTGGTGTGGAGAGCAGTACTGTAGAGTACAGTGGTGCAAAATAGAATAGAGGGGTGTAGAATGCAATGGTGTAGAGTGCAATGACATAAAGTAGAATGCTGTAGTGTATAGTGACGTAAATTGCAGTGGTGCAAAGTAGTTGGCATGGGTGCAGTAAAGTGGTGTAGTGTGCATGGCATAGAGTGCAGTGGCTTACAGTACAGTGGCATAACGCAAACTGCAGAGGCATAGAGTGGCACAGTGTAAAATGCAGTGGAGTAGGGTGACTTAGAGTGCCATGACATAGAGTGCAGTGGTATTGAGTAGATTGTTTCAGAGTAGAGTATAGTGGAGTATGCCACCATACCATGCATACTTCATGTTACCCCTTACCACCCTGCTCTGCACCACTCCACTTAACTGCACTCTAATCTTGTGGAGTGGTATAGAGTAGTGGTGTTGAGTGCATTGTCATACAGTGCAGTGTTGCAGAATGGAGTGGCGCAAAGAGGATTGGTGCAGAGTGGAGTGGCCAAGACTGGAGTGATGTAGCGTGCAGTGGCGTAGAATAGAGTGGTACAGAGTAGAACAGAAAGGCGTAGAGTGAAGTGGCATAGAGTACAGTGTCATAGAATACAGTGGTACACAGTAGATTAGAATGGCGTAGAGTGCTTTGGCTTAGAGAGCAGTAAAGTGGCGCAGAGTAAAGTGCAGTGTCCTAGAGTAAAGTGGCACAGAGTAGAGTGGTATAGAGTAGCCTGGCATAGAGTTCAGTGGCAGAGAGCGCAGTGCTGCAGAGTACAGTGTTGTACAGAGCATTGGTGTAGAGTGCAGAGTAAAGTGACTGAGAGCAATGGTGTGGCATAGAGTATGGTGACGTACAGTGCAGTGGTGCAGAATAGAGTTAACATGGAGTGCAGTGGCGTAGAATGTATTGGTTTTGAGTAAAGTGATATAGAGAGCATTGGTGTAGAATGCAGTGGCTTAAAGTGCAGCGGTTTAGAATAGAGTAGCAGAGTGGACTACAGTGGTGTAGGCTGCAGTGGCATGGAGTAGATTGTTTCAGAGTAAAGTGAATGGCGTAGAGTGCAGTTGTATAGAGTGTCATAGAGATTCAGTGGTGCAGAGTAGATTAGATTGAATTGGCATAGAGTAGAGTGGCGTAAAGTTGAGCAATACAGAATAGAGTGGCAGAAAGAGCAGTGTTGGGTAGAGTGAGGGCATAGAGTGGAGTGGTGCTGAATAGAATGGAGTGATGCAGACTAGAGTAGTGTAGAGTAGTGTGGTGCAGAGCAGAGTGCAGTGGTGTTGAGTGCAGTAGAGAGGCATAGAGGTGGGTGGTGCAGAGTGGAGTGCAGTGGCATAGAGTGCAATCATGCAGATTTGAGTGTCACTGTGTAGTGGTGTAGAGTTCTGTGCCATGGAGTGCAGTGGCAAAGAGTGCCATGGCATAGAGTGCACAGATGTCTAGTGGTGCAGAGTGGTGCCGAGAAAAGTGACGTAGAGTACAGTGGTGCAGAGTAGAACAGAGTAGAGTAGAGTTCAGTGACAAGAAGTGCAATGGTGTAGATTGATGTAGTGTACAGTGCCATAGAGGGAAGTGGCATAGAGTAGAATGTAGAGTACAGTGACATAAAGTGCAGTGGTTCAAAGTAGTTGGCTTAGGTGCAGTGGTGTAGGGTGCATTAGTTTTGAGTAAAGTGAATTGACGTAGAGTGCGATGGTTTAAAGTAGAGTGGCATAGCGTAAAGTGCAGTGGCGTAGAGTGGCACAGCATCGAGTGCAGCGGCATATAGTGGAGTGGCACAGAGTATATTGGGGTAGAGTAGATTGTTTCAGAGAAGAATGAAATGGCTTAGAGCGGAGTGGTGCAGGGTAGAGTGGAGTGGTATAGAGTAGTGGCATAGAGTACATTGGCATAGAATGCAGTGTTGCAGAGTGGAGTAACGTAGAGTGAAGTGGTGCAGAGCGAAATGGCCCAGACCTGAGTGGTGTAGAGTGCAGTGGCTAAGAGTGCAGTGATGAAGAGTACAGTGGTGCATAGTAGAGTGGGGAACAGTGCACTAGCATAGAGTATAGTGGTGCAGAGTAGATTAGAGAGGCATAGAGGGAAGTTGAGTAGAGTGGAGTGTCAGAGTGCAATGGTGCACAGTAGATTAGAGTGGCGTAGAGTGCTTTGGTATAGAGTGCAGTAGAATGGCGAAGAGTGATACAGAGTAGAGTGCAGTTGCATAGAGTATAGTGTCATAGAGGGCAGTGGTGCAGATTAGATTAGAGGTGTTTAGAGTTGATTGGCATGGAGTGCAGTGGCGTAGAGTGGAGCGATGCAGAGTTCAGTTGCAAAGAGTAGAGTGCATAAAGTAGAGTGGCAGAGCATGCAGTGTAGCAGTGTATACTGTTGTAGGGTGCAGTGGTAGTAGAGTGGTGTGGAGTTCATTGGCATAGAGTGTAGTGGCACAGGGTACATTGGTGTAGAGAGCAGTGGTTTGGAGTATAGTGATGCGGAGTGGAATATGATAAGAGTGCAGTGACATAGTACAATGGCGTAGACTGCAATGGCATAGTGAATAGTGATGTAGAGTAGACTGCCATAAAGTGCACTGGTTTTGAGTAAAGTGGTGTAGATTGTATTGGCGTAGAGAGGGGTAGAGAGGTGAGGCACTGAGTGCAGTGCCAGGCGCTGAGTGCAGTGGCCTAGGTGCCATGGCATTGAGTAGATTGTTTCAGAGAAGAGTGCAGTGGTGCAGAGTAGATTAAAGTGGTGCAGATGGGATTGTCATAGAATGCACCGGTGCACAGTGGAGTGGTACAGAGTAGAGTGCAATGGCGTAGAGTGTAATGTTGCGGAGTAGGGTGACATAGAGTGAAGTGGCGCAGAGTGGTGTAGAGTGCAGTGGTGCATAGAGTAGAGGTGAGTGGTGTAAAGTAGAGAGTGGTAGAGTGGAGCGGTGGAGGTTAGAGTGCAGTGACACTGTGTGGCATGGTGTAGAATAGAGTGCAGTTACATGGAGTGGTGCAGAGTAGGGTGGTATGGGGTAACATGAAGTATGCATGGTATGGGGGTATACTGCCTTTACAGACAACACATCTGCAATTGAATGACCATTACATGTACACTCACATACAGTTTTACTGATAAAAGTATATAGTGCACAAACAATAAGGTGTGGAAATGTCATCACCAAATTATTGATTTGATCAACAGTACAGTTCATTTTGAGACATTAAAATGTTGTTTTGTGCTAGAAAAAGAATTAACATTGTGCTAGAACCCACTGGAGCTACGCTACGATCTAAGATGGCTGCTTAAGCTCCCGGCTCCGTCGACCTCCGCCGGCAGCTCGCATATCCTGTCATTTACCCTTTACCTACGCCGGACTCCCGTGTGTATGAACCTCGCCTGATACCGGTGGTGCAATCCCGGACTCCCTAACATACTGGGTGGTGGAGTTATGTCGTGTTCCATTTTCGGCCTACTCCAGGGCTGAAGCCGGGACCTCGATTTACAGCCCATCCGGGCTGGAATTGATCAACAGCGGCTGTGGAACCAGGGTTTCGTCCGGTCTTCCGTACTCGGATCTTTTTCTGCATCTCCGATCTGCAATCCAGTTACCAGCTGGCACTAAGGACTCGGTCTCGTGACACAGGGTGTGCATCGTGCGCCGCGGTCGGGGGGCGCTCGCCCGGAGACCCTGCTGGGGACGGCGGTGTTGAAGGGGGGGCCCCCGCGGTCGGCGAAGGTGTCGTGATCACAAGCTGAGGGAGCGCCTGCTGTTGCCATCGGCTTCGTGTGTGCCTGGAGCCTCGGAAGTGAGTCTAGGGCTCGAGTCCTGCTTCGTCTCTTTGGGGGGGGGGGGAGATGGAGAGGACAGATGGCGCACCATCGTTGAGGTCCGTGATGGCAGCCATTGGGGCGCTCCACTCCCAATTCACAGTCACGTATGACCAAATGTCAGAAACGCTGGGAAATATCTGCTTGCGACCGGACGATGATGCTGCGACACACGATCAGCATTCTGTGGTTCCAGTGGAAGATTTGGCCTACTGTTCTGAGGTTCCCGCACGGCAGCCTGACTCAGCTCACGTCGATGATTTTGGCCTCGTGAATGTTGCACCTAAGACCGTAGTTAGCTTTCCCGGTATGACTCCTGCTCGGCGAAACATCGTTGCCGAAGGTTTTGGTCGCCAAGAACAGCTCTTTAGTGACCGTCGGAGAGGTCGGCTTATCTCCTTCATCTTTCCCCGTTGGTCCTGTGGATGCCGCCATCTTGTATCCTGTCCCCGGTCCGATTCAGCTGCTTCGAACTGCTATGGACGTTTCGCTTACCACATGAATACTGTGGCTTGGGTGGCATGGGTTTTCATAAAGAATCGCACTGGTCAGGGCTGACTTCATCTTGTATCCTGCCCTAGATCCGATGCCACTGCTTTGTACTATCTGGGACGCTTCGCTTTCTGCGAGATTGCTGGCTTTGGCGACGTGGATTATCGTGCGGAACCGAACTGTCATGGTTGTCTTTGACTTTTGGGGTTAGCTACGCTTTGTGATCTATGCCGGGATTGTACTGTGTATCTCACTGGGAGTCGGGTGGTTTTGGTTGAGGTCCTCCCCATATTGGTGCTTCATACTTGCTTTTAATAATGGACAATATGTTTTGGGGAGGTCGCTAATGGCGGGGGGTATAGGTGGCCGGGAGTATGTTTGTTCTTCTCCTCCTCCGCTTTCTTTCTTTCCCTTCTTTGGGGTGTTCCGGGGCGACAGGCACGCTGTTAGTGGGGTAGGCCGTAGCCATTACAGGGGTGCAGGGTGGCGGGTGTTGGGGGGGTTTGTTATTTTAGTTTGTTTTGTTCTATGGTCCCCTTTCTTTCTTTCCTCTTTCTTTGGGTAGGGTTTTTCCTCCCTTACAGTAGGGTTGGCTGTCTCTCCTTATCTTTTTTCTTTCTCTGTTTGGCGTCTATACTTGCCTATACCTTACTGTCTCCGGAGGGTGGGTTTTTGGGAGGGTGTGCTCGCTAACCGCTTGCTATTATATTGTCTTTTATTCCTCGTCAGCCTCGGCGGGCATGGTGTGCCCATTGTTCATATTGCTCATCACCTGGACTTGTTTGCGCTGCGGGGTACCTCCCCCCCCATCTCTTCTTAACTTCATGTTATGGTGTGACGCCACCGATAGTACAGCCACTTCTGCTTCTTTATAACTTTAAAATTAAACCTTTGATATCCTTCTGCGTTGAGGCATATACAATCACATGCTGTACCTGTATTGTCGATATTATTTGGTCGTATATACGTGCATGACTCCTGATCTGATTCCTGTGTTTGCGGCCGGCCTCTGTGGTTGTAGGCCTGCGCTTGTCATACTTTGATTAACTCAATAAAGGTTTTTTAAAAAAAAAAAACAAAAAAAAAAAAACATTGTGCTAGAAAACAAATTAACATCGTACAGCCTTCGTCAAGCAGCCCCAGTAGTCAACATGATGGTCACATGAATCCTCTCACTTTGAAGTCAGAGAAATAAAAATAAGCACCAGGCTCCCTAGAAAACACAGCCTGACATTTGACCTTCAACTTTGAATGCACAGCAAATGTGACAAGATAAGAAAAAGATTTAAAGGCATGCAAGTTCATGGAAGAATACAGTAAACAAGGTTTGGGCAGCAGGAGGGACGAACTCGAGCTGAACACCCTAAAGCAAATAAAGATAGCAAATAGAAAGCCAGAAAATGTGAGTTACAAACCACAAAGCCAATGATAAGCAACGGGCGGAATGTATTCCATGGTTAACTCACTGAATGTCCCCAAGATGTGTTTAGCAGGCTGTGACCTAAAACAGTCTGAGAGGTGAGACCTACATACCTGTTTAATTCCCTGCCCTCCAACATCCAAAATCCATATGCCTTATCCATATCACTCCCCCATACATTCAGTTTATGCCCCACACTTCACCTACCACACAGGTGTCATTTAATCTCAAGTGACCCAGTCGTGGCACTAAACTAACAGAACCTGATTGTTGTAACTACATATACAGCCATCCACCGTCTATCCCGTTTTCTATGTCACCCCAGTGCCTAGAAGCAAGTAAGTTTTGCAGTGCGGCCAGTAAAAGACCAATACACTCAGACATGCAATGGGTGGGTCAGGGATTGCCAGAAGGATACAGAGCATATAACCTATTGGAATGGATTCACAGAGTTGGCCAAAGCTATGAATATGCTTACCTCAAGCTCCAGAAATCGCACAGTGCAACAATATGTAAAGTTTTTGACTGGCCGGACTCAGGAGAAATATGCAGAGATAAACTGACTGGTTTTTTTGTGGCTGGGTGTTCTCATAGCTCTGATACAAGAGCTGAATATCATCTCTAGGGCTGGGGTAGCACAGGGGATTTGCACAAGAATACAGACCCTGTTACTTTAGAGGCTGTACATGTTAAAGGGAATGGCATGGGTGCATTCTGGGACTTGTAGTCTTGATTAACATCAATTGCGCTAACAATCTAGGTGACAATGTTTTGTAGAAGTAAATCCTAGACTGGAAAATGTTCCCCCCGGTCACAAGAAGTCATCTGGCAAACTTAGGGGGATATTCTCAAGAACGTGTGATAGCCATCACAAAAGTAACTTAACACACACGCAACATTGCATTCTATTGCGGGAAAGTTACGCTGTGTTAACTAAGTATTCACAACACGGCAGTACCATGCGATAGTTTCCAGATAACGCGCCAAATGACCGCAATAAAACAAACGCCACGCCGCAAAAATGTGAAACACGACGCAAAAATGTTTGCGGTGAGCACAATCACGATACAAAAATCAGCGAAAACCAGCGGCAGGCTTGTAAATCCCACGTGTCTGGCACGAAAATGCACTATAAAAGCTACAAAAACAACACAACAGAAACAATCCAAAGTGCGTAGCAAAATCGATGCACCCTGACCGACCGCAGAGGCCAACGCGAACCCCACAAGCCACACAGACCACCAGCAAGGAAGAACGGGGTTGGGGAAGGCCAAGGAGAAGAGGGAGAGGAAGACTGGGTGCAGTCTGCAGGAAAAAAAGATCTGCGTCACGGAGGTGACAGAACACTACCATCAACTGACCCACAATTAGACTACCTTGAATGCAGTTGGAGGGTCGAGGAGGCAGGAGGTGCTGGCATGATGTGAAACCCCACACTAAGCACAAACCGGCAGCCAACAGGAAGGCAGCGACGGTGACAGGAGGTGGAAGTCCTGCGCCACACAAGGAGCAGGAGGAAATGGAGGCCACCGTCATCAGTGTGGAGACGGTGCACGGAGGTGGGAGTCCAGACACAGCTCGAGAGAACCGGACACACCATCAGCGGGGTGAGCAACGACCAGGGACTGGGGGGACGGGTGAGATGGGCACAATGTCACACATGCACAACGATGTGTAGCACACTGCACACCCACATACCCATTTAATTCCCTGCCCTCCAGCATCCAAAAGTCATATGCCTTATCCATATCACTGTCCCCATACATTCTGTTTATGCCCCACACTTCACCTTCCACACAGGTGCCATTTAATCTCAAGTGACCCAGTCGTGGCACTAAACGAACAGAACCTGATTGTTGTAACTACATATACAGTCATCCACCATGTATCTCGTTTTCTATATCACCCCAGTGCCTAGAAGCAAGTAAGTGTTGCAGTGTAGTGTAGTTCCTATTATCCCAATAGGCTCTGCGCATTGGAATAATACCTTCAATAGTATAGGCCTAGACCAGACGTTAACTAGGTCTACTACTGTCGATATTAGACTTAAAGTTTTGGGTTTGCCAGCTAGCTCAGAGTTCACTAGAAACTTTCTCGAATGTTCAGGAAGGAATTAACTTCCCTGATTAGACAAGAAGGGATTTAGTTTCTGACAACCATAGAACATGACAACTTTGCTCTCCCCTAATCAAGAGTGTATCTCGAGAGTCGTGTGAACAAAAGGCAATTTATTTTACTCAGTCAGTACGTGCATTCTTAGTCTCATCAGATTGTAGAGAAAAGGAAGAGACGGGCGTGTTCAATAAAATATGTTATTTATTGATCAGTCTCTTCTCTCGTACAAGAGAAATGGATCGATATTATTGCAATACTTATCGTTAAGTAAAGTGCATACATTAAAAGCAGAAGTATAAAATAATACTGTAAAAACATTGATATGGTTTCTAAGCCATATGAAGGTTTAAAATGAATAAAATATATTACATACACATATACATTTGACTAAACGTACTCAACTGGTGTTTCTAGATACGCCTACCCCGTGTACCTGACCTGAGCCTAATACGTGGGCGGGAATAGAAAGTTACAGTTTAAGTTAAGTTTGTTTTTGCCAAGTGACTGACTAAAGAATTCTCTGTGAGGGGTTATTCAGTTCTGTACCTGGAAGTTAGGATGAATGAGGGATGGTATCTCTCTCTCTGCTCTCGATATTCCAGGCTGCCTGCGAGGGCTACCCGGAAACGCCGGTGCTGGATTTCTCGGCAGGAGAAAGCAGCGAGTCTCGTTCTCAGCGCGTCAGGAAGGCGGGGCTGTGCCAGCGGGGTCTGCTCTGCTCTGGGCTTCGGCAAGTATGGCTGCTCCGTCTCGTCACCACCGCGTGTGTTTGCATAGGGCAATATCGGTAATATTTATACCTTTAAGGTGCCGAGATTGACGTAAGGATGGACATAGATACGTCAATAAGGATGTCATACGACCAGGTCGTTAGCACATTCTTTTGCTGAAGTTCTTGGTGAAATCAAAACAATGGCCGCAGGGGTTTTTCCCAGGTTGTCATAGGTTTGATTTGTTATGAGAACTCCGTATGCCTTATCAGGGGCTGGAGGAATATCGCTTGTCTAATTAGATCGCAAGCGTTATGACCTAATCAGATAACACGTTCCTGTGCCGTAGTGTGGCTTCGTCAGATAACGGTATCTGCATCATGGGGGTTTGCTGCCTCATGGGCTGACTGCTAGTTAACTTGTTGGTTTGTTAACCAGAATAGGGTCAGGAATAGGGGGATCGATTCAGAACCTATAGGAATACATCACACCCACTCCACGCTAACTATGGTCATATTTACTAATCTATGCATAGTAAAACATAGTACAATATATTTATAGAGTATTGTGTATACCTTACCACCCCAAAATACATATATGCATTTTGAAATTTTCAAATATACGGAAGAAATGCAGTCATATGTATAGTATGCACTCAAGCTGTAGAATAATGCTAAAGTAATAACGCATTTGTATACATTAATGCTATTTGGTATATGAGATTTACACATGAAATGGCTCTTAATACAGAAAAAAGTTCGAGACCACTTCATCACAGAATATAATACAATGAACATACCAGCGGGCAGCTAATGTCTATAAGCTGTCTAAAAATAGAAATCTTAGTTCTCTAGGAATAGTCTCTTACTTTAAGCAGAAGATAAGTGACCCGAAAAATTGTAAAAAATAATTTGGGGCTGCTGAAAAAATTGCTGTCCGTGAACTGGAGGGAAAGCTGTTCATGTGACTTTGTTATTAAAGTTGAAGGCCAAATTCAGGGAACGCCGTGTACGAGTTTGTTCAAAAGTCCCTATTTCTGTTCTGGTGAAAACATCATATCATTTAGGCTTTCGAAAAAGTTGTCAACAGCTTCCTGGGAGAGTTCCATTAACTCAGAAATAGGTGTAACCATGCATTCATGTGCATGATTGTCTCCATTGACATTCTGATTTGGATTGCTGACAGAAGGTTGTACCTGATCGATGCTGCTTTCATCTTGTACTTCACTACCCCTTAATCGTAGTGGTGAAGCTTCCACGAATGCCGTCATCAGGATTGGTAGCCTTTGAGGGCAGCACAAAGCATGAGCCTTGATCGGACTCAACAATGTTTCTGCATCCATTGGCGCATCCGATTGTAGCGTCAGACAGGTGTCTTAACACGCATTCTTCTCCGCATAGCAGGCACCTTAATACAGGTAAAACACATCGTTGCCACATAGGTCGAAAGGATAGAAACCAAGTCATGTTCAGGTCTCTAAGCCGGGATAGTCCCAGGATTCTTGATATCCGGTCCCGGTATCCAATGGCTAGGATTGTTTCTTCCCTTGTCGCAGGTGTTTTGTCTGTGACATGGTTTGCCATAACGAAAAATAAGGACTAGGAATAGGATTCCTGCAATCAGTCCTAAAATGAGGGGAAGTCCGCCAAAAATCGAATGGACGAAGTCTGGAAAAATACCCAGTATGGCTTTGAATGGTGTTAATGCCATCGAAAATACTGTCTTAAATACTTGTGAGACCCCACTGGTATCAGAAATATTTAAGATTTCATTCAGGATTTCTGCGAAATGTATGGGGGAATTAGTTGATAACAATGAATGTATCTCTGCAGTCGTCCTTGCGACTTGTAGATCATATGTTTCTTTTGATGACGTGAGCCTGGTCGGCGTCTGAAGAAGCACTGTTTTCATTCTGCTTAAAGTATCTATTCGAATAGAAGTAATTTTCAAGTTGGGCCATGCCCTTGCCTCCCTGTCTGGAAAGGAGCTGGGGAACAATGAGTGTCCACAGCATTTGACCTTCGCAGTCGTAGTTACGAGATAAGGAGTCCCGGGCATAAGACTACAACATCTGCGATCTACAATTAGAATGTAACTCCCATTATAGAGTCTTTGAAAGAATGGTTCTATCTCTGTTGCAGGTGCGCCTTGCTGGTGACATGAAAGGTTATTTGAGTTCCCTTCACAGGCTCCGTGCAAACTAATTCCGTTACACAGAAGTGTACCGCTTAGTGACATTGCACAATTATTGCCACTAAGAAACACTTTCTGTCCTTTATTACTGACACATGCATGTGAATAGGGCAGGTCCCATGTTGTTTTAATGTACCCCTTTCCCAATTTCTCGTACATGCCAGCCTGTATATATTTTTGGCAGTATTGAAACCTGAAGGTTGAAATTGGAATATTTATTATCCCATGTATTATCCATTCACTGACAGGTCGTTCTGACATTGTCACTGGTAATCTCTCAAGTTTCTCAATGCTCAGGATTGTATAATCAGCTCCCTTTTGGGCCATACTGATTTGTCTATCAGTAAGGTTAAAGATATAGAATAGTGACGTTGTGTTGATTAAACGCCAAGGCACATAGCCTGAACGCAGATTTTGTAACGTCCAGCCAAGCTGTACAATAGAACGCAATTGGGACTGACCGTGTTGTAATAACAGTAAGTCTTGCGATAATATGTCGATTGCTGAAGACACAATGCTGTCCAAAGAAAAAATTCTGGAGGACAGAGTCATTAACCCATTGTCCACTACAGAAAGTGATTTTTCCAAATTAATACGGTCAATTTTCCCGTATTCTCTCTGCTGTTTCAATTTGAGTAACCTTCCAGGCCTCATTGTATGCTGCATATACAGAGGCTGCTATGAAACGCTTTTGACGCTGTTTGCGTGGTCCCATAGTGAAATCACGCAAGTCAGCACCATCAGTAAGTAAAGTTAGGTGTTGCTTAATTTCTGCCAGTGTGGAAGTTTGTAGCCATTGAAGGCATAATTTGCCCACACTGTAGGTGGTTATTATCCCTGGGTGATGTCTTTGAGGATATCTAGGGTCTGGCCTGGTCATTTTGAACCCCTGTGTTTTGTTCAGGAATCTGTCTTGACAGTTATTAGTATCTGTGGGCCAGATCAACCACTGTTTCCAATCTGGATGTGTTCTGTTTTGGTTTAATACATAATTTACGTCTATCTCTTCTTCTGTAGAACTATTGCTGTTCATTGTTGGTTTTGGAATAGACGGTTTATTTAAGTCTTTGATATTGGCTAGGCCAAGACAGGTGGTTTGTTGAACAGTGTCATTTAAAAATATAATTTGTTCTGGGATCATGCAGGCTCTAAACAAAGATTCTATACCCTGTACTTGCCATTCTTTTGTACCCCAAACACTTTTCAATTCAACATTTTTGTCCCAATAATCAAAACCAAAAGTATTCATTTGTTCAAAGAATGACTCTGAATATATCAATTTCGTGTTGGTTATCATGGTCTTCATCCCTGTCTTATTTGACAATTTGAAATAAAATGTTTCAGCATTACTTAAGTTAAAACCTGAAAAATATGAATATTTGTCGTAAACGGTTCTTGAGCTTCCTTTTGGAGGGGTTGCACAATGTTCCCATTGATTATAATTTAAAACATTTCTAGGTTGTGCAGATCTATGTAGAAAATGATTACCATAGTGGTTATAACAGTACATACTATCATAATTTGTAGAACCCTGCAAATAATCATGTTTGGTAAATTTAGCAGACATTACTAAGTCAGACATCATATTATTAATGCTTTCGAAGTCCCAATCATCAGCAAATGAGCTTGGTTTTACAAAGTCACTCAATGAGATCTTAATTTGGTGTGGATATTTCAGGATTTCGACCGGACCATAAATTTCATAGTCAGTGCTATCCCATGCTACCCCACCCGGTATAGGATTGGCTGTGAAGTTGGCTGAAGAAAGTTCTCTTTTCTCGACGTGTGAAGATGTGTGTGGTTTGAGGATCAAGTTGATTTTCTGACTTGCTGTGTCCATTTTAGCATATTTTCCCTCAATGAAGCGTCCCAAAGTTAGTACCATGATGAGCCAAAGTATGAGGATAAATGCACCAAAACCCACCCAAAATTCAAGCCATGGAGAAACCAGATATGTTTCTTTCAGTTGTTTCAAAAGTTCTTTAGCTTTATCTTTAAAGGTATTTGATGATGGCTGTGTCTTTGATTCACTGAAGCCTTCAGAGGAATCATCGAAGTTTATGAAGTAGCCGGATGTAGTTCTGTCAATTGTTCCAATTGGTCCAGGATCACTGTTTCTTGCATTTGCACTTGGTACTTCATTATAGATTGGTGTGTCTCTGCTAAATGTTTTTATTTGGGTTTTCAGAGGTCTAAGTTCCATTGCATTGTTGCATAGTCCTTGTTGTTCTTTTGTAGGCGTTTCGAATGTAATAAGCCTCTTAGTTAGGACCTCTGTACTGGTAGCAAACCTTGGTGTTCTGCTACTTATTGGGAGTCCACTTGGCCTACTATTTGTTATCGGCCACATGATTGTGGTTTTACCAGGTCGATAGATACATCTCGGTTCTCCTTTTTACCACAACTGATTTTAGTACAACTGATCTTGTCCCGTTGACAGACAAGACAGGAACTGCTTTTCTGTAAGAAGGCCCAAATTCCTTCTTTACCGCGATCTTTTCTCTGACCAGATCCCCGACTTTTGGAATCCAGACAGGTCTTGCTGGGACAGGTGGTGGTTCTTCAGTGGTTGTTGGCTGTTGTTTCAACTTTATGTTGCTCAGGTCTTTTCTTGTTTTGTTTAAGTCCTGCAAAATAGCCAAACGGTCTTTGATATCAAAGCTTTTTTCTTTCACCACTGAAGTCTGACTATCAAGGTCAGAGATCAACATCCTAGTTCCAAATAATAATTCGTACGGACTGAATCCCTTCAGAGAATTTCTTGGCAAGTTATTTAGACTACATTGGACACTTATTAGATGTTTGACCCACCCAGCTCCCGAACCTAATACCTTTCCATTATAGATTGCTTTATGCCTTGGTTTTTTCTTTACACCATCCCGTATCCCTCAGGAAGGAAGTGAGAAGATTCCCGCTGTGCTATGCTCATTTGGCCATGTGTCCCCTCAGGCTGGAGGGCTAGAGTGAAAACAATGGTCAAACGTAGCATGCTCTTAGCGTATATGCCATTTAGACTCGCAAATCTTTGTATAACAGTCCAGACGTCAGCCGAGTGCTGGTGGTCTACATCATAAGTGGAAACTAGCCTGTATATGTTAATCGCAAGCCTTGCTTTTTACTCTTGATTTTTTCTGGAGTAAAACGACGAGGTATTAAGCTGTTTCTCTCCCCACTGCGATCTCTGTTGCAGTTTGGGCAGTTTTTTACAAACATGGTGTGATGCAGGCTCATGCCTGGCCACCAGTACCGTGATTGTAATTCTTCCAGAGAATCTTTTAGTTTGAGGTGTCCGAGACCCTCACCCATATGTGCGTCTGCGATTAACAAGTTTCTCCTGTCCATGTTTGGAATCACTCTATCCCCCACTCCAGGGATTCGAGCAAAAGGGACGGAGTTTGCATCGATTATGTATGTATAATTGAGTGGATAGTTGATCGGTAGCGCTGAGCAGTCGCCTTTTAATGACGTTTTCACCGCCAGCACTGTTTCACCGTCAATGTATTTTAATGTACGCTTTTTTCGAACTACGGGAGCCGATTTAGTTGCTACCGCTGTGGCTGCGTCAGCCAATGAATTCCCTGCAACGTGAACGCCATCACGCTGATGACTCAGTGAGTGTGTCACGTGAGTCTTTGGTAGTTCTTTTTGTAAAAGAGCTATTTGTTCCCAGAGCAGTTTCTGCTTTATTGTTGCATCTGTGTCATCTTTGTAACCGTTTTGAATCCATGTCTGCAAATCGTTGTTATATGATTTGACGCAGTAATATGAATCTGACACTATAAGTGTCGGGAATTCGCGATCCGCATTATCTAGCGCCATTTTCAATGCTAATATTTCAGTTTGTTGTTCTGAATTAGTTTCTACTGAGTGTGTTTTTGTTAATAGAGGTCTTAGTTTACCTCCGCGCCACACTTCTTTTGTAATCCCACATGTGGGGTTGTATGCTTGTTCTCCCCAAACGGGGGGTTGAGCATGTCCGTCTGTATAAATTACACAGGCGTAATGTCGTAAAGGCAGAATATCGATTGGCAGAGGGAATGTTCTTTCATATTCTAGATTTTTTAATTCCTCTAGTTCTGGATCAAAGTAGTAGTATACTTTGTCCGTTGTGATTGAATTCACCCATTGTATCCATTCCGGATTCAATGTTGTTGTTGGTAAATGACATGGTGTTGTTAATGCCTCAAAGGCTGATTCAGCTGTTCTGACTGTGATGTGTCTACCGTCCGCTTGATCTTTTTCTCTAGCTATTGCGGTTTGAACTGCATGAACAATTTTTTCTTTAATGCTGAATTTCTGTTCAGCTTCTGTGTACAAGTGTGATTTGAATGCAATTGGTACCTTTTCTCCCTCATTAGAGGTCAGGTATGTGAATCCGCATCTCCCTGGGATGACTCGGATCACAAGATTGCGTGTGTTATCACGTGTTTCTAATTTTGTTTTAATTAGCATGTCTGTTTGTAAGGATCTCAATATTTCTGTGTGTATTTGAGTCCAATTAGATCTTTTAAAATCTGGTTTTATTAGATCATAAAGGGGTTTGACCCTTTCTGCGTAATTTGCAATATATGTTCTTCCGAAATTTAGGAAGCCTAGAATTGACTGTAGGTTTTTTAGTGTTCTAGGTGCTTGGAGTACGGCACATTTTTCTAGAAAATTGTCAGCCAGGCTTTTGCCTTCACTTGATAATTCATATCCTAAGAACAGGACTGTCAGATGGGCAATTCTGGATTTTTTAAAGTTGAATTTGTAACCCTCTGCTGCGAACCCAAGTATTATGGTGTTCACTCTCTTCAAGTGAGTCTCCAAGTCATCATCTGTTAAGTATATGTCGTCGACATATGATAATGCTTCGTCGTCATATATTTGTAGTAATTCTGTTACTCTCGCTGAGAATACTCCCGGGCTGTTCTTGTACCCCTGGGCTAACCAACAGAATTGTTTTTGAGTGCCATTTATTGAGAACGCAGACAAATATCTGCTCTCTGGTGCTATGTTTTGACAAAAGAATCCATTAGAGATGTCTAAGGTTGTTTTGTATTTTTTGCGCACTATGTTATTCATTAGTGCAGCACTATGTGAGTTTTGCACTGCAAAAGTTTTGCAACATGAGTTAAGGTGTCGGTAATCCAAAACTAGACGGTATGAATTGTCTGGTTTGGAGACCGGAAACAAAGGGTTGTTCATTTGTGAGGTGCAAGTTTCAATCACCCCCTGGTATTCTAGCTGATCTAGAATTTATTTTACCTGTTTTTTTGCTTCTTGCTTAATTGGGTACTGCCTTTGTGCAGTAGGTTGTGATTTTAACTGGATTTTGTGAGGAGGAGAGTCCTCATCCCATCCTACGTGATTTTTATATAAAGCAGGAGCTAGAGCTACTGCCCACTTTCTAGCAAGTGTGTATTTTTTATGAATTGGGATGTGGTTTGAGAAGGCAGGCATAATTACTTCTTCGCCATGAGGGCACTCCCTGACAAATTCTGGTGGCCAGTCTTTTTCAGCTAGAAGGATGTCATAGCCCTTGGAGAGATTATCCCAAAATAGTCCCCTTATTTTTCTAGTCTTATCTCCCTCTATACGTAATGTTATTTCGTATATTTTGTGAGGTTTGCTAACTCTGGTGTCTGCAGTTTCCACTTGAAGATATTCATTCGTGTCCACTGTCTCCAGATGATTCATAAGGACTTTGCGAGCTATGCTCACTTCTGCTGCGCTGTCTAGCATTGTCTGAGCCCATTCTCCGTTTTTCAGTTGTGTCCTCAGTATTCTCGGCATTGTTAACTACCTTGATACTGGCTACCTTCTTTTTTGGAAATTGTAATTTCTTTTTTAGCTGAGCAGGTTCCTTGTCTTTGGACTTGGCGTGCTCTTCTCTTTGTTCTGATCGTCCTCTTCTTTCCGATTTCTGCGAGGAAGTCTGAAAAGATTGAGAGGGACGTGTATCAATGTCTTGATATCTATCAGGCTTTTTTATATTATCCCTATTTCTAAGGTTATATCTTTTCCCAGAGGGGTCACTCTGGGGTGACCTGTGTCTTTGGTTCGGAGATTTTTCTCTTCGCCTTGGAGACCTGCCTCTGGACTGGAATTTCTTTTCTTTAGGATTGGATTGTTTGTTTCCATCCCAGCTCTTTTTCTGTGATGTTGAATTATTATTAAAAAATATTTTTTCAGGACTTTCAATCAGTTGTGGTTTTACTGGTATTCCACCTAAACTATCTCTACCTAGTTCCTCATAGGATTTTTCTATGATTCTGGCAATTTCAGCTGGTTGGTCTGCTATATCTGTCTCCTTTAACCTCTGGCGGATCGCCACGTTTGCTGCTTCTCCCTTTATGTTGGCTAATAATATAGCTGAGACCTGCTTGAAGTCTTTTAGTAATTTCATACCAAGAGTTAAAGCGGGTTCTGGACCATATTCGTCTTGAATTTGTTTTAGCACATCTGGTATTACCGAAATGGATGGAACACCGTGCGTTTTTGTGTAAATGGAAGCAAAGACTGTACCCCAAGTGTCACAGTCATCAATGTGTGGTGCGATTCCCATTGGAAGACAGATAGTCAGAATCCTGTGTTTTTCTAACGGGGTGGTGTCAGGAAACACCGCCTCTATTTGGGTTATTTTCTGTGCCAACCAGAATGGTATTTGTTCCCGTTTAGCTGGTACTTTACCTAGGCAGGACTGTATGTTCTGTGGTGTAATTTTAATTGTGTTCCCCTGGTGAGGGGTCAGCTGTGGAATTTTAATTGCTGGCTGAATTGTAGAAGTCCGCATCACATACTGGACTAATTGTCTATGTATTTTTATTAATTGTTTTAGCTGTGTTAAAAGGTTTGCTGCAGACATCCCGTCGATGTCTGGATGTGGTGTGTATCCGGCTAGGACCGGCCACGTTGCTCCTGGTCTACCTAAGGGACCGAGCCTGGTGATGTGATTATTATGTTTTAGGGCGCCATCAAATAAGAGCAGGTGCTCTTGAAATTTGAGTGGTACTTCCACCTCCTCGAAAGGAGTGTACGTTTCAGGAGGTTCCTCTATTTTGTAATAGTGGAAGTACTTTGTTACAGCATTTGCTGCAGGAAAATTTATCCATGAATAGTATACCTCTGTCTGCCGATATTCGTGTGCCTCAATTACGAATATGACTGTACCACCTCTAGGTGTCAGTCCATTTTCTATAAGTTTTAAAGTTATAGATTTCCTTTTAATGACCGGGATGAGTATTATATCCGGGTCTGCGTCTTGCAGTGCAGTATCAGCTGCTGCGAGTTCAGTTGCTAATCTAACTGCCTCTCTTTCATCATCACTGTCTACCATTTTACCGACAGGATGGTTACTTTGTTTGTTTGCAGATCAGGTTTCTTATGGAAACAAAGATTAGATGCACAATATTTAGGAACGGTTTATCCTTCAACGTTGACTAAACCAAGTACCATACATAGGAGTTTCCTCCTGCGATGTTTGGCGGATATTACCTTTCACCCACTCCAGACGTCTTTGGAGTATTATGGGAAAAAGGGGTCTGAGTGAGAAAGCACGACTGAGTTACTTTAAATGTCTTACGTTAGTTTTATCGCCCTTTCCAAACGCGTTGGGCGCCATGTAGTGTAGTTCCTATTATCCCAATAGGCTCTGCGCATTGGAATAATACCTTCAATAGTATAGGCCTAGACCAGACGTTAACTAGGTCTACTACTGTCGATATTAGACTTAAAGTTTTGGGTTTGCCAGCTAGCTCAGAGTTCACTAGAAACTTTCTCGAATGTTCAGGAAGGAATTAACTTCCCTGATTAGACAAGAAGGGATTTAGTTTCTGACAACTATAGAACATGACAACTTTGCTCTCCCCTAATCAAGAGTGTATCTCGAGAGTCGTGTGAACAAAAGGCAATTTATTTTACTCAGTCAGTACGTGCATTCTTAGTCTCATCAGATTGTAGAGAAAAGGAAGAGACGGGCGTGTTCAATAAAAGATGTTATTTATTGATCAGTCTCTTCTCTCGTACAAGAGAAATGGATCGATATTATTGCAATACTTATCGTTAAGTAAAGTGCATACATTAAAAGCAGAAGTATAAAATAATACTGTAAAAACATTGATATGGTTTCTAAGCCATATGAAGGTTTAAAATGAATAAAATATATTACATACACACATACATTTGACTAAACGTACTCAACTGGTGTTTCTAGATACGCCTACCCCGTGTACCTGACCTGAGCCTAATACGTGGGCGGGAATAGAAAGTTACAGTTTAAGTTAAGTTTGTTTTTGCCAAGTGACTGACTAAAGAATTCTCTGTGAGGGGTTATTCAGTTCTGTACCTGGAAGTTAGGATGAATGAGGGATGGTATCTCTCTCTCTGCTCTCGATATTCCAGGCTGCCTGCGAGGGCTACCCGGAAACGCCGGTGCTCACACTGCTGCACGCCTCACACTGCTGCACGCCTCACACTGCTGGACGCCTCACACTGCTGTATGCTGCACACTGCTGCACGACACACTGCTGCACGCCGCACTACTGCTCACCACACACTGCTGCACGCCGCACTACTGCTCACCACACACTGCTGCAAACCACACACTGCTGCATGCCTCACACTGCTGCACGCCACACACTGCTGCACACTGCTGCATTACTCACACTGCTGCAGGCTGCACACTGCCGCACGCCTCACACTGCTGCATGCTGCACACTGCTGCATGACACAATGCTGCACGCCTCACACTGCTGCACGCCTCACACTGCTGCACGCCTCACACTGCTGACACTGCTGCACGCCTCACACTGCTGCACGCCTCACACTGCTGCACGCCTCACACTGCTGCACGCCTCACAACACAACCACATCACTCAGGGACACCACCACATCACTCAGGGACACCACCACATCACTCAGGGACACCACCACATCACTCAGGGACACCACCATATCACTCTAGGACACCACCACATCACTCTAGGACACCACCACATCACTCTAGGACACCACCACATCACTCTAGGACACCACCACATCACTCTAGGACACCACCACATCACTCTAGGACACCACCACATCACTCGGGACACCACCACATCACTCGGGGTCACCAACACCGTACTCAGCGGCACCACCACATCAATCAGGGGCACCACTCAGGGGCACCACCACATCACTCAGGGGCACCACCACATCACTCAGGGGCACCACCACATCACTCAGGGACACCACCACATCACTCAGGGACACCACCACATCACTCAGGAACACCACCACATCACTCAGGAACACCACCACATCACTCAGGAACACCACCACATCACTCAGGGACACCACCACATTACTCTGGGACACCACCACATTACTCAGGGACAACACCATATCACTCTAGGACACAACCACATCACTCTAGGACACCACCACATCACTCTATGACACCACCACATCACTCTAGGACACCACCACATCACTCTAGGACACCACCACATCACTCAGGACACCAACACATCACTCAGGGGCACCACCACATCACTCTGGGGCACCACTACATCACTTAGGGGCACCACTCGGGGGCACCACCACATCACTCAGGGGCACCACCACATCACTCAGGGGCACCACCACATCACTCAGGGACACCACCACATCACTCAGGGATACCACCACATCACTCAGGGACACCACCACATCACTCAGGGACACCACCACATCACTCAGGGACACCACCACATCACTCAGGAACACCACCACATCACTCAGGAACACCACCACATCACTCAGGGACACCACCACATTACTCTCGGACACCACCACATCACTCTGGGACACCACCACATCACTGTGGGACACCACCACATCACTCTGGGGCACCACCACATCACTTAGGGGCATCACTCGGGGGCACCACCACATCATTCAGGGGCACCACCACATCACTCTAATACACCACCACATCACTCAGCCCAACCACAACATCACTCAGCACCACAACAGCATCACTCAGCACAACAACAGCACTGTCCTTGCTTGCTACCAACAAGCATTGCCATAGCCAATAGGACTCGCATTAGGAAAGTGTAAGCTATTGGCTTTGTGAATAACAATGCTATTAATTTATATATTTTCAAAGCCAACACATATTTAAAACAAATTGTCATTTACAATACCAATAGCTCACACTTTCCTAATGCGAGACCTATTGCATTGCAAATGCTTGTTGACATGGTCACCCCCACTCTTTCCCTGGTATTTAATGTAATTTTGACTGGAAATACACTGGGTTCTTTCTAACCAGCACCCCAGTGCCAGATCTTTCCCCCAAAACTGTGCACTGGTACACCAATTGGCAATACCTTTTGCACTCCCTGTCAGTCCCTAGTTAGTGGTGCCCCTTGTACCTAGGGCAAGGAGGCTAAAGAGGGACCTTAAAGACAGCAGCACAAATTGTGCCACCCTAACAGACCTCTCACCAAACACAAACGGACTGCCACCACACACTGCGTATCTTGGTACAGACAAAAGTGAAAACATGACATGGCACACATCCCTGTGTGCCATGCCCACAGATACTGCATGAAGTATAGGTAAGTCACCCCTACGGCAGCCCTTACAGCTCTATGGCAGGGTGCCCTATGCTACACGTGATGGCCTATCTGCACGAGCAGATATGCCGTTGTGCTGGTCAGCTCTATTTCTGACAGTACAAGTGAACAGGGAAGACATTTTAAGTACATGTGCTGGACACTGGTGAAAGTGAGTTCCCTGGCTATATGGCTTTACTGAAAATAGGGACATTTGGTAGCAAACATCTTGTAATAATAAACTCACACTGATGCCAGTGTTGGATTTATTGATACATGTACACAGAGGGCACCTTAGAGGTGCCTCCTGAAAACCTACCAGCTTCTGTTGTCCTGACTGACTGGTTTTTGCCAACCGTCCATCACAGAAAAATTTCTGACTCTCAAGGGTTGGGACCTTTGCTCTCAGGAGGCCATAAATCGAGCCTTCTTGGGCAGACGGTGCTCACCGGATAACCTACAGATAACACGTTCAAGGCAGGGGAGCTTCAAATAGCCCACCACTTTTGGTATGAGAATCTGGCTTCTCTCACAGGAGAAGCTGACCCCCTTTGTCTAGGGCTTTTGGGCACCTGGACAGGCAGGAAGATTAGCTAGTCAGATAGGCGTATCCACCCTCAAGCCAGTACCACCCCTAAGGTGGGCTCCCTGAAGTGGAGGCAACTTTTCAGATTTAGCCATTTTGGTAACAGAAAACGTCAGAACTCTGGAACAAGGTTATGCCCACTCCCCTTAAGATGCGGTTTTTGGATGGTTTCAATCGGTTTGAGTGTTGTTGGGGTGGTTTAGGCAGTTTGAAAAGGAGAGGGAAGTAAGCAGACGTATCCAGAAAGCCCGAAGGTAAAACAAAAAGGTTCACCGTTTTTAGGAATGAAGTTAGTTTGGTGTACAGTAGAGTTACAGAGTCAGGCAGTTGAGTTTGAAATTGTTGGGGAGGGACAGTTAGGGGGGAGGGGTAGGATAATGTGGTAGGCAATGGATGATGTACAGTGAGGTTCATAGTTTTGTAAGGCATTTGATCAGGGTTCATTTTGATTGGGATGTGCACCTGCTTCAATAAAGCAGCATTTTCCACAACTAATAAATGTTAGTGGTCTTTGCTGTCCCCTGTGGCCCAAAGTGTGTGTGTGATGGCTACATTACAAGTTCTTTTAAAAATGGGGCTGTACGCTCTAATCAGCGCCTTTCATTGCTGCTTTACAGGCCACATGTTATGCTGAATGTGTTGTAGGCAGATAGTTTTTAATGCCAAACGCTTTCCAAATTGAATTTGTTTACTGAGAAATCGGCATGGGACATGGAGGTCGATTTGTGACAACAAACTCTTTTTTCCCCATTTTATATAGTGCAAAGGAGACTTGAAAGTACTGGAGCTCTTTATATGAGTGGCAGTTACATTACTGGTCACATTCATTTCTTAGACACGGGGTGATTAAGTCATGTGCGCAGAATGACAGGATGTTAAGCTGACGCCAAGACTAGAACCTGGCTCCCCAGTTCCAAAGTAGGCAGCTCTGCCCCTAACACTATTCTGAGGAGCTGTAAACTTCCCCCAATGGTTTGTGTTGAGCTTGCCATGCAGTCAATGGTACTTTGGAACATTTGAGGACCCTAAACCCACTGTAAGTTTTTGTTGTGATCCACAAGCAGCTTGCACCTACAGACAGCAAACACACATTTGCAAAGCCAAAAGGTCTCACCTATGCAAGTTCTATTGCCTTTGCCAATATGTTTTAGCAATGTTGTACACCAGAGTGGCTGCTGTTCAGCATGGCTAAAAGTTAGTTGGGTAAAGGAGAGTGGCGTGGAGTATCGTAAAGTGGAGTAGAATGGAGTGGTATAGAGTGGCGTACAGTAGAGCTGAATGGCATGGAGAGGAGTGAAGTGGAGTGTCATGGAGTAGTGTACATTGTTGTGGAGGGTTTAGAGTGTTGTAGAATAGAAAGGCGTAGAGTTAAGTGGCTTAGAGTGGAGTACAGTGTCAGAGTTGAGTAGAGTGTTGTAGAGTGGAGTTGCGTAGGGTGGAGTATATTGTCAGAGTGGAGTGGCATAGAGTGGAGTAGAGTGTTGTAGAGTTTAGTGGCAAAGAGTGGAGTGGCATAGAGTGGCATAGAGCAGAGTGGCATAGAGTGGAGTGGTATAGAGTGGAGTAGTGTGTCATAGACTAGAGTGGAGGAAAGTGGCATGGAGTAGCATAGAGAGAGTTGCATAGAGAGTCGTAGAGTGTAATAGTGTCGTAGAATGGTATAGAGTGGAGTTAGTGCTGTAGAGTGGAGTGGAGTGGCATGGTGAGGAGTAGAGTGTCTGTGGAGCAGAGTTTAATGGAGTAGAGCATCATAGAATGGAATATCGTGGAATGGAATGTTGTACAGTGGAGTATAGTAGAGTGGCCTAGAGTGAAGTCGCGTAAAGTACAGTGGTGCAGAGTAGACTGGCATAGAGTGCATTGCTTCTGAGTAAAGTTGCGTAGAGTGAATTGCTGTAGAGTGCAGTGATGTAGAGTGTAGTGGCATAGAGTAGAGCGGTGCAGAGTAGATTGCAGTGACATAGAGTGCAATGGCCTAGAGTAGAGTTGCACAGAGTTGCATAGAGTGGAGTAGTGCGGGGTAGAGTGGAGTAGTGCAGGGTAAAGTGCAGAGGTGTAAAGGAGAGTGGCGAAGAGTAGAGTGGTATAGAGTGCAGTGTAGTAGAGTGTTGTAGAGTGGAGTAGTGCCAATTAGTGTGCTGGGGCATACAGTGGTAGTGGTGTGGAGAGCAGTACTGTAGAGTACAGTGGTGCAAAATAGAATAGAGGGGTGTAGAATGCAATGGTGTAGAGTGCAATGACATAAAGTAGAATGCTGTAGTGTATAGTGACGTAAATTGCAGTGGTGCAAAGTAGTTGGCATGGGTGCAGTAAAGTGGTGTAGTGTGCATGGCATAGAGTGCAGTGGCTTACTGTACAGTGGCATAACGCAAACTGCAGAGGCATAGAGTGGCACAGTGTAAAATGCAGTGGAGTAGGGTGACTTAGAGTGCCATGACATAGAGTGCAGTGGTATTGAGTAGATTGTTTCAGAGTAGAGTATAGTGGAGTATGCCACCATACCATGCATACTTCATGTTACCCCTTACCACCCTGCTCTGCACCACTCCACTTAACTGCACTCTAATCTTGTGGAGTGGTATAGAGTAGTGGTGTTGAGTGCATTGTCATACAGTGCAGTGTTGCAGAATGGAGTGGCGCAAAGAGGATTGGTGCAGAGTGGAGTGGCCAAGACTGGAGTGATGTAGCGTGCAGTGGCGTAGAATAGAGTGGTACAGAGTAGAACAGAAAGGCGTAGAGTGAAGTGGCATAGAGTACAGTGTCATAGAATACAGTGGTACACAGTAGATTAGAATGGCGTAGAGTGCTTTGGCTTAGAGAGCAGTAAAGTGGCGCAGAGTAAAGTGCAGTGTCCTAGAGTAAAGTGGCACAGAGTAGAGTGGTATAGAGTAGCCTGGCATAGAGTTCAGTGGCAGAGAGCGCAGTGCTGCAGAGTACAGTGTTGTACAGAGCATTGGTGTAGAGTGCAGAGTAAAGTGACTGAGAGCAATGGTGTGGCATAGAGTATGGTGACGTACAGTGCAGTGGTGCAGAATAGAGTTAACATGGAGTGCAGTGGCGTAGAATGTATTGGTTTTGAGTAAAGTGATATAGAGAGCATTGGTGTAGAATGCAGTGGCTTAAAGTGCAGCGGTTTGGAATAGAGTAGCAGAGTGGACTACAGTGGTGTAGGCTGCAGTGGCATGGAGTAGATTGTTTCAGAGTAAAGTGAATGGCGTAGAGTGCAGTTGTATAGAGTGTCATAGAGATTCAGTGGTGCAGAGTAGATTAGATTGAATTGGCATAGAGTAGAGTGGCGTAAAGTTGAGCAATACAGAATAGAGTGGCAGAAAGAGCAGTGTTGGGTAGAGTGAGGGCATAGAGTGGAGTGGTGCTGAATAGAATGGAGTGATGCAGACTAGAGTAGTGTAGAGTAGTGTGGTGCAGAGCAGAGTGCAGTGGTGTTGAGTGCAGTAGAGAGGCATAGAGGTGGGTGGTGCAGAGTGGAGTGCAGTGGCATAGAGTGCAATCATGCAGATTTGAGTGTCACTGTGTAGTGGTGTAGAGTTCTGTGCCATGGAGTGCAGTGGCAAAGAGTGCCATGGCATAGAGTGCACAGATGTCTAGTGGTGCAGAGTGGTGCCGAGAAAAGTGACGTAGAGTACAGTGGTGCAGAGTAGAACAGAGTAGCGTAGAGTTCAGTGACAAGAAGTGCAATGGTGTAGATTGATGTAGTGTACAGTGCCATAGAGGGAAGTGGCATAGAGTAGAATGTAGAGTACAGTGACATAAAGTGCAGTGGTTCAAAGTAGTTGGCTTAGGTGCAGTGGTGTAGGGTGCATTAGTTTTGAGTAAAGTGAATTGACGTAGAGTGCAATGGTTTAAAGTAGAGTGGCATAGCGTAAAGTGCAGTGGCGTAGAGTGGCACAGCATCGAGTGCAGCGGCATATAGTGGAGTGGCACAGAGTATATTGGGGTAGAGTAGATTGTTTCAGAGAAGAATGAAATGGCTTAGAGCGGAGTGGTGCAGGGTAGAGTGGAGTGGTATAGAGTAGTGGCATAGAGTACATTGGCATAGAATGCAGTGTTGCAGAGTGGAGTAACGTAGAGTGAAGTGGTGCAGAGCGAAATGGCCCAGACCGGAGTGGTGTAGAGTGCAGTGGCTAAGAGTGCAGTGATGAAGAGTACAGTGGTGCATAGTAGAGTGGGGAACAGTGCACTAGCATAGAGTATAGTGGTGCAGAGTAGATTAGAGAGGCATAGAGGGAAGTTGAGTAGAGTGGAGTGTCAGAGTGCAATGGTGCACAGTAGATTAGAGTGGCGTAGAGTGCTTTGGTATAGAGTGCAGTAGAATGGCGAAGAGTGATACAGAGTAGAGTGCAGTTGCATAGAGTATAGTGTCATAGAGGGCAGTGGTGCAGATTAGATTAGAGGTGTTTAGAGTTGATTGGCATGGAGTGCAGTGGCGTAGAGTGGAGCGATGCAGAGTTCAGTTGCAAAGAGTAGAGTGCATAAAGTAGAGTGGCAGAGAATACAGTGTAGCAGAGTATACTGTTGTAGGGTGCAGTGGTAGTAGAGTGGTGTGGAGTTCATTGGCATAGAGTGTAGTGGCACAGGGTACATTGGTGTAGAGAGCAGTGGTTTGGAGTATAGTGATGCGGAGTGGAATATGATAACATAGAGTGCAGTGACATAGTACAATGGCGTAGACTGCAATGGCATAGTGAATAGTGATGTAGAGTAGACTGCCATAAAGTGCACTGGTTTTGAGTAAAGTGGTGTAGATTGTATTGGCGTAGAGAGGGGTAGAGAGGTGAGGCACTGAGTGCAGTGCCAGGCGCTGAGTGCAGTGGCCTAGGTGCCATGGCATTGAGTAGATTGTTTCAGAGAAGAGTGCAGTGGTGCAGAGTAGATTAAAGTGGTGCAGATGGGATTGTCATAGAATGCACCGGTGCACAGTGGAGTGGTACAGAGTAGAGTGCAATGGCGTAGAGTGTAATGTTGCGGAGTAGGGTGACATAGAGTGAAGTGGCGCAGAGTGGTGTAGAGTGCAGTGGTGCATAGAGTAGAGGTGAGTGGTGTAAAGTAGAGAGTGGTAGAGTGGAGCGGTGGAGGTTAGAGTGCAGTGACACTGTGTGGCATGGTGTAGAATAGAGTGCAGTTACATGGAGTGGTGCAGAGTAGGGTGGTATGGGGTAACATGAAGTATGCATGGTATGGGGGTATACTGCCTTTACAGACAACACATCTGCAATTGAATGACCATTACATGTACACTCACATACAGTTTTACTGATAAAAGTATATAGTGCACAAACAATAAGGTGTGGAAATGTCATCACCAAATTATTGATTTGATCAACAGTACAGTTCATTTTGAGACATTAAAATGTTGTTTTGTGCTAGAAAAAGAATTAACATTGTGCTAGAACCCACTGGAGCTACGCTATGATCTAAGATGGCTGCTTAAGCTCCCGGCTCCGTCGACCTCCGCCGGCAGCTCGCATATCCTGTCATTTATCCTTTACCTACGCCGGACTCCCGTGTGTATGAACCTCGCCTGATACCGGTGGTGCAATCCCGGACTCCCTAACATACTGGGTGGTGGAGTTATGTCGTGTTCCATTTTCGGCCTACTCCAGGGCTGAAGCCGGGACCTCGATTTACAGCCCATCCGGGCTGGAATTGATCAACAGCGGCTGTGGAACCAGGGTTTCGTCCGGTCTTCCGTACTCGGATCTTTTTCTGCATCTCCGATCTGCAATCCAGTTACCAGCTGGCACTGAGGACTCAGTCTCGTGACACAGGGTGTGCATCGTGCGCCGCGGTCGGGGGCCGCTCGCCCGGAGACCCTGCTGGGGACGGCGGTGTTGAAGGGGGGGCCCCCGCGGTCGGCGAAGGTGTCGTGATCACAAGCTGAGGGAGCGCCTGCTGTTGCCATCGGCTTCGTGTGTGCCTGGAGCCTCGGAAGTGAGTCTAGGGCTCGAGTCCTGCTTCGTCTCTTTGGGGGGGGGGAGATGGAGAGGACAGATGGCGCACCATCGTTGAGGTCCGTGATGGCAGCCATTGGGGCGCTCCACTCCCAATTCACAGTCACGTATGACCAAATGTCAGAAACGCTGGGAAATATCTGCTTGCGACCGGACGATGATGCTGCGACACACGATCAGCATTCTGTGGTTCCAGTGGAAGATTTGGCCTACTGTTCTGAGGTTCCCGCACGGCAGCCTGACTCAGCTCACGTCGATGATTTTGGCCTCGTGAATGTTGCACCTAAGACCGTAGTTAGCTTTCCCGGTATGACTCCTGCTCGGCGAAACATCGTTGCCGAAGGTTTTGGTCGCCAAGAACAGCTCTTTAGTGACCGTCGGAGAGGTCGGCTTATCTCCTTCATCTTTCCCCGTTGGTCCTGTGGATGCCGCCATCTTGTATCCTGTCCCCGGTCCGATTCAGCTGCTTCGAACTGCTATGGACGTTTCGCTTACCACATGAATACTGTGGCTTGGGTGGCATGGGTTTTCATAAAGAATCGCACTGGTCAGGGCTGACTTCATCTTGTATCCTGCCCTAGATCCGATGCCACTGCTTTGTACTATCTGGGACGCTTCGCTTTCTGCGAGATTGCTGGCTTTGGCGACGTGGATTATCGTGCGGAACCGAACTGTCATGGTTGTCTTTGACTTTTGGGGTTAGCTACGCTTTGTGATCTATGCCGGGATTGTACTGTGTATCTCACTGGGAGTCGGGTGGTTTTGGTTGAGGTCCTCCCCATATTGGTGCTTCATACTTGCTTTTAATAATGGACAATATGTTTTGGGGAGGTCGCTAATGGCGGGGGGTATAGGTGGCCGGGAGTATGTTTGTTCTTCTCCTCCTCCGCTTTCTTTCTTTCCCTTCTTTGGGGTGTTCCGGGGCGACAGGCACGCTGTTAGTGGGGTAGGCCGTAGCCATTACAGGGGTGCAGGGTGGCGGGTGTTGGGGGGGTTTGTTATTTTAGTTTGTTTTGTTCTATGGTCCCCTTTCTTTCTTTCCTCTTTCTTTGGGTAGGGTTTTTCCTCCCTTACAGTAGGGTTGGCTGTCTCTCCTTATCTTTTTTCTTTCTCTGTTTGGCGTCTATACTTGCCTATACCTTACTGTCTCCGGAGGGTGGGTTTTTGGGAGGGTGTGCTCGCTAACCGCTTGCTATTATATTGTCTTTTATTCCTCGTCAGCCTCGGCGGGCATGGTGTGCCCATTGTTCATATTGCTCATCACCTGGACTTGTTTGCGCTGCGGGGTACCTCCCCCCCCATCTCTTCTTAACTTCATGTTATGGTGTGACGCCACCGATAGTACAGCCACTTCTGCTTCTTTATAACTTTAAAATTAAACCTTTGATATCCTTCTGCGTTGAGGCATATACAATCACATGCTGTATCTGTATTGTCGATATTATTTGGTCGTATATACGTGCATGACTCCTGATCTGATTCCTGTGTTTGCGGCCGGCCTCTGTGATTGTAGGCCTGCGCTTGTCATACTTTGATTAACTCAATAAAGGTTTTAAAAAAACAAACAAAAAAAAAAAAAACATTGTGCTAGAAAACAAATTAACATCGTACAGCCTTCGTCAAGCAGCCCCAGTAGTCAACATGATGGTCACATGAATCCTCTCACTTTGAAGTCAGAGAAATAAAAATAAGCACCAGGCTCCCTAGAAAACACAGCCTGACATTTGACCTTCAACTTTGAATGCACAGCAAATGTGACAAGATAAGAAAAAGATTTAAAGGCATGCAAGTTCATGGAAGAATACAGTAAACAAGGTTTGGACAGCAGGAGGGACGAACTCGAGCTGAACACCCTAAAGCAAATAAAGATAGCAAATAGAAAGCCAGAAAATGTGAGTTACAAACCACAAAGCCAATGATAAGCAACGGGCGGAATGTATTCCATGGTTAACTCACTGAATGTCCCCAAGATGTGTTTAGCAGGCTGTGACCTAAAACAGTCTGAGAGGTGAGACCTACATACCTGTTTAATTCCCTGCCCTCCAACATCCAAAATCCATATGCCTTATCCATATCACTCCCCCATACATTCAGTTTATGCCCCACACTTCACCTACCACACAGGTGTCATTTAATCTCAAGTGACCCAGTCGTGGCACTAAACTAACAGAACCTGATTGTTGTAACTACATATACAGCCATCCACCGTCTATCCCGTTTTCTATGTCACCCCAGTGCCTAGAAGCAAGTAAGTTTTGCAGTGCGGCCAGTAAAAGACCAATACACTCAGACATGCAATGGGTGGGTCAGGGATTGCCAGAAGGATACAGAGCATATAACCTATTGGAATGGATTCACAGAGTTGGCCAAAGCTATGAATATGCTTACCTCAAGCTCCAGAAATCGCACAGTGCAACAATATGTAAAGTTTTTGACTGGCCGGACTCAGGAGAAATATGCAGAGATAAACTGACTGGTTTTTTTGTGGCTGGGTGTTCTCATAGCTCTGATACAAGAGCTGAATATCATCTCTAGGGCTGGGGTAGCACAGGGGATTTGTACAAGAATACAGACCCTGTTACTTTAGAGGCTGTACATGTTAAAGGGAATGGCATGGGTGCATTCTGGGACTTGTAGTCTTAATTAACATCAATTGCGCTAACAATCTAGGTGACAATGTTTTGTAGAAGGAAATCCTAGACTGGAAAATGTTCCCCCCGGTCACAAGAAGTCATCTGGCAAACTTAGGGGGATATTCTCAAGAACGTGTGATAGCCATCGCAAAAGTAACTTAACACACACGCAACATTGCATTCTATTGCGGGAAAGTTACGCTGTGTTAACTAAGTATTCACAACACGGCAGTACCATGCGATAGTTTCCAGATAACGCGCCAAATGACCGCAATAAAACAAACGCCATGCCGCAAAAATGTGAAACACGACGCAAAAATGTTTGCGGTGAGCACAATCACGATACAAAAATCAGCGAAAACCAGCGGCAGGCTTGTAAATCCCACGTGTCTGGCACGAAAATGCACTATAAAAGCTACAAAAACAACACAACAGAAATAATCCAAAGTGCGTAGCAAAATCGATGCACCCTGACCGAGCGCAGAGGCCAACGCGAACCCCACAAGCCACACAGACCACCAGCAAGGAAGAACGGGGTTGGGGAAGGCCAAGGAGAAGAGGGAGAGGAAGACTGGGTGCAGTCTGCAGGAAAAAAAGATCTGCGTCACGGAGGTGACAGAACACTACCATCAACTGACCCACAATTAGACTACCTTGAATGCAGTTGGAGGGTCGAGGAGGCAGGAGGTGCTGGCATGATGTGAAACCCCACACTAAGCACAAACCGGCAGCCAACAGGAAGGCAGCGACGGTGACAGGAGGTGGAAGTCCTGCGCCACACAAGGAGCAGGAGGAAATGGAGGCCACCGTCATCAGTGTGGAGACGGTGCACGGAGGTGGGAGTCCAGACACAGCTCGAGAGAACCGGACACACCATCAGCGGGGTGAGCAACGACCAGGGACTGGGGGGACGGGTGAGATGGGCACAATGTCACACATGCACAACGATGTGTAGCACACTGCACACCCACATACCCATTTAATTCCCTGCCCTCCAGCATCCAAAAGTCATATGCCTTATCCATATCACTGTCCCCATACATTCTGTTTATGCCCCACACTTCACCTTCCACACAGGTGCCATTTAATCTCAAGTGACCCAGTCGTGGCACTAAACGAACAAAACCTGATTGTTGTAACTACATATACAGTCATCCACCATGTATCTCGTTTTCTATATCACCCCAGTGCCTAGAAGCAAGTAAGTGTTGCAGTGTAGTGTAGTTCCTATTATCCCAATAGGCTCTGCGCATTGGAATAATACCTTCAATAGTATAGGCCTAGACCAGACGTTAACTAGGTCTACTACTGTCGATATTAGACTTAAAGTTTTGGGTTTGCCAGCTAGCTCAGAGTTCACTAGAAACTTTCTCGAATGTTCAGGAAGGAATTAACTTCCCTGATTAGACAAGAAGGGATTTAGTTTCTGACAACCATAGAACATGACAACTTTGCTCTCCCCTAATCAAGAGTGTATCTCGAGAGTCGTGTGAACAAAAGGCAATTTATTTTACTCAGTCAGTACGTGCATTGTTAGTCTCATCAGATTGTAGAGAAAAGGAAGAGACGGGCGTGTTCAATAAAAGATGTTATTTATTGATCAGTCTCTTCTCTCGTACAAGAGAAATGGATCGATATTATTGCAATACTTATCGTTAAGTAAAGTGCATACATTAAAAGCAGAAGTATAAAATAATACTGTAAAAACATTGATATGGTTTCTAAGCCATATGAAGGTTTAAAATGAATAAAATATATTACATACACATATACATTTGACTAAACGTACTCAACTGGTGTTTCTAGATACGCCTACCCCGTGTACCTGACCTGAGCCTAATACGTGGGCGGGAATAGAAAGTTACAGTTTAAGTTACGTTTGTTTTTGCCAAGTGACTGACTAAAGAATTCTCTGTGAGGGGTTATTCAGTTCTGTACCTGGAAGTTAGGATGAATGAGGGATGGTATCTCTCTCTCTGCTCTCGATATTCCAGGCTGTCTGCGAGGGCTACCCGGAAACGCCGGTGCTGGATTTCTCGGCAGGAGAAAGCAGCGCGTCTCGTTCTCAGCGCATCAGGAAGGAGGGGCTGTGCCAGCGGGGTCTGCTCTGCTCTGGGCTTCGGCAAGTATGGCTGCTCCGTCTCGTCACCACCGCGTGTGTTTGCATAGGGCAATATCGGTAATATTTATACCTTTAAGGTGCCGAGATTGACGTAAGGATGGACATAGATACGTCAATAAGGATGTCATACGACCAGGTCGTTAGCACATTCTTTTGCTGAAGTTCTTGGTGAAATCAAAACAATGGCCGCAGGGGTTTTTCCCAGGTTGTCATAGGTTTGATTTGTTATGAGAACTCCGTATGCCTTATCAGGGGCTGGAGGAATATCGCTTGTCTAATTAGATCGCAAGCGTTATGACCTAATCAGATAACACGTTCCTGTGCCGTAGTGTGGCTTCGTCAGATAACGGTATCTGCATCATGGGGGTTTGCTGCCTCATGGGCTGACTGCTAGTTAACTTGTTGGTTTGTTAACCAGAATAGGGTCAGGAATAGGGGGATCGATTCAGAACCTATAGGAATACATCACACCCACTCCACGCTAACTATGGTCATATCTACTAATCTATGCATAGTAAAACATAGTACAATATATTTATAGAGTATTGTGTATACCTTACCACCCCAAAATACATATATGCATTTTGAAATTTTCAAATATACGGAAGAAATGCAGTCATATGTATAGTATGCACTCAAGCTGTAGAATAATGCTAAAGTAATAACGCATTTGTATACATTAATGCTATTTGGTATATGAGATTTACACATGAAATGGCTCTTAATACAGAAAAAAGTTCGAGACCACTTCATCACAGAATATAATACAATGAACATACCAGCGGGCAGCTAATGTCTATAAGCTGTCTAAAAATAGAAATCTTAGTTCTCTAGGAATAGTCTCTTACTTTAAGCAGAAGATAAGTGACCCGAAAAATTGTAAAAAATAATTTGGGGCTGCTGAAAAAATTGCTGTCCGTGAACTGGAGGGAAAGCTGTTCATGTGACTTTGTTATTAAAGTTGAAGGCCAAATTCAGGGAATGCCGTGTACGAGTTTGTTCAAAAGTCCCTATTTCTGTTCTGGTGAGAACATCATATCATTTAGGCTTTCGAAAAAGTTGTCAACAGCTTCCTGGGAGAGTTCCATTAACTCGGAAATAGGTGTAACCATGCATTCATGTGCATGATTGTCTCCATTGACGTTCTGATTTGGATTGCTGACAGAAGGTTGTACCTGATCGATGCTGCTTTCATCTTGTACTTCACTACCCCTTAATCGTAGTGGTGAAGCTTCCACGAATGCCGTCATCAGGATTGGTAGCCTTTGAGGGCAGCACAAAGCATGAGCCTTGATCGGACTCAACAATGTTTCTGCATCCATTGGCGCATCCGATTGTAGCGTCAGACAGGTGTCTTAACACGCATTCTTCTCCGCATAGCAGGCACCTTAATACAGGTAAAACACATCGTTGCCACATAGGTCGAAAGGATAGAAACCAAGTCATGTTCAGGTCTCTAAGCCGGGATAGTCCCAGGATTCTCGATATCCGGTCCCGGTGTCCAATGGCTAGGATTGTTTCTTCCCTTGTCGCAGGTGTTTTGTCTGTGACATGGTTTGCCATAACGAAAAATAAGGACTAGGAATAGGATTCCTGCAATCAGTCCTAAAATGAGGGGAAGTCCGACAAAAATCGAATGGACGAAGTCTGGAAAAATACCCAGTATGGCTTTGAATGGTGTTAATGCCATCGAAAATACTGTCTTAAATACTTGTGAGACCCCACTGGTATCAGAAATATTTAAGATTTCATTCAGGATTTCTGCGAAATGTATGGGGGAATTAGTTGATAACAATGAATGTATCTCTGCAGTCGTCCTTGCGACTTGTAGATCATATGTTTCTTTTGATGACGTGAGCCTGGTCGGCGTCTGAAGAAGCACTGTTTTCATTCTGCTTAAAGTATCTATTCGAATAGAAGTAATTTTCAAGTTGGGCCATGCCCTTGCCTCCCTGTCTGGAAAGGAGCTGGGGAACAATGAGTGTCCACAGCATTTGACCTTCGCAGTCGTAGTTACGAGATAAGGAGTCCCGGGCATAAGACTACAACATCTGCGATCTACAATTAGAATGTAACTCCCATTATAGAGTCTTTGAAAGAATGGTTCTATCTCTGTTGCAGGTGCGCCTTGTTGGTGACATGAAAGGTTATTTGAGTTCCCTTCACAGGCTCCGTGCAAACTAATTCCGTTACACAGAAGTGTACCGCTTAGTGACATTGCACAATTATTGCCACTAAGAAACACTTTCTGTCCTTTATTACTGACACATGCATGTGAATAGGGCAGGTCCCATGTTGTTTTAATGTACCCCTTTCCCAATTTCTCGTACATGCCAGCCTGTATATATTTTTGGCAGTATTGAAACCTGAAGGTTGAAATTGGAATATTTATTATCCCATGTATTATCCATTCACTGACAGGTCGTTCTGACATTGTCACTGGTAATCTCTCAAGTTTCTCAATGCTCAGGATTGTATAATCAGCTCCCTTTTGGGCCATACTGATTTGTCTATCAGTAAGGTTAAAGATATAGAATAGTGACGTTGTGTTGATTAAACGCCAAGGCACATAGCCTGAACGCAGATTTTGTAACGTCCAGCCAAGCTGTACAATAGAACGCAATTGGGACTGACCGTGTTGTAATAACAGTAAGTCTTGCGATAATATGTCGATTGCTGAAGACACAATGCTGTCCAAAGAAAAAATTCTGGAGGACAGAGTCATTAACCCATTGTCCACTACAGAAAGTGATTTTTCCAAATTAATACGGTCAATTTTCCCGTATTCTCTCTGCTGTTTCAATTTGAGTAACCTTCCAGGCCTCATTGTATGCTGCATATACAGAGGCTGCTATGAAACGCTTTTGACGCTGTTTGCGTGGTCCCATAGTGAAATCACGCAAGTCAGCACCATCAGTAAGTAAAGTTAGGTGTTGCTTAATTTCTGCCAGTGTGGAAGTTTGTAGCCATTGAAGGCATAATTTGCCCACACTGTAGGTGGTTATTATCCCTGGGTGATGTCTTTGAGGATATCTTGGGTCTGGCCTGGTCATTTTGAACCCCTGTGTTTTGTTCAGGAATCTGTCTTGACAGTTATTAGTATCTGTGGGCCAGATCAACCACTGTTTCCAATCTGGATGTGTTCTGTTTTGGTTTAATACATAATTTACGTCTATCTCTTCTTCTGTAGAACTATTGCTGTTCATTGTTGGTTTTGGAATAGACGGTTTATTTAAGTCTTTGATATTGGCTAGGCCAAGACAGGTGGTTTGTTGAACAGTGTCATTTAAAAATATAATTTGTTCTGGGATCATGCAGGCTCTAAACAAAGATTCTATACCCTGTACTTGCCATTCTTTTGTACCCCAAACACTTTTCAATTCAACATTTTTGTCCCAATAATCAAAACCAAAAGTATTCATTTGTTCAAAGAATGACTCTGAATATATCAATTTCGTGTTGGTTATCATGGTCTTCATCCCTGTCTTATTTGACAATTTGAAATAAAATGTTTCAGCATTACTTAAGTTAAAACCTGAAAAATATGAATATTTGTCGTAAACGGTTCTTGAGCTTCCTTTTGGAGGGGTTGCACAATGTTCCCATTGATTATAATTTAAAACATTTCTAGGTTGTGCAGATCTATGTAGAAAATGATTACCATAGTGGTTATAACAGTACATACTATCATAATTTGTAGAACCCTGCAAATAATCATGTTTGGTAAATTTAGCAGACATTACTAAGTCAGACATCATATTATTAATGCTTTCGAAGTCCCAATCATCAGCAAATGAGCTTGGTTTTACAAAGTCACTCAATGAGATCTTAATTTGGTGTGGATATTTCAGGATTTCGACCGGACCATAAATTTCATAGTCAGTGTTATCCCATGCTACCCCACCCGGTATAGGATTGGCTGTGAAGTTGGCTGAAGAAAGTTCTCTTTTCTCGACGTGTGAAGATGTGTGTGGTTTGAGGATCAAGTTGATTTTCTGACTTGCTGTGTCCATTTTAGCATATTTTCCCTCAATGAAGCGTCCCAAAGTTAGTACCATGATGAGCCAAAGTATGAGGATAAATGCACCAAAACCCACCCAAAATTCAAGCCATGGAGAAACCAGATATGTTTCTTTCAGTTGTTTCAAAAGTTCTTTAGCTTTATCTTTAAAGGTATTTGATGATGGCTGTGTCTTTGATTCACTGAAGCCTTCAGAGGAATCATCGAAGTTTATGAAGTAGCCGGATGTAGTTCTGTCAATTGTTCCAATTGGTCCAGGATCACTGTTTCTTGCATTTGCACTTGGTACTTCATTATAGATTGGTGTGTCTCTGCTAAATGTTTTTATTTGGGTTTTCAGAGGTCTAAGTTCCATTGCATTGTTGCATAGTCCTTGTTGTTCTTTTGTAGGCGTTTCGAATGTAATAAGCCTCTTAGTTAGGACCTCTGTACTGGTAGCAAACCTTGGTGTTCTGCTACTTATTGGGAGTCCACTTGGCCTACTATTTGTTATCGGCCACATGATTGTGGTTTTACCAGGTCGATAGATACATCTCGGTTCTCCTTTTTACCAGCAAGCGGCGGTAGTACAACTGATCTTGTCCCGTTGACAGACAAGACAGGAACTGCTTTTCTGTAAGAAGGCCCAAATTCCTTCTTTACCGCGATCTTTTCTCTGACCAGATCCCCGACTTTTGGAATCCAGACAGGTCTTGCTGGGACAGGTGGTGGTTCTTCAGTGGTTGTTGGCTGTTGTTTCAACTTTATGTTGCTCAGGTCTTTTCTTGTTTTGTTTAAGTCCTGCAAAATAGCCAAACGGTCTTTGATATCAAAGCTTTTTTCTTTCACCACTGAAGTCTGACTATCAAGGTCAGAGATCAACATCCTAGTTCCAAATAATAATTCGTACGGACTGAATCCCTTCAGAGAATTTCTTGGCAAGTTATTTAGACTACGTTGGACACTTATTAGATGTTTGACCCACCCAGCTCCCGAACCTAATACCTTTCCATTATAGATTGCTTTATGCCTTGGTTTTTTCTTTACACCATCCCGTATCCCTCAGGAAGGAAGTGAGAAGATTCCCGCTGTGCTATGCTCATTTGGCCATGTGTCCCCTCAGACTGGAGGGCTAGAGTGAAAACAATGGTCAAACGTAGCATGCTCTTAGCGTATATGCCATTTAGACTCGCAAATCTTTGTATAACAGTCCAGACGTCAGCCGAGTGCTGGTGGTCTACATCATAAGTGGAAACTAGCCTGTATATGTTAATCGCAAGCCTTGCTTTTTACTCTTGATTTTTTCTGGAGTAAAACGACGAGGTATTAAGCTGTTTCTCTCCCCACTGCGATCTCTGTTGCAGTTTGGGCAGTTTTTTACAAACATGGTGTGATGCAGGCTCATGCCTGGCCACCAGTACCGTGATTGTAATTCTTCCAGAGAATCTTTTAGTTTGAGGTGTCCGAGACCCTCACCCATATGTGCGTCTGCGATTAACAAGTTTCTCCTGTCCATGTTTGGAATCACTCTATCCCCCACTCCAGGGATTCGAGCAAAAGGGACGGAGTTTGCATCGATTATGTATGTATAATTGAGTGGATAGTTGATCGGTAGCGCTGAGCAGTCGCCTTTTAATGACGTTTTCACCGCCAGCACTGTTTCACCGTCAATGTATTTTAATGTACGCTTTTTTCGAACTACGGGAGCCTATTTAGTTGCTACCGCTGTGGCTGTGTCAGCCAATGAATTCCCTGCAACGTGAACGCCATCACGCTGATGACTCAGTGAGTGTGTCACGTGAGTCTTTGGTAGTTCTTTTTGTAAAAGAGCTATTTGTTCCCAGAGCAGTTTCTGCTTTATTGTTGCATCTGTGTCATCTTTGTAACCGTTTTGAATCCATGTCTGCAAATCGTTGTTATATGATTTGACGCAGTAATATGAATCTGACACTATAAGTGTCGGGAATTCGCGATCCGCATTATCTAGCGCCATTTTCAATGCTAATATTTCAGTTTGTTGTTCTGAATTAGTTTCTACTGAGTGTGTTTTTGTTAATAGAGGTCTTAGTTTACCTCCGCGCCACACTTCTTTTGTAATCCCACATGTGGGGTTGTATGCTTGTTCTCCCCAAACGGGGGGTTGAGCATGTCCGTCTGTATAAATTACACAGGCGTAATGTCGTAAAGGCAGAATATCGATTGGCAGAGGGAATGTTCTTTCATATTCTAGATTTTTTAATTCCTCTAGTTCTGGATCAAAGTAGTAGTATACTTTGTCCGTTGTGATTGAATTCACCCATTGTATCCATTCCGGATTCAATGTTGTTGTTGGTAAATTACATGGTGTTGTTAATGCCTCAAAGGCTGATTCAGCTGTTCTGACTGTGATGTGTCTACCGTCCGCTTGATCTTTTTCTCTAGCTATTGCGGTTTGAACTGCATGAACAATTTTTTCTTTAATGCTGAATTTCTGTTCAGCTTCTGTGTACAAGTGTGATTTGAATGCAATTGGTACCTTTTCTCCCTCATTAGAGGTCAGGTATGTGAATCCGCATCTCCCTGGGATGACTCGGATCACAAGATTGCGTGTGTTATCACGTGTTTCTAATTTTGTTTTAATTAGCATGTCTGTTTGTAAGGATCTCAATATTTCTGTGTGTATTTGAGTCCAATTAGATCTTTTAAAATCTGGTTTTATTAGATCATAAAGGGGTTTGACCCTTTCTGCGTAATTTGCAATATATGTTCTTCCGAAATTTAGGAAGCCTAGAATTGACTGTAGGTTTTTTAGTGTTCTAGGTGCTTGGAGTACGGCACATTTTTCTAGAAAATTGTCAGCCAGGCTTTTGCCTTCACTTGATAATTCATATCCTAAGAACAGGACTGTCAGATGGGCAATTCTGGATTTTTTAAAGTTGAATTTGTAACCCTCTGCTGCGAACCCAAGTATTATGGTGTTCACTCTCTTCAAGTGAGTCTCCAAGTCATCATCTGTTAAGTATATGTCGTCGACATATGATAATGCTTCGTCGTCATATATTTGTAGTAATTCTGTTACTCTCGCTGAGAATACTCCCGGGCTGTTCTTGTACCCCTGGGCTAACCAACAGAATTGTTTTTGAGTGCCATTTATTGAGAACGCAGACAAATATCTGCTCTCTGGTGCTATGTTTTGACAAAAGAATCCATTAGAGATGTCTAAGGTTGTTTTGTATTTTTTGCGCACTATGTTATTCATTAGTGCAGCACTATGTGAGTTTTGCACTGCAAAAGTTTTGCAACATGAGTTAAGGTGTCGGTAATCCAAAACTAGATGGTATGAATTGTCTGGTTTGGAGACCGGAAACAAAGGGTTGTTCATTTGTGAGGTGCAAGTTTCAATCACCCCCTGGTATTCTAGCTGATCTAGAATTTCTTTTACCTGTTTTTTTGCTTCTTGCTTAATTGGGTACTGCCTTTGTGCTGTAGGTTGTGATTTTAACTGGATTTTGTGAGGAGGAGAGTCCTCATCCCATCCTACGTGATTTTTATATAAAGCAGGAGCTAGAGCTACTGCCCACTTTCTAACAAGTGTGTATTTTTTATGAATTGGGATGTGGTTTGAGAAGGCAGGCATAATTACTTCTTTGCCATGAGGGCACTCCCTGACAAATTCTGGTGGCCAGTCTTTTTCAGCTAGAAGGATGTCATAGCCCTTGGAGAGATTATCCCAAAATAGTCCCCTTATTTTTCTAGTCTTATCTCCCTCTATACGTAATGTTATTTCGTATATTTTGTGAGGTTTGCTAACTCTGGTGTCTGCAGTTTCCACTTGAAGATATTCATTCGTGTCCACTGTCTCCAGATGATTCATAAGGACTTTGCGAGCTATGCTCACTTCTGCTGCGCTGTCTAGCATTGTCTGAGCCCATTCTCCGTTTTTCAGTTGTGTCCTCAGTATTCTCGGCATTGTTAACTACCTTGATACTGGCTACCTTCTTTTTTGGAAATTGTAATTTCTTTTTTAGCTGAGCGGGTTCCTTGTCTTTGGACTTGGCGTGCTCTTCTCTTTGTTCTGATCGTCCTCTTCTTTCCGATTTCTGCGAGGAAGTCTGAAAAGATTGAGAGGGACGTGTATCAATGTCTTGATATCTATCAGGCTTTTTTATATTATCCCTATTTCTAAGGTTATATCTTTTCCCAGAGGGGTCACTCTGGGGTGACCTGTGTCTTTGGTTCGGAGATTTTTCTCTTCGCCTTGGAGACCTGCCTCTGGACTGGAATTTCTTTTCTTTAGGATTGGATTGTTTGTTTCCATCCCAGCTCTTTTTCTGTGATGTTGAATTATTATTAAAAAATATTTTTTCAGGACTTTCAATCAGTTGTGGTTTTACTGGTATTCCACCTAAACTATCTCTACCTAGTTCCTCATAGGATTTTTCTATGATTCTGGCAATTTCAGCTGGTTGGTCTGCTATATCTGTCTCCTTTAACCTCTGGCGGATCGCCACGTTTGCTGCTTCTCCCTTTATGTTGGCTAATAATATAGCTGAGACCTGCTTGAAGTCTTTTAGTAATTTCATACCAAGAGTTAAAGCGGGTTCTGGACCATATTCGTCTTGAATTTGTTTTAGCACATCTGGTAGTACCGAAATGGATGGAACACCGTGCGTTTTTGTGTAAATGGAAGCAAAGACTGTACCCCAAGTGTCACAGTCCTCAATGTGTGCTGCGATTCCAATTGGAAGACAGATAGTCAGAATCCTGTGTTTTTCTAACGGGGTGGTGTCAGGAAACACCGCCTCTATTTGGGTTATTTTCTGTGCCAACCAGAATGGTATTTGTTCCCGTTTAGCTGGTACTTTACCTAGGCAGGACTGTATGTTCTGTGGTGTAATTTTATTTGTGTTCCCCTGGTGAGGGGTCAGCTGTGGAATTTTAATTGCTGGCTGAATTGTAGAAGTCCGCATCACATACTGGACTAATTGTCTATGTATTTTTATTAATTGTTTTAGCTGTGTTAAAAGGTTTGCTGCAGACATCCCGTCGATGTCTGGATGTGGTGTGTATCCGGCTAGGACCGGCCACGTTGCTCCTGGTCTACCTAAGGGACCGAGCCTGGTGATGTGATTATTATGTTTTAGGGCGCCATCAAATAAGAGCAGGTGCTCTTGAAATTTGAGTGGTACTTCCACCTCCTCGAAAGGAGTGTACGTTTCAGGAGGTTCCTCTATTTTGTAATAGTGGAAGTACTTTGTTACAGCATTTGCTGCAGGAAAATTTATCCATGAATAGTATACCTCTGTCTGCCGATATTCGTGTGCCTCAATTACGAATATGACTGTACCACCTCTAGGTGTCAGTCCATTTTCTATAAGTTTTAAAGTTATAGATTTCCTTTTAATGACCGGGATGAGTATTATATCCGGGTCTGCGTCTTGCAGTGCAGTATCAGCTGCTGCGAGTTCAGTTGCTAATCTAACTGCCTCTCTTTCATCATCACTGTCTACCATTTTACCGACAGGATGGTTACTTTGTTTGTTTGCAGATCAGGTTTCTTATGGAAACAAAGATTAGATGCACAATATTTTGGAACGGTTTATCCTTCAACGTTGACTAAACCAAGTACCATACATAGGAGTTTCCTCCTGCGATGTTTGGCGGATATTACCTTTCACCCACTCCAGATGTCTTTGGAGTATTATGGGAAAAAGGGGTCTGAGTGAGAAAGCACGACTGAGTTACTTTAAATGTCTTACGTTAGTTTTATCGCCCTTTCCAAACGCGTTGGGCGCCATGTAGTGTAGTTCCTATTATCCCAATAGGCTCTGCGCATTGGAATAATACCTTCAATAGTATAGGCCTAGACCAGACGTTAACTAGGTCTACTACTGTCGATATTAGACTTAAAGTTTTGGGTTTGCCAGCTAGCTCAGAGTTCACTAGAAACTTTCTCGAATGTTCAGGAAGGAATTAACTTCCCTGATTAGACAAGAAGGGATTTAGTTTCTGACAACCATAGAACATGACAACTTTGCTCTCCCCTAATCAAGAGTGTATCTCGAGAGTCGTGTGAACAAAAGGCAATTTATTTTACTCAGTCAGTACGTGCATTCTTAGTCTCATCAGATTGTAGAGAAAAGGAAGAGACGGGCGTGTTCAATAAAAGATGTTATTTATTGATCAGTCTCTTCTCTCGTACAAGAGAAATGGATCGATATTATTGCAATACTTATCGTTAAGTAAAGTGCATACATTAAAAGCAGAAGTATAAAATAATACTGTAAAAACATTGATATGGTTTCTAAGCCATATGAAGGTTTAAAATGAATAAAATATATTACATACACATATACATTTGACTAAACGTACTCAACTGGTGTTTCTAGATACGCCTACCCCGTGTACCTGACCTGAGCCTAATACGTGGGCGGGAATAGAAAGTTACAGTTTAAGTTAAGTTTGTTTTTGCCAAGTGACTGACTAAAGAATTCTCTGTGAGGGGTTATTCAGTTCTGTACCTGGAAGTTAGGATGAATGAGGGATGGTATCTCTCTCTCTGCTCTCGATATTCCAGGCTGCCTGCGAGGGCTACCCGGAAACGCCGGTGCTGGATTTCTCGGCAGGAGAAAGCAGCGCGTCTCGTTCTCAGCGCGTCAGGAAGGCGGGGCTGTGCCAGCGGGGTCTGCTCTGCTCTGGGCTTCGGCAAGTATGGCTGCTCCGTCTCGTCACCACCGCGTGTGTTTGCATAGGGCAATATCGGTAATATTTATACCTTTAAGGTGCCGAGATTGACGTAAGGATGGACATAGATACGTCAATAAGGATGTCATACGACCAGGTCGTTAGCACATTCTTTTGCTGAAGTTCTTGGTGAAATCAAAACAATGGCCGCAGGGGTTTTTCCCAGGTTGTCATAGGTTTCATTTGTTATGAGAACTCCGTATGCCTTATCAGGGGCTGGAGGAATATCGCTTGTCTAATTAGATCGCAAGCGTTATGACCTAATCAGATAACACGTTCCTGTGCCGTAGTGTGGCTTCGTCAGATAACGGTATCTGCATCATGGGGGTTTGCTGCCTCATGGGCTGACTGCTAGTTAACTTGTTGGTTTGTTAACCAGAATAGGGTCAGGAATAGGGGGATCGATTCAGAACCTATAGGAATACATCACAGCAGTGCGGCCAGTAAAAGACTAATACACTCAGACATGCATTGGGTGGGCCAGGGATTTGCAGAAGGATACAGAGCATATAACCTATTGGAATGGATTCACAGAGTTGGCCAAAGCTATGAATATTCTTACCTCAAGCTCCAGAAATTGCACTGTGCAACAGTATGTAAAGTTTTTGACTGGCCGGACTGAGGAGAAATATGCAGAGATAAACTGACTGGTTCCTTTGAGGCTGGGTGTTCTCATAGTTCTGATACAAGAGCGAATGTGATCTCTAGTGCTGGGGTAGCTCTGGGGATTTGCACAAGAAGACAGACCCTGTTACTTTAGAGGCTGTATGTGTTAAAGGGAATGGCATGGGTGCATTCTGGGACTTGTAGTCTTGATTCACATCAATTGTGCTAACGATCTAGGTGACAATATTTTGTAGAAGGAAATCCTAGACTGGAAAATATTGTCCGCGGTGACAAGAAGTCATCTGGCAAACTTAGGGGGATATTCTCAAGAACGTGTGATAACCATTGCAAAAGTAACTTAACGCAACACTCAACATCGCATTCTATCGTGGGAAAATTACGCCGTGTTAACTAAGTATTCACAACACAGCAGTACCATGCGATAGTCTCCAGATAACGCGTCAAATGACCGCGATAAAATCAGCGCCTCGTGCAAAAATGCGAAACACAAATATAACATTTTTTGCGATGAGCCCAATCACTAAACAAAAAGCAGCGAAAAACAGCTGCAGGCCTGCAAATCCCACGTGTCTGGCACGAAAATGCACTATAAAAGCTACAAAAACAACACAACAGAACCAATCCAAAATGCGTAGCAAAATGGATGCACCCTGACCGAGCGCAGAGGCCAACGGGAACCCCACAAGCCACACAGACCACCAGCAAGGAAGAACGTGGTCGGCGCAGGCCAAGGAGAAGAGGGAGAGGAAGACTGGGTGCAGTCTGCAGGAAAACCAGATCAGCGTCACGGAGGTGACAGAACACTACCATCAACTGACCCACAATTAGACTATCATGAATGCAGTTGGAGTGTCGAGGAGGCAAGAGGTGCTGGCATGATGTGAAAACCCACACCAAGCACAAACCCGCTGCCAACAAGAAGGCAGCGACGGCGACAGGAGGTGGGAGCCCTGCACCACAGGAGGAGCAGGAGGAAATGGAGGCCACAGTCATCAGTGTGGAGATGGTGCAAGGAGGTGGGAGTCCAGACACAGCTCGAGAGAACCGGACACAACATCAGCAGGGTGAACAACGACCAGGGACTGGGAGGAAGGGGGAGATGGGCACAATGACACACATGCACAACGATGCGTAGCACACTGCACACCCACAATTACCCTGGATCATGTCCCTGATCCCCGTGGCACACTGCAGCACACACACATAGCAATAACAGCACATCCCACGACAATGCTGTACAAAGTGCAACACCAACACTGCAGAACAGGAGAACCAACTGGGTCCACTCATGCACAGAAACATGCCAAACACATCGAACAGAGCAGGAAATCATTGGATTCATACGTACACGTACAACCTTACATCTGTCACGTAGTCCAAAAGTCCACTGTCCGGCATTAATTTGGTAACAACGCCCAAAGAGTCACAATGTACGTTGTCATATAGTCTGCATGTCAACAAGAACAATGCGCAAACATACAAGTCAACACAATGTCAACATGCATCTCCCCTTCACATTGCAGAGGGACAAACACCTCCAGCAGACCAGACTTGATAACCCATCAAAGATGCTGGAGAGGACCACCACACCTTCGACACCGATGCCCTACAACAGCTCATGGGCATCCCAGGAAACCCACCACCAGGGAAGACAAGCTACATAGAGGAGAACCCAACCCCTGCACAGACCACACAGCAGGAATCACCCGCAAGCACAGATGACACCCAACACGCCACGAGGCACACTTCGCATACAAATGCCAGTTGTCAGAATGCCGAAAGGATTTGGCCGAACAGGTGCGGTGGGGTCAGGGCTCATGGAAGCTAAATAACATTACATACGGGGTCTCCAAGTCCCATCAGGGCAAACCTGCACCCCACAAAGGAGACCCACACTGTGACAGAGACACATGCATTTGCACATTTCCTGTACTGAACCACACCCAGAGCTCCGGAATTACCATTCACACACCCACGCTGGACCTCCTTGCAATGGCCCAGTACACTCCTCTTACGTAATGAGTGGCTGACGACAAAGCTACATTTCCAAGCACTAACAAGCTGCCTGCGAGGACATGGCTGTGTCCGCTGTACACCGCACAATGTAATGTTGTAGGGCCCGGGGCCCTCATGCACACATCATGACCACACAGACACACACAGATAGTTTGTCGAACTGGCTACTGGTACGTGCGCCCGGCCCCTTTATTGGCAGGGCCACATGTACAGTGAAGCCTGTGCTGGATGTGTGTGGGGTGAGTGTAGGCCAGCCTCACGGAGTTGTTGGGATTGGCAACAAATACAACAGTGAACACTATGAAGACGGAAACAGTAAACACCAGCATTACAGAGACAACAGCGGTACATTATGGTGGTAGCTGGAGCAAGTACAGAGGCCACCCAATGAGCAAACAGAAGTGTCCGTGAGTTGCAGTGCATTGAGGTTGGGGCACCAGAGCTGAGCGTGCTCATGTGAACAAAATGTATAGGATTGAGTCCCTTCTGGATATTTCTGATGCAGCTGCAGTGGGGGGAATCACACCTGCATCGTCTTACCCATCATCGTCCCAGGTCTACCACACTGCCTGAGGAGACATTGCTGCAAGAACTCACCACAGCACATATCCAAAACTGTAATGGGTGATGACTAGTGGTGCACTGAGTTAGTGGCACCTGCAGTGCTGAGCAGGGTATCAGGCAGATGATGGCATCCACGACAGGTGTGAGCAACTCTGTTAGTCTGCCAGTACCACTGTTTCGACTCTGGCAGATGGTGGTTGGAGTTGGTCCTGGCAATGGTGGTGTGTGCCTCCTGTGGTGATGCGACGTCCGGGCCGGTCTGGACTCAATTTGATGTGTGAGCCCTGGTGGGCCGCAGTTGAGGCCAGAGGCAGCGGACAGCGCAGGGCCACATAAACATGGTGTCGATGACCCCAAGGCCATCGTCTCAGAGGCCATCCAATATCTCAGAAGAAAGGGTTCCCGACTTGACCAGCACAGAGTTAGTGGCCCCGGATGCACAGCAGCCGGCACAGGCACCCCGCCACAGGACAGTGCCTTGCGATGCACTGAGGCAGGGCCACACGGACTTAACGGGTCCTCATCGATGTCCGAGGTGAATGTGGCAGAGGGTTGCAGGGGATAGTGAAAGGTATCCCACAGGGCAGGATGCAGAGGGCATAAGCCATCCAGAAGCAGCAAATGGAGGAGTGGAGTGCTACAGTCTTGTTTCCACCAACATTTCGGTATCAGCTTCATGAGGATGAAGACAACCCCCCAGTCCATTGACTCAGACGCCACCAAAGTTCAACCAGAGAGTGTCCATGAATGTCAGGGAACAAACTTAGTGGCACCGGGGCTGAGAGGGAATGCAGTCTGCGATAATGCCGGTACAATGATATGAACTCCGCCATTACTAAATCAAGACTCAGTCCCAAATGTGTGACCTACTTGACCGCAGTGTAGGCCGGAGGCAGCGGTCAACATTGGCCCACAGCTATGTGTCATTGGCTTGCGATACACAGTCATTTAAACAAGGGCAGTTGTCGGTAGTGTTCAATCACCTCCGTAACCGAGATCCTATTTCCCTCCTGACTGCAAGGCATCATCCTCTTACACCTATCCTTGCATGCAATGATATGTATTCTGCCATTGAAAAATCGATGCTCAGATCCAATTGTGTAACCTACTCTGGCGCAGCGTAGGCCGAGGGCAGTAGTCCGCGTGGGCCCACAGAAATGTGCCTTTGTGATGCACTACTAAGACCCGGTGGCACCACATCTAAGGGAGTATAGTGACATCAAATCAGCCATAAATATTGTTCTCTGCCATAGTGTGATCAAGAAGACTCAGTTCCAAATGTGTGACCTACTAGTCAGCTGTGTATGGCAGTAGAGTACGTCAACGAGAAAGGAGTACTGTGGGAATTGCTTGCGGAGGCCGTGATGGTGGTAGCAGTTTGCCAGGTTCGTGTGCCTCAGGCTTGGAGCTTGCACTGGCACGTGGTGGGCCCTCTTTGACACACGCCGGCATCGGCAGGGGAGCAGTGAGGCCTGGGTGCGCAGGGATGGGCAAGTCGAGTTCGGGAACCAGCGGCCTTTGGGGCTGCAGGTGCACAGGATCGCAGGCCACACCGCTCACGGTGATGGCGTCGGCCTCATGGTGGGCTGAGGGGCGCCGCCCTGGCAGAGACATTGGGCATTCCAGAAGAGGACCACGCCCAGAGCAACATGCTTTTTATTCACACTCCTACGCTGGCCTGGCGTACGCCGGGCCAGCCCAGTCCGCTCACGCTTACACGGGGGATGTAACTAGCTACATTTCCGCAAGTTATCCCAGTGGCTGGGGTGACATGGTTGCGTCCACTGTCCAATACACTTCATACACCAGCGGTGTATGTTGACATGGATATGTGTGTGGTCTGCATACTGCGGTCTGGTCATCACATCACATCCACAGCACACTTGGCAATGGAACCCTTCTTATTCATGGGTCACTTGCCACCTTCGCACATGCCTGGTTCCCACCTCTCCCCACATTCAGCTATTGTGTGGCTGAGGTGCCATGACGTTGAAAGCTCATGTACATGGCTGGTCCAGATTCCCATAGTAAGTTATGCTGTTGTGTCTGGTGGGTGAGCATGTTGTTTGGCATTTTGTATGTGAGTTTGTTACGTGTGCATTCCCAGTGTTGTGTGTTGCATGATTGTGGAGTTGAGGTGTGTGTTGTGTTCATTTGGTACTTGCCAACGAGCAGTGCATTTCCTTAGGTGCCATCCTGGTAGCGCTGGTTGCTGATGGACTGTCGGGAGATGTAAGAATCATGCAAACTGCCTGGGCAGTTCTCATCGACGTTGGTGGAGATTTCCCGGGAGACTGCTATTGCCTGCACATTGATGGGATGCGTGTGCTTTCTATTGCGGTTATTGTGTGCAGTGTTGCCAGGGGGCACCAGTAGGACACGTGTGCAGTCACTTGCACCCACAATGTGCGGGAAGCGAGCTATGGCGTAGATGCCTTGCTTGGTCTCCAGCTGTTCCTGCGCAGTGTAGGGGAAGTATAGGTACTGGGGCACCAAGCTGATGATGGCATCCAGGACAGGTTCGAGGAACTTTGATAGGGCTCCTCCGACTCTGGCAGTTGGTAGGTACCAGAAGCCAACAGGTGCAGGATGGCCAGCACCTGTCTGAGGTGAGAAGTTTGTTGTCCCTTTGAGCCTGTGGTGTGTAATGTTATTCTCTGGTGTTGGGTGTGTGACATTGGTGCATTTTCAGGGGATCTCAGTTTTTGCCTGCGCTGCCTCAGTGTTTGTCTGGGGGGGCAATGGGGATCCGGGAGGTGGGGTGTGGACCTGGGGGTGGTGAAGGTGGGTGTTGTGGCACTCTTGGGTGTTCGGGCTGCATGATCAGTGGCTCCATGGCATCTATTGCCCTTCAGGTGTTGCTCTGGACTGGGCTCCCTTTTGTGGTGCAGGCTGTCGTCTGACTTTACGCCAGGTCGGAGAAGATGTTAATTTCCTGCTGCTAACGCGCCTTATCGCATGTTTTGTGGTCTTTTTGCAGATCTGGCTGATCGTCGAGAATGTTGCGGAGTTGTGTTTTCGCGGCTTTTGGCATGGAAATGCCTACTCTGCTTCTCATTAGCGAGAGTTGCCGGGGTCATTAGTGGCGATGTTTTTTGCAGCTGATATCTCGGGTAAACTGGTGATATAGGCTGTTATCACCTGCTTGTGAATAGGGCGTTAGTTTTATCGCAACTGTGGCTGCGATAAAGTGCCAATAACTCGGCAATAACTCCTTGAGAATATGCCCCAAAGTGTATCACCTTGGTGTGCGCTCCTTTTCTCTTTCTCCCTCTCACCAGCGTCCTGAAGTGGCCTTTAAGTAAGTAATGATCTATTGGCACTATAAATAAATAAGGTCACTTATAGGAATTTAAGAGTTCATGGGACTACCATGTGGGCGGTACACATTCTTTTACATGTAGGACAGAACAGCTAATGAACTTTGCAAAAGAGTAAACAGCATGTCCCAGACTCACTGTGCCACTGAAACTAAGCTATACCTGGCTAAAGAGCCCTAACTAGGGTGAAAACAGTCCTATGTTACTTGTATTCCAGTTTAGGGAGGGCCTGGCTTGGCTGTTTGGACTGGACTGTTCCCATGATGAGCAGAGACAAGACTGGTTTGCATATGGCTGGGTCCAAACTGAGTGGGCATGGTGGGTAAAAAAACAATGGATTGGGATGCAGACCCGAGTGATTGCCATTGGCTGAGATTAATTTTTGCATTCCATCCATCACCTTGATGTTTGTGTTTCAATGACTGACACTTGGATACAGAACCAACCCTGACACCTCTAGGCCAGGATGGATTAATGGTAGGCAATAGGACTTAGAGCATCTCACATGTATGAAGATCCCATCACCTTTGGGGACGAATAGGCTCAAAGCCTTGGCACTGGGATGCAAAGGGTGGTATGAATATATATAGAAAATGACCTGAAATGCAGAGCCCGTCACACATAAGGTTGCCCATTTTCTTAGACAGAAATACTGCTCAATTGTTCACTATTTGCTGTACTGCAACAGCTGCAGGCCTGTAAGGAAAACATAATTGTCTGAAAAAAATCAGGATTCTTTCTTTTTTAACATGCCAACCATCCCTCTTTTTGCACTAATGATGATCCTGAAACGATATACATGTCACATACTTTCCACCTAATCCCATTATGTGATTTCTCGCTTAGGTTTATGTTTCAAAAGGTTAAAAATATCAGGTTCCACTGTTTTTCCCCACTATTTTTACCAGCCTGAACTTAAAAGTACAGGTCAGGTCCGAAAAAACACTAATTCATGTGATAACCCTAACGCAGGTTTGCAGCATCACCTTTGGCCCTGGATGATTTTGTTTATGATTGGCCCTTGGGACTGTTTCTGCTAGGGAAGAATAGCTCAGGGTATTGACATGGGGATAAGCCCTTGGTCATCTCTAGGGCTGGGTGTGCTCAGGAGTCTGGCATAGGGATGTAGAACCTGTCCTCGCTAGCTTTTGATGGACCTGTGGTATGGGCACTGACCCAACAGGACATTTGGCCACTCTGACAAATTCATGATGGGCTGCAATCCAGGATGGACTGCAAGACCCTCTTGCCCCCCATTCGCCCCATTCTAGTCACGGCACCCTGCAGTGTGCAGCTGGTCTGAACATTTTCGCCAGGACTGATTTTGGTTTCCTGGGCGGTCATGGATAGGCTCCGTAATAAAGAGTGCCTCGCATGTACGCGGAAGCAGCCTCGGGGCTGGGTGGGTTGTATTTGGCGGCTCAGGGTATTAACGCGGGCTTGCCAGTCACCTCGTGGACTAGCGCTCTCGCCTCCTCCCTCTGGAGTGATAACCAAAGGGCTGCTTTGCATTCCTCCCTCTGCCTGCAGCCGCAGATAAGGCTTCCCGTGTCTTGTTTATTTTGGTTGGGTTTTCGTAATGTTGTGTTCCTGTTTTGACGCTCACATGGTCTGCCTCGAGCGAGCGAGGGGGGGGAGATGGCCGCGGGGGAGGCGGCGGTACCAGGCGCGCAGTAAAGCTTATGGACCTTGCACTCTGGCAGTGACTGTCACGCGCCGGGGAATTGCCTGGATGTGGAAAAAACAGAGACAAGGCCTTTGAACAAGAGAGGGAGGGAGAGAGAGAGGGAGAAGAGAGAGAGAGAGAGAGCGCGCGAGAGAGAAAGAGAGAGAGAGAGAGCGAGAGAGAGAGAGAGAGAGAGAGAGAGAGAGGGAGGGAGAGGAAGATAGAGAGGAAGAGAGAGAGAGGAAGAGAGAGAGAGGAAGAGAGAGAGAGAGAGAGAGAGAGTGTTTTGTCCTGATTTCGATTTGTCTGCATGTATGTCACATATTAAATCTTAAGAAAATATAAATCCACATCTGAAATCACTAAATCTGTGGCTGCAGTTCTTGTGTCAGTCATTGACACATACACGCACAGGGCCTACTAGTGTGCACAGTACTTACTAGTACTCCAAACTTTTAAACACACATGAAATCAAGAGCACAAACCTAACACAACTAATGCACAACAAAAAAATTGTACTAATCTCCTAACCTTGGGTTCCGGAGTAAGGTGCTACCCGACGAAAAAGAGCTTCAATGTCTATAAATATTATTTGGTCTTTGGCTTGGGAATGTATTTAGGTCAGGCCGGGTTACACACCAAGGCCCAGATGTACTAAAGTTGTATGCTTGTTCAACTAAAAGCAGTAGGAACTAAAGCATCAATCAACTTTTGCGTGCAGAAGTTTTTTGTGAAAGTTTTCACAAGCACAGTGTATAATGTCACTGTGTGTCTACTCAGAGTGGCTGTTGCAGACCTGGAACTGCCACACACCTACTGAGGTCAATGCTAACTCACCCCTACTAAAGTCATGGAAAGTAGCATGACTAGTGTTGCTTGGAATACTACTGCCCAATGAAAATAAGCACAAACAATAGGCAAAGTTGTAAAGGGCAACATTATGTGATTTCTAGGTTGAACCTAGCGGAAGCGAGCATGCACTGTTCGCTTCCTGCGAGGCATGCTGTATTAGGGTATGGACTGGCAGCCCTGCCCACTCTCTGCCCATATTTGTCATTGGCTCTGTGTCAACGTCCTTCTTAAATGGTGGCTTCTGATTTGTAAATGGGCGTGTTAGTCCTGACTTGGTACCGCCTTGCCTCCATTTGTTATGGACCATAACTACCGGACCTTTTACTTGGCTCGTAACACGGCCTGCTTTTTCTAGAGAGTGAGCACTATTTTTGTTATTGGCACTGATGGGAACAATGGCAGTTGCATTTTGGGGAATTGACATAATGAGCGCGGTGCCCGCTGTAAGGACACCATGATCATTTTCAATAAAAATTTTGTTTATCTTTCATATTGAGCGCGGCGACCACTTATGGGACACAGCGCTCTGTATAATTATTTTTTTTTTACCAGCTTCAGGGACACCGCGCTCTGTTTGTTTATTTTTATTTTTTTACTTTAAAACTGAGCACGGTGCCGCTTTATAAACACCACGCTTGGTTTCTTAATTTTTGTATTTTTTTTAACACTGAGCGCGGTGCCCACTTCAAGGGCACCGTACTCAGTGTTAAAGTTAAAAAAAAAGAACAAAAGAAACGGAGCGCGGTGTCCTTAAAGCGACGCCGTGCTCAGTTTTAAAGTTAAACAAGCATTTGCAATGCAATAGGTCTCGCATTTAAAATGCCAATAGCTTAAACACACATAAATGCGAGACCTATTGCATTGCAAATGCTTGTTCAACATGTAATACGTCATGGAATATGTAATACGTCTAAAAATTGTCTAACGTCTAAGAGTGGTGAAAAGTATACCAAATACATGATGTAAGTGACTCGAAAGAAGTTAGAGGAGTCATTACCTCCCCAAGGATAAATTAATCTAGAAGAATGCTTAAATAAATGCCAGCAAACAATTAAGAAAACTCAATCAGATGTTTTCACAGCTTAAATCGATACCTCACACAACAAACTGGAGGAGCTATTTAAAATTGTAAAGTAACTCGCACACCCGAACGCCCTACTTCAGCCATTAATGCCCTCGCTCAAGCTGTGTACCCACCTTTCAGTTTTCTTTGATACAAAAAGAACAAGCATTTACAATGCAATGGTCTCGTCTTTGTTAAAGTTAGAGCTATTGGCATTTTTTTAATTTTTTTTTTTAAACATAAATGGTATTGTCATTTACAATAGCAATAGGTGAGCATTAGAGAGTAGTAGAGAGTATTAGCAGTGATTAATAGTTAGTAGAGAGTGACTAGTTTATTAATTGAGAGTATACTTGAATAGAGTAGAGTAGGAGTGAGTTGTAGGCAATTGTAGTTAGTGAGTAGTGTAGATTAGTAGAGAGTAGTATACAGTGAGTAGTAGATAGTGTGTAGAGAGCGTGTAGGAGTTAGCGAGTAGCAGAGACAGAGTAGTAGTGAGTAATGAAAAGTACTATATAGAAATAGATTTAGTGTAGTGAGTCGTAGATAGTTTATGGAGTAGTATATCTATTTAGTAGAGTGAGTAGTGAATGACTTTTAAAATAGACTAGATATTAGAGAGCAGTAGTTAGTTAGTACTTTTAAGTATTAGAGTGTAGTAGAGAGTAGTACAGTAGTAGAGAGTGAGTATAAAATTGTGGATAGTGTAATTGAGTGAGTTGTGAGGAGTGTGACTTGTATGTAGTAGAGAGTAGTTAGAGGGTGTATTAGAGTGTGATTAGTAGAGTGAGTAGTAGAGTGTGAATTGAGAGTATTAGAGAGTAGTAGAGATTGAGTAAAGTGTAAGTAGCCCCCAAACACACACAGAGCCCCCCACACACACAGAGCCCCCACACACACAGAGCCCCCTCACACACACACACAGAGCCACACACACACAGAGCCCCCCCCACACACAGAGCCACACACATACACACATAGCCAAACACACACACACAGAGCCACACACACACACACCCACACACAGAGCCACACACACAGAGCCACACACAGAGACACACACACACCCTCACCCTGGGGACTCTCCTTATTTACAAATGGGTTATTTGAGGCCCCGACCAACTCCCAGAGCTCACCCGATGCTTCCCTCAGTCCAGGTCAGCCGGTGCGCTGGCGTCTATGCCCTGGGCACCCACTGCCCCTCACCACACGCCCACCTCTGCCCAGGGAACATAGGCAAGAAAAGCGATCACAACCAGGGAACAGAGGCAAGAAAAACTAGCACAACCAAGGGGCAGAGGCAAGAAAAGCGAGCACAACCAGGGGGCAGAGGCAAGAAAAGCGAGCACAACCAGGTGGCAGAGGCAAGAAAAGCGATCACAACCAGGGAACAGAGGCAAGAAAAGCGATCACAACCAGGGAACAGAGGCAAGAAAAGCGAGCACAACCAGGGAACAGAGGCAAGAAAAGCAAGCACAACCACGGAACAGAGGCAAGAAAAGCGAGCACAACCAGGGGGCAGAGGCAAGAAAACGATCACAACCAGGGAACAGAGGCAAGAAAAACTAGCACAACCAGGGGGCAGAGGCAAGAACAGCGTAAATGTTCGAGATGAGTGACCTGTGGAATATTTCAGAAAGCAAGAAGGTTAATAAGGCAATTGTGAAAGTGTAGTTATGACATTAAGAAAGAGATTGCATATGATAATGACGTACGTAGCTGCTTATTCAGCACACACTCATGCATACAGCCACTCTCACAATCACTCACTCTCACATATAGTTATTTATATACAGCAACATCACTCACATATACTACCTTTTACCTATGTAGTTACTTGCACATGTACCACTGAGACATCCATTCACTCACCAACACACCCATACACGCACTCATCCACACTAGAGCTCTTTCCACATGCATTCTCGAACCCATACAGCCAGTGAATCAACTACTCATACATCTATGCACAGAGTCACACACCTCCAACCCACCCACACACACACACTAAGGCACCCATACAAATACTAAACAATGAATAACCCATACAGACACTCGTGTAGCTACTGACCAACCAATGTACCAGCTTACACAACAACAGACAGACTAGTAGAGACATTCACACAGTTTAGTCACTAACCCATATATTCAGTAAGACAAGTTTAATCATTCATTTATACAATCAGTCACATACTTCCTAAATCCTACATCCAGACACTTATACATCTACTCATTCTTCAATACATCTTGGCATATATATACAACATATTTAAACCCTACAGAAACACACAGTCACTGGATGTTGTCATCAGTGATTTCATCAGTTATGTCATTTGAGATGTCATCAGTGATGTCACTAACCATGCAATGAATGATGTAATATGTGACGTCATGAGCAGTGCATTGCGGGGGCGAAAGTTATAGTTAGCTGAACTAACTATAACAGTGGAATTTCTGCTTTAAAAAATAAATTCCTGTGCTTGGGAAATGAGCTTTGTACAGTCAGTGTGGCAAGAATAATAATTGCGTACCAGTATAATGCTTACAAATATGGGTTTGCTACATCTAAGTGCTATAAACTGCAGGTATTAGGATAAACTAGGCAATTTATAGTGTGTTTGATGGGTAAGGTACCAAGAAATCAAGGCCGAAATATCTTCTATCAAAAATATTGTGCCCTAAATATTGTTTACACCATAGTTGGCTACCCTTCCACAGGAGATAGGAACTTTTGAACAGGCTGTTATACACGATCTTGAGAACTTGAGGAGACAGGATGTACGCTCCTTTCTTAACATGACCAACGTCAAGAAGGCGGCACTGAAAGAACTCAAGGAAAATCCCGCGATTATCATAAAACCAGCAGATAAAGGAGGAGCCATAGTCGTCTTGGACAAGACAACGTACGACAACGAAAGCCTACGTCTCCTTTCTGATGACAGAAACTATCAAAGGCTAAGAAGCAACCCCACGCCAGAGATAACAAGAGACATTACTACCCTGGTGGAGGAGGGTCTAGAAAACGATTGGGTTGCCAAACATGAGGCAGAATATCTTATTAAGAATCAACCGAGAACACCATATTTTTATATTCTGCCCAAAATGCACAAAACTATTAGACCTCCACCTGGTAGACCCATTGTTGGGTCGGGCATCGGATCCCTGCTGGAGCCGATATCACAATTCTGTGATTTCTTTTTAAAACCATTGGTCCAGAAGCTGCCAGCTTACCTGCGGGACACCTTGGACATCTTAAACCACTTAAAAGATCTGGACTTTGATCTCAACAGTGAATTCCTCATAGGCCTCGATATCGAGGCCTTATATACCAACATCCCACAGAGAGAGACCCTTAGGGTCCTGGTGGATATTCTATTCGAAGAGGACTGGCATTATCAAACATCACGTGCCTTCATCTTGAACCTAGCTGAGATAGCACTAACTAAGAATTACTTAGAATTTGAGGGGACCCTCTACTTACAGACCCACGGGACCTCGATGGGCAGTACCTTTGCCGTGAGCTTGGCGGGTCTGTACGTGGGTGTGTTTGAAAAAAACTTAATTTATGACCCACTATGCCCATGGACTGAGAATATAAGACTGTAGCGTTGTTATATCAACAACGAGACTGCTATTGATATGGAAGGGTGATGAACAATCGGTCACCCAGTTCCTTGACTGGTTAAACCATAGGAACCCCCTACTCCATTTTACATTGACTGTCACCAAGACAGGGTTACCATTCCTGGACCTTATAATTGAACCGAAGGAAGGGAAACTTCAAACAAGAGTCTATCATAAACCCACAGACAAGAATACCCTGCTTGCTTATGATAGATGCCACCCTAAATCGCTCAGAGAGAACTTGCCAGTAGGCCAATTTTTCCTGCTGAGACGGAATTGTACAGAGAAATCGAGTTTTAAAGAGGAAGCAACCCTCCTCTCCAAAAGCTAGGAAGAGAACCCCCAATGCGAACAGGGAGAATCTTTTGGAGAAAACTGTCAGACCTAACATCGACAAACCAGTATGTGTTACTACATTTAACACAGCGTCTCATCAAATCAGACAAGTGTTATTGAAACACTGGAACATACTTACCTCTAATGGGCTGAATATTGAGAAACCCTGTTCTCCGTTAAAAGAAGTGCGAACTTGAAAGATATGTTAGTACATACCAGACCTGGTTTCTCACCACAAAGGAGACCGTTGGTATCAGGTCAACTGCCTCCAGTACAAGGCCCTTCAAGGTGTGGCTCCTGCAACATATACCACCTAACCAACAACACTAAATCCATTGATGTGGGACTTACTTTCCCATGGGAACAGAGGTCACAGACTAATTGTAACTCTAAGGGCGTCATCTATCGCATTACCTGTCCATGTCGCATGCAGTATGTTAAATCAAAATAGAATGCTGTCAAGCTTGACAGAGTAGCCAATCGTACTCCTTTGGGAGATATAATGAATCTTTCCAATATTTAACTCCAAGTAAATGAAAATGTACTCAAAAGTATACTCAAGAAAAAATGTCTTTTCACTCTGGTTTATTCATGCGCCAGAAATTCCTCTCAATTTGTGCTGTTACATCACAGCTGTATGATTATTTCAAAAAAGTTCCAAGATGTATAAACAATCCATCCAATTAATTCGAATCTATATATCTCCAAAATCTGTGGATTTTGTTCTCCCATCTGGGATTCTCAAGAATGTTATCGAGTTCCAACCGGTGCATGAAGAGGTTCGCGTAGCTGGGGGCCGCACAATTCCCCATAGATGTCCCAGCTAGCGGCTGAAAATATTCACCATTCCAAGAAAAATAACTATGGTACAAAGTAAAGTGTAATAGTTCTAAAAGAAACACTTTCAAGTCTTGCTTAATATCGTGATCAATTAAGAAAGATTCTGTGGCTTCAATGCCCCTATTATGTGGAATCGACGTATATAGAGAGCATACGTCTATGGTACAAAGAGTATATTCCATGGTCACATCAAGTGTCGTTTCATTTAGTTTTGTGAGGAAGTCCGTCGTGTCACGTAGGTATGTAGACATTTTCCTTACTAACGGTTGTAGATGTCGATCTAAGTATTTTCCTGTGGGTTCATGGATGGAACCTCTTGTCGACACTATCTGTCTGAAAGGTGGTTTCATTAGATCTTTGTGTATCTTTGGCAGCATGTGGATACTCGGGCACTTTGGATGATCTTGTAGCAGAATTTTTTTTTATCTTTATCTGTGATGGTCCCCATCTCTACTGCTTGGTTGATGATAGTATTCAGGGTGTCTTTGAATGTAACCGTTGGATCATTGGGTAGTAACATATAGACATTTTCATCGAATACATGATTATTCACACTTTCAAGGTAAAACTCAGAGTCCATTACAACAAGTGCGCCACCCTTGACAAATGCGTTATCTTATTTTTTATAGATTGAAATGTATTTCCCCTGATGAAGTGCGGTTCGCACGAAATGCATTGGGTGTTTGAAGGACATTCGAATTAATTGAATGGATTGTTTATACATCTTGGAACTTTTTTGAAATAATCATACAGCTGTGATGTAACAGCACAAATTGAGAGGAATTTCTGGCACATGAATAAACCAGAGTGAAAAGACATTTTTTCTTGAGTATACTTTTGAGTACATTTTCATTTACTTGGAGTTAAATATTGGAAAGATTCATTATATCTCCCAAAGGAGTGCGATTGGCTACTCTGTCAAGCTTGACAGCATTCTATTTTGATCTATTCGACAACTCCCCACAGGTCAGAGGGAGCAAACCGATCAGCACCCAAGTCGCTATGAACATTGAATCACTCAGAATTAAATATTAGAGTGCCACACAACCCCACTTGCATGCAGTATGTTGGCATGACTAACCGCAAGGTTAAGACATGCATCATGGAACATCATGCAACAATAAGATGCATGAGGTCCAACACCAAACCCACTGCACACTGTCTTGAGAGACGTCACACCACTGAAGAGTAAACTTAGACTGTCATAGAGAAACTTAGATTGAACCCCTCCATTCGAGATAAAACCAGAGCCCTCCTACTGAGAGAACAAAATTGGGTGTATCGCCTCAGTATTCATCAGGTGGGCCTGAATGATGATATCTCATGGCATTCCTTCAATAGATAATGCATTCCCCTGTCGTAGTTTAGCAATGATTAGGTTAAGCATTAGCAAAAGACATCTGGTATTTTGGGACTATCTTGCCCGTTTTACGGAATCCATTTTGTATTTCTGTCAGCCATTTTGTATGCCATGTGCTCTGTCCTACCTTCCTGTCAACTGCTCTTGAAATCTGCCTAGAGACAAGATATGTTTAGTCTCCTTTACTTTGCACATGCTCAGAAGAGTATACAGCTGTCTCCAACTTGTAACTGTCAAGATGTGCCCACCAAAATTAGCTGTCAGCCCTTCCCACTTGTTGCTAGCACACTCTCTGTATGACCTTATATGTGTCTGAAACCAGTACTCTGTACCTTGTACCGCCTTCATTTCAGCCCCTGTGTGGGTATAAAAGGACCAAGCTCCTTCTAGTCAGGGTGCTACCTCATACTATACTGAAGGGTGTTGTGTGAAGGTAGTTCCACCTCATGAGGTTTAATAAACTCTGTCTTTTCTATTCCAGTTTCTGTGCCAACTTCTTGCTATTGGTCTAAGGACTCTGTGTAGAAAAGGGCGAATCCCTTGCACTAGTAGGCCTGGCTGAGGCTTGCTACCACAAACTGGCGTCCAACGTGGGGCTCATCGGCGACTCGGATGCCCGAAGGACTGGTCGAGACGAAGGATTGGAATCTCGCTTTTGAAGTGATCACTGCCGGAAAAGAACTGAGTCTTGGCATCCACTGCGTTTTCCCTTTCTTTCTGATCTGACCATCCAGGTGGCGCCGGTCCTCGACTGAGATCTCTTCTGTTGATTCGCCGTGCAATGACCGTTTGGTCGATTTGAGAACTTGGCAGTAGGAACCTGGACACCATTTGATTATTAAGAGCCGTTTTGCGGCACTTGTAAGATTGACGCCTTGGATTGGTAAGGTAGTTTTAGAAACACTTACTGTGGCATATGTATGTGTTGCAATACATATAGGCAGGTAATGAGGAGATTTTTCTTTACTTCTAAGAAAATTTGAACGGCGCAACGTTCGAAGAGTACTTTAAGCGCTACTTTGATTATAATACTGCATATTTTGCACTATTTTCGCCATGCCTGTTTCCAGCACACTTCGTAAGATGTGTTGCTTTTGTAGTGGTACCAATTTGAGAATCGATGAAGCACAACCGCCCCCCCCCCCCCGGAGGGGTCGCCTAATAGGGACATGTATGTTAAATATGGTATTTCGTCCATAATGTACAGCACGTTGTGGAACAAATATACCCTTGAGGATCCTGAGTTACGTTGGCCTATGCATGGGTCATTTGATTTACGAAAGATTCAGTATGTGGAGCAACGAATGTTCAAGTGAAAGGCTAGGCAAGACATGTTTGACAGTGTGCGAAAGTTGGAGAAAGAAGTGCGTGAGCGAATGAAGCGTGAACAGGCCTTGATTGAAAAAGAACAGAGTAAAAGTATACATGCGAAAGCATTAGAAATGAGAAATAAAGAAATTAAAGAAAGGGAAGATAGGGAGCGTCATTTACAGGTAAATGGCCAATACGCTATTCGTAGGCCGCTTTATCCTATTCTTAATAAACCCCAAGATGATTCTCTCTTATTAGATCGTTGACCACCTCCGTATACTGTTCCCTCTGCTCCTGATGAGTCAGATGAGGACTCTCCTACGGATCAGGATAAAGCCCGAGACACTCGCTCAATGTTAAATACCGAACGTTCCTCTCAGATTAGATCTACGGCGCGTAAAGCCGATCGTAGTACTAATACTGCTTCTGAAATTGTAGATACTATTCAGAATTGGTCGGAAAGGGAACAAAAATATTTCACCAAGATATTTGCTGGAGAGGTTCTTGAGCGATTTAAGAAATATTCGATGGAAATGGAGCCAGATGAAGAACCACGACCCACCACCACCCGCAACAGGTTCCTCGCAGGAACTGGAGCAAGATCACGGCCGAGCAGCTCACCACCTCCCTCAGCCAGAACCCACCCGCCAGCACAACAAACCCCAACGAAGCAGCACGCAACCTCACGCAGTGGCTGACCGCCTGCGCCGACGACCTCGCGCCACTAAAGAACCCGCCCAGCAGACCCAGAAGCAAGAAAGCCTCCTGGTTCCCCGACGAACTCAAGGACTCCAAGAAGAACTGCCGCACCCTCGAGAAAGCCAGGCTCCTCGACCAGTCACAGACAACATGACCCCCCTCAAAGACGCCACCCGCAAGCACCACCAGCTCATCCGCACCACCAAGAAGAAATCACTGAAGGAACGACTGGACAACAACGCCCACGACAGCAAGGAACTCTTCAGCATCGTCAAGGAGTTCTCCAACCCCAGCACCGGCAACAACGACATCACTCCTTCACAAGATCTCTGCGACTCTCTCGCCTCGTACTTCCACCGCAAGATCGCCGACATCCACAACAGCTTCGGCGCACCTTCCACGCACCCGACCGTCGAACCAACGCCCCCCACCGCCACCCTCCGCACCTGGACCACGATGACCACCGAAGACACAGCCCGCACGATGAACACCATCCACTCCGGATCTCCGACCGACCCCTGCCCCCACCACGTCTTCAACAAGGCTGACTCCATCATCGCACCCCAACTCCGGGACGTCATCAACTCCTCCTTCAACACCGCCACCTTCCCGGAGAGCTGGAAGCATGCCGAACTCAACGCCCTACTGAAGAAACCAACAGCGGACCCCACCGACCTCAAGAACTTCCGCCCCATCTCGCTCCTCCCTTTTCCTGCCAAAGTCATCGAGAAGACCGTCAACAGACAGCTTGCAGCCTTCCTCGAGAAGAACGGATCCCTCGACCCCTCGAAGTCCGGTTTCCGAGCCAACCACAGCACCGAGACCGCCCTCATCGCAGCCACCGACGACATCCGAGCCCTGCTCGACAACGGGGAAACAGCGGCCCTCATCCTCCTGGACCTCTCTGCAGCGTTCGACACTGTCTGCCACCGCACCCTAGTTCAACGCCTCAGCAACATCGGTATCCAAGAAAAGGCACTGGAGTGGATCATCTCGTTCCTCGCCGGAAGAACACAAAGAGTCCGCCTCCCCCGTTCCGAGGCCACCGAAGTCATCTGCAGCGTACCGCAAGGATCATCGCTCAGCCCAACCCTCTTCAACATCTACATGAGCCCTCTCGCAGCCATCGCACGCCAACACAACCTCAACATCATCTCCTATGCCGACGACACCCAGCTGATCCTCTCCCTCACCAATGACCCCGCCACCGCCAGAACGAGCCTACACGAAGGGATGAAAGACGTCGCCGAGTGGATGAAGAACAGCCGCCTGAGACTGAACTCAGACAAGACGGAAGTCCTCATCCTGGGACCATCGCCCTCCGCCTGGGACGACTCCTGGTGGCCTCCCGCCCTGGGCACCGCTCCCAAGCCAACAGACCACGCACGCAACCTGGGCTTCATCCTGGACTCTTCCCTCTCGATGACCAGACAAGTCAACGCCGTCGCCTCGTCGTGCTTCAACACCCTGCGCATGCTCCGAAAGATCTTCCGCTGGATCCCGGCCGAAACCAGGAAGACGGTAACCCAGGCACTCGTCACCAGCCGACTAGACTACGGGAACACGCTCTATGCGGGAACCACAGCCAAACTACAGAAAAGACTCCTGCGCATACAAAACGCCTCCGCCCGACTCATCTTGGACATCCCCCGCCGCAGCCACATCTCCGGCCACCTGAGGGACCTGCACTGGCTCCCCGTCAGCAAAAGGATCACGTTCAGGCTCCTTACCCACGCACACAAGTCTCTCCACGACCTGGGCCCCAAGTACCTCAACGACCACCTGACCTTCTACACACCCACCCGCCAGCTACGCTCTACAAGCCTCGCCCTCGCCGCCGTACCACGCATCCGAAGAGCCACCGCCGGAGGAAGATCCTTCTCCTACCTGGCAGCCAAGACATGGAACTCCCTCCCAATCCACCTCCGGCTGACACAGGACCATCTCGCCTTCAGGAAACAACTCAAGACCTGGCTGTTCGAGCAGTAGCGGACCCCCTCCCCCAAGCGCCTTGAGACCCTTCCGGGTGAGTAGCGCGCTGTACAAATGCTATGATTGATTGATTGATTATAGCAGCGAATTGTAAGCAATTACGTGAAGGTTCTTTTGTTTTCTCCCAGGTGCCTGACACAATCAGACGCTTGGTTAAACTACGCGATAAAGCAGTCCGTTTGCGGGAGGAGAAAAAGGCAGCAGACGCAGCTGCACAAACATCTCGAATCAACATGGCACGTGCTCCGACGCTCGAAACAGATAAGAATGTTGTAAATGTGAAACCTATGCGGAAAGCCACGCCTTTATATGTTCCTCCTAAAGGAACAGGCACAAGTGATGATAAGACTTCTACTGACCCGAAAGGGTATTTTATTTATAATTGGGTTTACACTCCTTGGAATAGAGCAGATGTCATGGCTCTTAAAAATGCATTGCCTGATCCACTAAAGAATCCGACAGCTTTTTATGAAGAAATTGAGGGTGCCATTAGCTCTTGTACTATGACTTTGTCTGACATTGATTTGTTTTTTGGATTAATATTACCGCCTGATATGTGGAGAACTGTGCGTAAAGTTGACGATCATGCAGTATTTGGGGCATTGTGGTCAGATATAGAACAATCAGATAAAGATAGAGAACCTGCACAAAAACCTTGTCAGCAAAATTTAGATCTTCCAGCAGCTATATTGGTTAAATTAAAGACGATTATTCCCCCTAAAAAGATAGATTGGACTATGTTAGTATCTTGCAAGCAAAAAGTAGATGAATCAGTTTCAGATTTTTTCACACGCTTTGAAGAAGCATTCCACGATTTTAGTGGCCAGTCATTGACAGATGACATGGGTAGGCATCTGTTTGTCGATAAATATGTCACAAACCTGTTGCCAGAAATAGCTAGTCGCCTAAAGGCCAGCTAAATTTCATGGACTACCTCCTCTCCGGTTTCTCTCCTAACTATGGCTCAGGATTATGAACGACAAGAATTAGAAGCGAAAAGTAAGGAGGATAAAAAATCTAAAGAGTTAAAAACAAAGGTTATGATGGCTCAAGCTTATGGCCCACCTTCGTCTTTTCCTCCCTATCCTTGTGTAGATTTGTCTGTTGATCAATGTGCGTATTGCAGACAATTCGGTAATTGGATTTCTCATTGTCCAGTGCTACGTGCTCAGCAGGGTTCACGTGGTCGGGGACAAATGAGAAATCGTTCAGGATATTCAGGGCCTAGTGGAAACACAAATGATCGTGCTAGGTTTGATGCTAATACACGTGGACAATAGGGGCTAATACTTTTGACAGATGGAATCAATATCAAATGTCCGACTATGAGCTGTCTAATTTGCAAGATTCTGCTTATGCATAGGATTGCCTAGGATGGGGTAAGGAATCAGTTGAAGTTCCAGTAGATCAGAAGGGTCCCTATGTTGCAGCACATGTTTTGGGTTCTACTGACCAGTTTCTGGTTGATACAGGAGCGACTCGTAGCGCCTTGTCTAAACACTTGATTCCTAGGGCTCCCCTGTCTGGCTTAACTATTACATCGATAGGTTTCGATGGAACATCCACCCTTAGACCATTGTCACAACCACTTGCACTCCATGTTGATATGTTTACTGCTCCATGTCCATTTTTGCTTTCTCCAAATACACCAGACAATATTGTGGGTCTTGACATGCTCAAATATTTCAGGGCCACGATACAATGTTCTCCCGAAGGAGTACGGGTTATTTTAAATGACAACCACCCCATGATTGAGAGATCCTGTATTGTAAAAGAGGATATTGCACTAGCTTCACTCCCTAGTACTTTGTGGGCTACTTCAGACACTGACTTAGGGCAAATGATTATTCCACCAGTACATATTAGTGTCAAGGAGTATGCTATACTGCCAAGATTGCCTCAGTATAAAATTTCTCGAGAAGGAGAAGAAGCACTTACACGTATTATGCAAGATCTGATTGAAGTGGGGGTGGTGGAAGAAGTTCCATATAATGTTTGCAATAGACCGATTCTTCCCATTTTGAAAAAAGATGCTGACTCTAAGATTTATAGATTGATCATTGATTTGAGAGAGGTCAACAAGATTGTAGTACCGCAGTATCCTGTAGTATCTGACATAACGACACTGCTTACCTTGGTCCCTCCAACTGCAACTACATTTTCAGTAGTGGATCTGAAGAACGCTTTCTTCTCGATTCCTATTCATCCTGATAGCCGATATTTGTTAAATTTCACTTTGAATAATAGATCATACAGATTTTGTAGAGTTCCTCAAGGGTACACTGAGAGTCCGAGTATCTAAAGTCAAGCCTTAAAAAGACAACTCCGTTCTTTTATTTTGCCTGAAGGAGTGGCTCTCATACAATATGTCGATGATATCTTGTTGGCAGCTGATACACCTGAGCAGTGTGAAACATGTACTTTGTCCTTACTTTCTTTTCTTGCGACATATCACCATAAAGTATCACGAAAGAAATTGCAATATTGTAGACCGAAGGTAACCTATATAGGTCATCATCTGTCTAAGGAGGGACGTGCACTGACATCAGATCGCATTCAAGCAATTTTAGACACTCCAGTACCTTCCACACAGAAAGATGTTTGTGCTTTCATTGGGTTAACTTCATTTTTTAGGCAATGGATATTGGGTTTTTCACACATTGTTAAACCCTTGTTAGCACTTTTGACTAAGAACACTCCGATTCCTCTACCTTCGACAGATGAATGTCAAAATGCTTTTCGCCAGTTGAAACAAGCTCTTTGCTCTGCACCAGTGTTAGGTACACCAGATTACACGAAGGCCTTTTACACTCTATGTACATGAGAAAGATGGATGTGCATTGTCAATTTCAGTGCATACACACGGTGACAAGCAGCGTCCCTGTAGATATTTTTCTGCAGTTCTTGATCCTGTTGCTCGTGCGTTGCCTGGATGTTTCCGTTCAGTCGCAGCGACAGCCGTGTCTATACGTCAGAGTGAAGGGATAGTTTTGTCACACAAACTGTTGGTACTAGTACCCCATGCAGTAGATGCCCTTTTGAATCAGACTAAAACTCAGCATTTAACTAGTGCTCGCTTGACAGGATACGAATTGACACTGTTAGCACCTCATATTACATTGAAGAGGTGTTATGTTATGTTATGTTAATTATTATTTGTACAGCGCACGTACGCCCATGGGCTTCATGGTGCTATTGGTGTGCTACACTAAACCCAGTAATAACAAATTGAGTGAGAGGGAAAAGGGCACTCTTGGTCCCCCTGGTCAATCTTGTAAAACAACAAAAGATTGTCGTGAAAGAAGTGTGCAAGCACTAGACACAGAGAAGAAATCACCTGAAGAAGTCACATTGGAAATCAGCGTTTTTTTTTTAGGAAGCCCTCACTCACCACCCTGGGTGGTGACATGCTTCATCATCGGGCCCACCAGGAGAAGCCGAATGCCTCCCTGGTGTGCTACAACGCCAGATTACTGCGGAACAGGTTCTTTGTGGCAAAGGTGTCAAAAAGAAATGTGAATTAAAAATGTCAGAAACTGTACCATACAAAAATTTTATTCAATGGTCAGTTTGACATAAGTAAAATATGTGTGGGAAACTTACCAGTTAATGACTTGGTTGTTTCCACTTAAAGTGGGGTCAACATGTTTCTGCCCATCTATGTGTCATTTACTGGGCTTTCATCAGGACCGTCAGGTGGTGTACCTCGGCGGTATGGGCGCGCTAAGGCCCACCCTTACCAGAGGACGTGAAAGTTAAAAACAAGTGTGTAAAATAAAGTGCAAAAACCAAACAAAAAGTGATGGGATACCTTCAATTTTTTTTTTGAGAGTTTTATATAGCGCGAACTTGAACCGAACCGAATCAGTTATCAGAGCGCTTTACATAGCACCAGTTACGTTACATGAGGACACACTTTCATTTTTTAGGCACGGGGAGATTAAGTGATTTGCCCAGAATCACAGGGGGTTTTTGGGTCGTTACCGAGACTCGAACCAAGTTCCCCAGGTCCGAGGTCGAGCGCCTTAGCCGTTAGGCCAACCCCTCTCCCTTTGAGGTCCCTGTACTGTCTGAAAGAAAAGAACATACATACACAAAAGACAAACAACACACAGTTAGTGCGATCCATCTCAAGGGTTTTTTGCAGCGTAAAAACTCTGTGTGGACGTGCTTGAGACTACTGAGAAAGTGATCACGGTGCCATAAACGGTATTTTAGTGCAAGAAAACGCCGTCCTATAGGTGGGAACAGCGTAGAAACATGCACTATGTCACGTAGAAATGGCCGTTGGACAGATCGGCCGATAACACAACACTCGTGGTTAGGCGATAAAGCTGCCCTGAAATAGGGCAAAAGGTGATGTAAAGTATGGCGTCAAGGAAAGCATTATTGACGAATACTGGACGGGGTTCTCACTAGTAATGCACAAGATCCACACCCCATGGGTCTCGGGAGGGGGGGGGAAGCGACAATGGCACACCCTGTGGAGGGATAATAAGAAAGGCGAAAACGGGTTTAGAAAAAAGGAAAAGGGTGTTCGCAGATTACTTATCTGATTGGTAGTGAGGGTAGTCTGAAGATCTTACGCCCGCAACGCCTGCCCACCCATTCAGCACCTAGCGTCTCCTGCTACCAGACCCCGTGGATGTGGGGCTGTGGTCGAAGAACGCTAAAGTGTGGTGCTGGCGGGGGCAGCAGCTGCAGGCCCAGGCGGAATAGCCAATCCCTGTAAGGGCTGCAAGTGAGGCTTGGAAAAGGCAGCCAATCAGGTTAAAGCTTCACTACGAGGCTTGGATAGTAAGCATGTGAGTCGTAAGGACCTATCAGAGAGTCCGGCCAAGAGGAGGCTTGGAACTCAGGATGGAAATGAACTTCATTAACTTTATTAGATCGAAAAAAACTTCATTGGCTTTTTTAAGATCGGGAGAAAGGTATTTAGATGCTTTATTTATTTATTTATTTTATTTTATTTTGAAAGTTTTATATAGCGCGAACAAGATCTTTGCAGATATCAGAGCGCTTTACAAGGACACGGGGGTGATAGAGTAATACAAAGTAATATTTGAGGTAGTTAGGTACAAGGTGCTTAGTTACATAGGTAGGTCAAAAACATGAGGTAGGTCACAGGTGAGGTAGTGTCGGTACACGGTGCATAGTCAAACAGTTGCGTCAATAAAATAAAGTACAAAAATAAGGAGCATATACTTGCTTAAGTGTGTTTAAAATTTTTGGAGATAGCATAAAGGTGGGCATAGTTGAGGTGGGTGAGTGCAGGATGTATAGTCCCACAGGTGCGTCAGTAGTAGAAAAGTAGGGATCGTTGAGGTGGTGTGGGTAAAGTGTGCAAAGTCAAACAGGTGCGTCAACAATATAACAATATGCAAAGTCAAACAGGTGCGTCAACAATATAACAATATGCAAAGAGTGAACGTATACAATCAAGTAAGTCGATAATACAAGTAATACAATAGACCAGGGGGGTCAGGCAGGTCTTACAGAGCAGATGCATGAGAAATACGGAATAGTAGATCATGTGTATTTAGCCATGAGGATCGCTTTTACTTCTTTCTTAAAAAGTTTGTTGGAGGAGATGAGCCTGGTTTCAGGTGGGAGTGAGTTCCAGATCCTGGGTGCCATTCCTGAAAAGGAGCGTTTATATGTTTTTTCCTTCCGAAATCTTCGAGGCTTCAGCAGAAGATTGTTTGTGCTTCTAGTAGTTCTAGAGCCACCCGAAATTGTCAGCTTTTGAGTGAGGTAGGCGGGTGAGTTCATGTGTACAGCCTTGTGTGTCATGCAGGCGATTTTCAGATGTATTCTGGCTTCAAAAGGTAGCCAGTTCAGGGATTTAAAGTCAGGGGAAATATGTGAGTGTTTTTTTGAGCCAGTGATGATTATTGACTGGTAAAGGTGGAATTACACAGCACCATACTACGGATGCAAAAAATGGAACCGGCAAAAAATTAAAATATTAAAAACAAAATATTAAAAACGAAATGCAGGGCAAATAGTTCAGTATTTAGTAAAGATGCCCCAATAACAGAAAAAGGTAAGCAAGGTGGCTGCTTAGCGAATTGCAGGGCAAAGCGTTCAGTGTTTTGTAAAAATGTCTCAATAACAGAGATGGGCAAGCAAGATGGTTGTTTAGCCCATCATGATTATTACCGCTTCAGTACTGAGCTTCAAGGGATTTGATCATTAAGGCCATCTCGATGGGTACCCAATCTATAGACCCAGTGTTGTTCCTTCTCAAAAAGGATGCTGGCAGTGTTTCTTTCTGTTGTGATTTGTTCTATGATGGTCCAATGTAGATCATTTGGAGTGTGATTATGTTGGAGAAAGTGCTCACTCATCCGTGTCGTGATTTTGCGACATCTGATGTTGCTGCGATGCTCGCAAATTCGTTGTTTTACCTTGCGAGTGGTCATGCCCACATATCTTTTTAGACAAGGACACGTGATCAAATAGACAACGTTGGTGGAATTACAGCTAGTGTGTGTCCTTTGTGTCCAAATCCTGCCTGGTTCCAAGGAGAGTTCTTTAGTGTGTGTGGTCAAGTGACACACACTGCAGTTGGAACAGGGATAATGCCCGACAATAGGTGGTAGACCCCACACGCTTGTGATGGATCTCTCAACGTGAGAGTTTGACACTGGTCCTTTCGGACGCGTGTGCACCAAGGAGTCTTTTAGACTTCTGCCTTTTTTTAACAAAAAGAGGGGTTTGTCCCAGGTCCTCTTGTTGCTTGTTACTATCTTCCAGTGTTTATTGATGGACTTTTTCATGGCGTCTGATAAACAACTGTAAGTTGTCACACAAGTAAGGGGCATCTCTGTTGGTTCCCTGAGTTAAGTTAAGAGCAAGAGGCTATCCCAACAAGATCCTTGAGAAAGGAAACAAACGTGCGAGGAACCAACCACGCCAAGCACTTCTGGAGGATAACATCAGGGAACCAACATAGATGCCCCTTACTTGCGTTGAATGATTATTTGGCACAGTTAACTGACAGTTTGACTTCTATTCATCAACAGGTTCGAGAAGCTCTTCCTGATAAATCTACAGGTGAGGCCCATGATCTCCGTCCTGGTGACCATGTGATGATAAAAGCGTTTGACAGATCGAACAGCTTGGAGCCGAGGTGGCGAAGTCCGGAGCAGGTGCTGTTGGCTACAAGGACAGCGGTTCGAGTGACGAACAGAAGAACTTGCTTCATACCATGCACTGCAAGTGTGTATCGCCCCCCTTGGTGGAACCTGCTGTGCTGATCGATCATCGAGAGATTCTGTAAACGGAGAAGGGTCAAGCTATCTCATCTGACGAGTCTACGAAGTCTTCCTGGACCACACGATTCCTGGACATCGCGATACAATTTGAGTCAGAGGAAAGAATCTGCAGTTTTGAACGAGACTGGTTGAGCTACCACCCTGGGTTTGTGAAACGGAGAGCCAATGAGGCAAGGGGGGAATCAGCCCTGCATTAGTGTAGTGACACCCGTCTTGGCCCGTGGTGAAGAAATCAGCGGCTACCCAAGGGATAAGAGCTCCAACGATTGTTTTTACAGGTTCTTAGAAAGATCGAGCAATGTTGTCAATTGAAATGAATAAGAAAATAATTTGAGCTGTAGGGTTTGTCGTTGCTTTGGTGGTTTTGGCAATAACCACTTGGTTCATTGAGAAAGCAGTTCCTGCTCGACAGCTTTTTGTTGCAACTACTCCAGCTCCACTGGAGCATCACTACTACACTCTTCCTTATCATGAGCAGAAACATTGACAGTCCTATCTGAATAACACATTCATTCAGGTGTTGCATCATACCCATAATGCTACAAATACTACTAATTGTTGGGTGTGTGGGATGATACCTGCACACCAGAATAAAGTAGGAACGTCTTTTATTCCTCTACCGTTTTCTCATAATGGTTCATGTTAAGCTTGGTATGCCCTTTTGTTTGCTTATGGGAAACCTTCCATATGTGGAATTATTTTTTGATTGAATAGAGAATGTTATCAAGATAAAGTTGGCTATCCTCAAGCTAAAGGGACTAAATGGGAATGGGATGAATACCAACCGGACAATATTTCGAGCCCATATGTCTTCACAAATGTGAGAGCAATTAAAAACAATGGACTTTTTGAGATATCTGTAACAAGAGTAAAAGCAGATTTATGTATTAGCAGTATTGGGAGAATTCCCGTAGGACGAAGCGAATGTACTACTGTATTAAAAATTGAGGGTGTTAATAACAGCAGCTTTATATCGTCACATAGCACCTACTTTGTATTTGGTAATAAAGGGTACTACCAATTACCTGTTGGAAGGTCAGGGGTATGCTACATATCATTTTTGTTACCCCCTGTGTTTATAGCACCTGCATCATATCATCTTGACCTGAAACTGTATATTGATATTTCAAAGAATATATATAAACGGACAACAAGTACTGATGAGATTGATCAGACAGACACCGCTCTGCAACAATATGTTGATTTCAATTTGGGTTTGTTTTTCTTTGTGGGTGCTGCATTAAATAGTAGAAAGATTAGAAGAATGACTTGTGTAGTGAAAGCTGTCACCAATCAGACAGCTATGGCACTTGGGAACATTACAAAAGAACTGCAAATTGCAAGGATTGTAGCACTCCAGAATCGAATGGTGCTCGATGTGATCTTGGCTGATCGTGGTGGTGCATGCCGCATCATCGGAAGCAGTTGCTGCGTCTTTATACCTGACCACTCACCTTCAGTTTATGACGCAATCTCTAAACTGCATAAGATTGCTGCAGACATTCACCCAGAGACTGGTACATGGACATTTTCAAACTGGATATGGACACTCTTTGTTACTTGGGGCTGGAAACTACAGACTTTTCTATGTATACTACTGGTGATACTATTTACATGCTGTACTTGTATACAATGTGGTCCCATGATTTGCTCTATGTGCATTACTGCTTGTACACCTGCCAAAAGAAGTGTTAGAAAAGAACAGCAAATGTTAAGCAACAAAATTTCTGATATGATGAATATCAATGTACAGTTTACCATAGACAGACGGATGTCTTCAGCAAATGCTGATAGGGTCGTCTGTCATAGTTTAGCAATGATTAGGTTAAGCAGTAGCAGATGACATCCGGTATTTTGAGACTATCTTGCCCGTTTTACGGAATCCATTTTGTATTTCTGTCTGCCATTTTGTATGCCATGTGCTCTGTCCTACCTTCCTGTCATCTGCTCTTGAAATCTGCCTAGAGACAAGACATGTTTAGTCTCCTTTACTTTGCACATGCTCAGAAGAGCATACAGCTGTCTCCAACTTGTAACTGTCAAGATGTGCCCACCAAAATTAGCTAACGGTCAGCCCTTCCCACTTGTTGCTAGCACACTCTCTGTATGACCTTATATGTGTCTGAAACCAGTACTCTGTACCTTGTACCGCCTTCATTTCAGCCCCTGTGTGGGTATAAAAGGACCAAGCTCCTTCTAGTCAGGGTGCTACCTCATACTATACCGAAGGGTGTTGTGTGAATGTAGTTCCACCTCATGAGGTTTAATAAACTGTCTTTTCTATTCCAGTTGCTGTACCAACTTCTTGCTATTGGTCTAAGGACTCTGTGTAGAGAAGGGCGAATCCCCTTGCACTAGTAGGCCTGGCTGAGGCTTGCTACCACACCCCTTTTACCTAAGAACCTGTACATATTATACTGATGACCCCTCTCACTCTTACAGTATATTTTGGTCTCCTCACACTTATCAACTGACATTACGTGAGACAGTTATTTGTTCCATTAAATATACACTTACACATCCCATTCAATATGTCCACTGTTATACTGGGCGGCACCATGGTTCATCTGACCAGGGCACCACTGGGATTTTGCTAGATCAGGATCTCCTCTCAAGTCAACAACGTGTGGTTGCGACATATTCACGCAGTATCAACTTGTGGCACACTGGGACTCCAGTTAATTTATCATCGAGGTGCCCTGCACCACCTTACATACCCCCTTGTGGGTAGAGGTGGGGACGACGGCTCCCCACCTCAGGTACAGTACATCAGATGGCCATGTCCTTGAAGTACAGGTCAATTACACACCTTTTTGTGTACTGGAGAACCCGGGGTTCACCTCTCTCCAACGCATAATCAGGGACTGAGCGCTTCCCTCGGCCTGTCTCTAGACAAGATTATTGTTTCTCTTACCCCTATCCTGGAGGTTTCATTGGTAACAGGACGTAGGCTATCACAGCCTACCGGACGCCCCCACACATCATCACACATCCCACATGCGACACGTGACCGGAACAATTAGGATCCCGTAAACATAGATAAAACACACAGTGCTCGCCTTCACCGCTACCATCCTACACAGCGGACGAAGGGAAGCAGATTTGGAGGAGCACCACCCTTGGAGTAGTAAGGAGTGAGGGGAAGCATTTGGTGCACTTTTTGTCATTCGTTTTGCTGCCATCCCGTTATTGCTTTGCTATTGAGCTACGTTGGGGGCTATGCAATAGGATTTTTTCTCTTGCCTTGCCAGTCTGCATACTCATGCATAGCCGACTTTAGCAGGCCACCTTGATCGGCTTCATGGAGTAGGGCGATTATGGCTTATAAAAAAATATATAGGCCGGCGTGACCCTACACGTGGGGCACACACACGCAGCCGAAACATGTCGACAACCTGGAAGGTAAGGAGGGGTGCTAGGAGCACATTGCATCTCTCAATCACCACCATCCTTCACATTTTTCAACTCCGGCCGGAGGGTCCAGGAATAAAGTCTTAGGCACAGCGACACTTCCAAGCTAGTTTTAACTCACACAACACTGCGCTTTCACTACCGCTGTTCCCAGCCACTGTGATAGAAATTGTCTCTCTCTGTGTTGTATTGTCTTCCCCACCCTATTGCTCCACCCCGTGCGTGGTTACGCCGGTGTGTCTTGTAAGCAGCCCTATGAGGAAGCATGTCATTCATTTGTGTGAGTGAGGGCAGTATTAGCACACACAGCACGTGCCATTCTGAGATATAAACTTTTTTTTATTCCTCCCTACTCCTTCTGGTGTACTAAATACAAAAATATTGCCCCATTGGGGTAATAATAGAAAACGTACATTAAATGGAACGATATTTTAGTAAACAATATTTAGGGCACAATACTAAGGCGCACATCTTTTTTGTTATCGATATTCATACTACAACTGTTGGATGAGCTGGGCTGTTGAAATGATGTTACCACAAAGTTTGGTGGCTTGAAGGAAGGTTATTTATTCAGAGATAATAATCATGGTCATCACATCAAGCCTGGGTCGTAACCGTCTTCCCTGGAATCTGGAACCCAGCAGTGTTCCCGATTCCAGGCATGACACGGCAATACCACACATTCCCCTTCGTAAAGAGAAATAAAGAAACATTTTAAACTGAAAATGAAAGAACAAAAATAGATATACAAAGTACAATTTGGTTTCAGAAATGGAAAACAAAAACATCAATAATGAGAAAACACATTGTATGATAAACAAATCGGATTATCTATAAAGATGATAATCCTTAAACCGCACAGGAGTGAGATATTTTCTCGGTGTTCGTTGAACAGTAATAGAGTCAGGTGTACAGGAGAACTTATTTTCAGGAACACTGTGAAGAGATTGAACTAGAGAACTTCCTCCAATTGCTGGCACAGTTGGAGGACCTTGAGTTGGATGGAATTCTAGACTCTGGGGATACTTCCTTAGGCCACAACCACTTGGGAATTTTTACCACCTTGGACATATTCCACACATTGCCATCTGAAAGTTCAACAACCTGTCGACCAACACGCTTGACCATCAAAGGATCCGAATACCGTGACTCCCCTGACCTGACTAATCTACACTTCTTAACACGCACCCAATCATTGACACTGAACAGTGAAGAATTGTTACATAAGGAACGATCACCATCAACAGCCTTTTTTGAATCAAGCATTCTCATCCATGGTTGACTCATGTTGGAGACACTCCTCCTCCCTCTCATCTTCTCAAAAGGTGAGAGATCACCCATACTCCTAGGCGTATTCCTGTAGCACCACAGAATTTCACTTATGGTTTGCTTACAATCTTTACCATCACGTAAGGCTAATTGGAGACCCTCTTTAAACACCCTGATCCATCTCTCTACAATGCCATTACTATTGGGATAATAAACTGACACACGTTTGTGTCTTATACCATGACGCACCAAAAACTCCTTCATCTCTTGAGAGACAAATTGTACACCATTGTCTGTTGTAATAGATTCAGGGAAACTTTCTCTTTCGAATACTTCATTTAAAAACTTGATCACCACACCAGACGTTATACTAGAAACCATTTTTACCTCAGGCCATTGAGACAATTGATCAACCAAGATAATAGCATACATCATATTCTTGTTGAATGACATAGGGCCAGCAATGTCTAAAGATACACTTTCCCAGACCCGTGAAGGTCTAGAAACGGGAAGACGTTCATATGTAACATGCTTTTGAGACTTCTCACTTAAACAGCAATCCATACAGTCCCTGACATACCTTTCTATACACTTATCCATCCCTGGCCACCAGAATTCACTTCTGATCCGCCTTTTCATAGATGTCATTCCAGGGTGACCCTCATGAGCCATCTCTAAAATCTTAGACTGCAATTCACCAGGCACTACCAATTGTAGACCTCTGAACAATAACCCCTCAACCACAGATAACTCTTGGGCAACATGAAAGAACGGTTGAATATCATCAGACAACAAATCCTTGCGTGGCCACTGAGTTTTTACAAAACCACATATCTCATCGAAAACAGGGTCACCACTACATGCCAATTTCCATGTATCCTCACGGATACAACCCTTGGAAATTTCACATATAGACACAACATTATCATCATCATTATCCACTTCAACTACATTGTCATCAGGCACAGGTAATCTAGATAAGCAGTCAGCTAACACATTCCTAACACCAGGAATATATTCAACTTTAAAATGAAAATCCTGAAGCTTGTATTGCCATCTGGCAATTCTTGAAGTCGCTTTCCCACATTGCACGCGTGGGTTCGTATACCATCCTCGTCGCCAGTGAAATGATGTTACCACAAAGTTTGGTGGCTTGAAGGAAGGTTATTTATTCAGAGATAATAATCATGGTCATCACATCAAGCCTGGGTCGTAACCGTCTTCCTTGGAATCTGGAACCCAGCAGTGTTCCCGATTCCAGGCATGACACGGCAATACCACACATGTCTTGGCTGAACTAAATTTGGTTGTCTGGGCTGGGTGGGCCTGAAGTGCTCAGGGTTTGTCTGAGTAGTGTGGTGTTGTGATAATCCTGGCTGTGCCGAGTTAACGGAGTTGTACTTGGTGGTGTGGGTTGGGTGAGTGGAACTGGCCTTGACTCAGTTGGGATGGACTTGGCTCTTTTGGTGGTGGCTAAACTGGTAGGCTGGGTCGGGTGAATCCCATTGAGCTTGGTTGAGTTCAGCTAGACTGGGTGAGTTGGAGGGCAATAAGTGAGTGGGTTGGTTTTGGCTAGGTGGGCTAAACCAAGCTGGTCTGGTCCAGATCGGGCTTGTGGCACTGGACTGATTGGGTGATTTGGGCTTCACTGGAAGAGTTACATTTTTTTATTCTAGGCAGAGTTAGGCTGGGTGAGCTGAGCTGGGTTAGGTTTTTCTCTAATTGAGTGGGTCTGGCTCTATTGGGCAATCTGGGTTCAGCAGAGTAATGTGAACTTGAGATCTCGACTGTGAAATGCACAGTTTGGTGTTGCTTGTCGGTGAACTTGTGTAAAAAAACAATTGATGGACAGAATGCAGAACAATGTCATTCATTCACCCCAGTACAGAGATATGTGCCTAAATCCATCTTTTTTTTTGCTCACCATGCCATTCCAGTTTGGACTCAGCCATATGCAAATCAGTCTTGACCCTGCACCCAATGGGAACAGTCCAAGCCCGAACTGCCAGGCCAGGCCCAACCTGGTCAGGCTGAGGGGGTGAGCTGGGCTCATAGAGCCAGGTGAGTGGAAATAATTAGTGCAGCAGCTGTGTGTGCACCTGAGCGCAAGATTGTGCGAGACTCACCTTTCCTCAGTTATGAATGCCATTTACTACCAAGCTGGGGACAGAAGGGCCCATAGGACCTCGGGGACCCTTGGTCCAATATTGTCAGGCTAGGCTGGTGGGTTTAGCTGGACCAAGACGGTTCACACATGCGCTGACTGGATTGAGTTTCAGCGGGCTAACTGAACTGGGTTTAGTTAAGTGAAATGGGCTGGGCTGACCTGCGTAGTGCTGGCTAGGCGCCGGCGGAGCTCAATCGACTTAATGGAACACCAGGACCTCGGCTTGTATGCGTTGGAGCAGGGCCTGCCTTCCGAGCTAATAGGTTTGCAGAGCTCACCAGTTGTTTTACTCAGTTCTAGAACCCCCCGAGAGAGCAGTACACAATTTCCTCAAACGAACTAACACATGGGATTTGCTACTGCCGTTAACGAAAAATGATAATGTTCTAGCCCTACCCAAGCACTGAACTGTCATGAGTTAATCTTTATTACTCAGACCCTCCAGCTTATCGCGATTTCGCGATTTGCAAAAAAATCGCGAAATTTGCATCTTTGTGCAAATCCCGCGATTTTTGGCAAATCGGCCGCGAAATCAGCCGTTTTCGATTGGACGCCCTTCTCTTCTTATTGATTGCCTGCTCGCTCCATTCTCTTCACTCCAGGATTTCGCGCCCCGAGACGAGAAGAGACCCCAACGCGCCACGGACGACGACGGACGACGGGAGAAAACCAAACCAAGGCCTAGGACGACGAAGACGAGAGGAGAGAGACGACCTCCAGGTCAGAGAGCCAGGTAAGCCAATTGTAACGCTGGCTCTGGGCTCTGCTATGTGGGGGCCCGCCGCACACGGGGCACGCGGCGGGCCCCCGGCCGGGCAAAATCTTTTTTATTCCTCTGTTGTGGGGGCCCGCCGCACAAGGGGCACGCGGCGGGCCCCCAGCCGGGCTAAATCTTTTTTTTTCCTCTGTTGTGGGGGCCCGCCGCACAAGGGGCACGCGGCGGGCCCCCAGCCGGGCGAAATCTTTTTTTTTCATCTGTTGTGGGGGCCCGCCGCACAAGGGGCACGCGGCGGGCCCCCAGCCGGGCAAAATCTTTTTTTTCATCTGTTGTGGGGGCCCGCCGCACAAGGGGCACGCGGTGGGCCCCCAGCCGGGCTAAATCTTTTTTTTCATCTGTTGTGGGGGCCCGCCACACAAGGGGCACGCGGCGGGCCCCCAGCCGGGCAAAGTCTTTTTTTTCATCTGTTGTGGGGGCCCGCCACACAAGGGGCACGCGGCGGGCCCCCAGCCGGGCAAAGTCTTTTTTTTCATCTGTTGTGGGGGCCCGCCGCACAAGGGGCACGCGGCGGGCCCCCAGCCGGGCAAAATCTTTTGTTTTCATCTGTTGTGGGGGCCCGCCGCACAAGGGGCACGCGGCGGGCCCCCAGCCGGGCTAAATCTTTTTTTGTCCTCTGTTGTGGGGGCCCGCCGCACAAGGGGCACGCGGCGGGCCCCCAGCCGGGCAAAATCTTTTTTTTCCCTCTGTTGTGGGGGCCCTCCGCACAAGGGGCACGCGGCGGGCCCCCAGCCGGGCTAAATCTTTTTTTTTCATCTGTTGTGGGGGCCCGCCGTACAAGGGGCACGCGGCGGGCCCCCAGCCGGGCAAAATCTTTTGTTTTCCTCTGTTGTGGGGGCCCGCCGCACAAGGGGCACGCGGCGGGCCCCCAGCCGGGCAAAATCTTTTTTTTCATCTGTTGTGGGGGCCCACCGCACAAGGGGCACGCGGCGGGCCCCCAGCCGGGCAAAATCTTTTGTTTTCCTCTGTTGTGGGGGCCCGCCGCACAAGGGGCACGCGGCGGGCCCCCAGCCGGGCTAAATCTTTTTTTTTCATCTGTTGTGGGGGCCCGCCGCACAAGGGGCACGCGGCGGGCCCCCAGCCGGGCTAAATCTTTTTTTGTCCTCTGTTGTGGGGGCCCGCCGCACAAGGGGCACGCGGCGGGCCCCCAGCCGGGCAAAATCTTTTTTTTCCCTCTGTTGTGGGGGCCCTCCGCACAAGGGGCACGCGGCGGGCCCCCAGCCGGGCTAAATCTTTTTTTTTCATCTGTTGTGGGGGCCCGCCGTACAAGGGGCACGCGGCGGGCCCCCAGCCGGGCAAAATCTTTTGTTTTCCTCTGTTGTGGGGGCCCGCCGCACAAGGGGCACGCGGCGGGCCCCCAGCCGGGCAAAATCTTTTTTTTCATCTGTTGTGGGGGCCCGCCGCACAAGGGGCACGCGGCGGGCCCCCAGCCGGGCAAAATCTTTTGTTTTCCTCTGTTGTGGGGGCCCGCCGCACAAGGGGCACGCGGCGGGCCCCCAGCCGGGCTAAATCTTTTTTTTTCATCTGTTGTGGGGGCCCGCCGCACAAGGGGCACGCGGCGGGCCCCCAGCCGGGCAAAATCTTTTGTTTTCATCTGTTGTGGGGGCCCGCCGCACAAGGGGCACGCGGCGGGCCCCCAGCTGGGCAAAATGTTTTGTTTTCATCTGTTGTGGGGGCCCGCCGCACAAGGGGCACGCGGCGGGCCCCCAGCCGGGCAAAATCTTTTTTTTTCATCTGTTGTGGGGGCCCGCCGCACAAGGGGCACGCGGCGGGCCCCCAGCCGGGCAAAATCTTTTGTTTTCATCTGTTGTGGGGGCCCGCCGCACAAGGGGCACGCGGCGGGCCCCCAGCCGGGCAAAATGTTTTGCTTTCATCTGTTGTGGGGGCCCGCCGCACAAGGGGCACGCGGCGGGCCCCCAGCCGGGCTAAATCTTTTTTTTTCATCTGTTGTGGGGGCCCGCCGCACAAACTTAACTTTTAACGCAGCATGACCCTTTGGCCTGATTTTGTACTGTCACTGATTTTTTGTCCTGAATCTTGACCCTTTGGCCTGATTTTTTACTGTCACTGCACTGAAGTTTTGTCCTGAATCTTGACCCTTTGGCATTCATTTTTACTTGCCATTGGGCCAGGTGCCGCTGCGCACTGGTAAGTTTGGGGTTGTGGGCACCTGGTGAGTTTCCTAACTCTTTACTTGGTTTCTTTTACAGAGCATCACAGGGGAGAATCCGCTGTTGCAAGAGCCAGAATTGGGTCAGCTGCCGCAGCGCACTGGTAAGTTTGGGGTTGTGGGCACCTCTGGGGAATTTCATCATTGTTTGTTTTGGTTCTGGGTAATTGTTGTGTTCTCTGGACTGTACTGCATTTTTGTCCTGAATCTTGACCCTTTGGCCTGATTTTTTACTGTCACTGCACTGAAGTTTTGTCCTGAACCTTGACCCTTTGGCCTGATTTTTTACTGTCACTGTTACTGTTCTTTTGTCCTGAATCTTGACCCTTTGGCATTAATTTTTACTTGCCATTGGGCCAGGTGCCGCTGCGCACTGGTAAGTTTGGGGTTGTGGGCACCTGGTGAGTTTCCTAACTCTTTACTTGGTTTCTTTTACAGAGCATCACAGGGGAGAATCCGCTGTTGCAAGAGCCAGAATTGGGTCAGCTGCCGCAGCGCACTGGTAAGTTTGGGGTTGTGGGCACCTCTGGGGAATTTCATCATTGTTTATTTTGGTTTGGGGCAATGGGGAATTTCATAATTGTTTATTTTGGGGCAATTCTTTCACTTTCTTTGCACGTGGCTTTGACATTTAAAATTTTCAGGCACTTGGAGCTTTTCAACAATTGCTATGGCTTTTTCCCCCTGCGCTTTTCTCTCTGTCTGTTTGCTCAACACCGTTCGGGGACTGGCATTTACCATTGCAGTTATGGCCCAACACGTTTGTCAGTTTACTTGTGCTTCAGGGTTGCATGCATTTCTTATGGTTGAGCATCGGCGCTTTATGAACTTTCCATTCAACAATTGCCTTTCCCCCCTTCCCTATCTTTGTAGGTGAGGTAACTGACAGCGCCACAACAGCGAGATCTTCTGTCTTACAAGGGAGCAACAAGCCAGCACAAGAAAAGCAGAATGGATAAGTTTGTGCTGCAGCATGCAAAGGGTGTGAAGCACAGATCACATCTGCCCACCCAGATAACCGCAGCAGACCGGGCCAGAGACTACAGCACCATGATGCACGCTGACGGTGGGGTGCTGTTTTGCAGTGTGTGCAATGTGGCGGTGGACCACATCCGGAAACACACTGTGGATATGCATGTGCGGTCCCAAAAACATTTGAAGCGCTGTTCAGATGATCCTGACCTTCAATCGTCTCCAAAACGTGCCCGCCAGATGACAGTGAACTCGCTATTCACAAAGAGTACAGCTGCCGGTGCCGCAAACCATGAAATGATAAGTGAGTGGGTTAACGTCTGCACTGCGTTGAACATTCCGCTCAGCAAAACCGACCACCCTGTGTTGCGCAAGTTCCTACACGAGCGAGTACGGAATGGTGGAGCGATACCTGGGAGTCATCAGCTGCAAGAACGTTATCTCCCTGAGAGATATACAAGTGCCAAGAACGAGATGAAATAGCTATTGAAAGATCAGAAGATCAGCGTTATCTTTGACGAAACACCAGATGTCGAAGGGCGGTGTGTTTTGAATGTGCTAGTTGCAGTAGTCTCTCCGCAGGGTGGCCGTCAGATCCATACCTACCTGGTGGACACAGTCTTCCTATCCCAGTGCAACCATGGGACTGTAGCGCAAGCTGTTGTAAAGGTGCTCACAGAGTACAGCATAGACTTCCAGAACGTTGTTTCCTTCAACACTGACAACGCGGCATACATGCTCAAGGCATTCAACACAGTGTTGAGGAATCTGTACCCAAACTCCATCCACATCACCTGCTTGGCACACATCATGAATCTTGTTGGAGAGTCATTTAGGAAGCCTTTTGTGGAGCTGAATGCTTTCCTGCTGTACTTCTCCCGCATCTTTTATATGGCTGGCAGCAGAAAGAGAAGGTACCTGCACCATCTTGCAGAGAACCATGGTATGAAGGCACGGGTGGCACCTGACCCTTGCAGTACCCGCTGGAATTCTTGGTTCGCCGCAGTCCAGTACCACTGCAAGCACTTTGAGGCCTATGCTGGGTTTGTGGAGTCAGAGATGCAACTCAGCAAGTTTCCCCCAGATTCCCTTGAAAATCTACAGAAGATTTTTAACACCGACCAAAGGGAGTGCATTAAAGTCCAATTGGACATTGTGGCAGAAAAATGCCAAAGCATTTTAAACCTGATGGAGCTATTCCAGAGTCAGACACCAGTGACCATGAAGGTATACGATTATTTGGAGGACCTCCACATGAACTTAACCAACAATTCAGTCCTCACTGTGGAGTCACTAGAGCCGTTTGTACAGACCACTGCAGGGGCAAAATTAAGCCTGGCACAGAAAAAAAAAATTACAGCCCAGCTTAATGAAGCTTTTGAACATTCACTAGAAAAGGTGGCCAAATACATGGGGGAGGCCCAGCCAGGCATACAATTCTTGAAACAAGTGCGCCTCTTCAACCCTGCGCGACTCAGCATCCTGCCTAATGAGAAGAGTGCCTATTCAGCAATCCCTGGTTTCAGCGAAGTTCCCGATCAGGAGCTTCGCCTCTACTTTGACAATGTAGGGCCAGAAGCAGTGCAGGCGTCTGTTTCTGGACTTATTGACACCGACCTCTTTTGGCGTGGGCTGGCTGACCGCCTTCCAGCTCTTTCCCAACTTGCAGCTGTGTATAAGGACTGCGTCACAAGCTCTGCAGATGCTGAAAGGAGCAACAGTATATACAAAATTATTCTCTCCTCCAGACGACGGTCCCTTTCAGAGCAATCAATCCGGGCATTATTGTTTTTACATTACAACCAGCAGCACAATACTGGTCTTGATTTGGAGTGCTCGGAAGAACTTACCGTACGTGGCCAAGACTAACATGCCTTTTAACTAAAACAAATGGGCTGAATTGTAAATAAACAAAATGTACATAGCTCCATGTTGTCAAATAACTCAAACAGTAAGATATCTGTGTTTGGTGTTGCAAAAACCACAAAATAAAATGCCGCTAAATGCCGCTAAATTTCCATTTTTGTGCCGCTAAATTTTCATTTTTGTGCCGCTAAATTTGCCAATCCATGCCGCTATATCCTGGGGGGTCTGATTACTGTTTCGAAAACGAATGACGTTTTAGCCAACATATTTTCAAAACAATGTTGTAAACTGAATCTTTCTTGTGTCTAGTTCTAAATGGTAAATAAACCACCTCGTCCTGGCCCTCCTCCAGGCCCTTCTGGAAAGGGTCAGGGTTGCTCATAAAAGGCAGATTTTTATTTCAAAACATGTTCCAAGGCGGCCTTCAGCGCCCATTGCAGCCCTGGGGCAAGAGACGTAGGCTGGGCCGGGATTGGCTGCCTGCGTGCGTTATGGTTGGGCTGTGTGTTTACAAACATTACCCACGAGGGGGAAAGTCCACAGACCAGTTTAACAAGGGAGGGGCTTGTGGAGCAGACCGAACCAGCGGGAGGAGGCGGAAGGGGGTGAAAGAGCAGCGAGGGAGGCGAGGCACGGAGCTGGAGGGAGAGGGAGGGAAGATATTTACTGTGTTTATTCTCCCTTCAGGGCTGGGGTGGTGTTTAGCTCGGGTTCTTCAGACTCTCGGCCCTGCGTCGGAGGAAAGGGGCTAGTAGATTCGATTGTTTCTACAGAAAAGGAGGGACAAATCATATTCATATGATTCCTGTAGATTGCTAAACTGCTTAATGTTTCAAAAAGAAACTGCGTGTGCACCACACCCACTCCACACACACACACACCCAGCAAAGGCGTGTATCACAAGAGACTGCTCGAGGGCTGCCTTTGATGGCTTCAGAGCTAGTTATATAACGCTGCTGACAGCAATTAATAAAAAAAAAACACACGTGGGCTTATTTACAAGCCCCTTGCGCCGCCGGCAGGTCACTTTTTCCCACATTTAAAGTGACGAGGCGTGAGGGGCTTGTAAATAAACCCCACAGTTCCTTAGAGGCAATAGGGAGGAGGCAACATTGACTTGTCAGTGAGCATTTCACGAAAAACCGCGAGGAACAATGTCGAAATAGATGTCTCACGTGACTTCTTGTACACCACGTACCTTGGAAATACTTGACTTTGTTGGTCTGTCTTGTGTTAATATTTGTTATACTTTGATTTGCCTTGTATTTTATTGCTTGGAAAGACTAAGACATGATAGGTGCCGTTCATTTTTGGAAGTCTGCTTCCCCCTTGTGGTACGCCAGTGTAATGCACCATTCATCAGCTCTCCTGTGTTACACACAAAAGGGGCTGGAAGGCGAGAATAGTTTTGCACGGTGCACAGAGCGTTGTCATTGAATGGCACATCTGACATCATGCACCTGGTGATGTCATCACTCTTTTTTAATAACAATTCTGATATTTCTCATATCGAAATCCCTAAAGTCACAAGCACCCACTGCATTATAATCAGTGATTTAAGTTGGCTGAAAAGGTAAGTTGAGGAGGGGTCTTAAAAGGGATGTGCCCACTGAAGTGTAACATAGGAATCCTTCCCTAGATGTGTGTTCTCAAGAGCATATCCTGGATAAATAACAAATAACCTCTGACACTAGCTCCCCTGTCCTCAGAGTCAAAGTGGGGGTTCTACTCCTAGGTTCCCTAACCCAAACTAACCAATTCCTGGACACCACTTGTCTGTCGTCGGGGCATATCTCCACAAAAGCCCACCCCTGAATGCAGTACCTTTCCGCTGTCCAGCATTAGGTACTCTAGACTGTCCCTGTTCAATCAGCTGCAAGCTAAACTGGCTGTACAACATCTTCAGCCCTTCATCTGGCCTTTTGTATCCTTTGCTGCTCCGTCCTGCTCCTCGCAGAAGCGGTCGCTCCCCTCACCTCCCCTCTTGGTGGTATCGTATGCTGATTTGTGCAAACCGCAACTCGTATTTGAAATCAATCTGTGCAGCGCTCGTGACTCGTATGCTGATTTGTGCAACTGCAACTCTTATTTGAAATCTATCTGTGCAGCGCTCGATAACGCCACTTGCCTTGCATTTCATAACGCTAGCGCTTTAATTGTGGTACGCTTCGACTTTAGATTGTTTGTAGCGCTTTGTGGTGTTGATTTAGGCAGCGCTCTACAACTGCAGCCGTGATAGAATATTTCCCCCATAGCGCTTCCTTATTCATAGAGCTCTTGTTGTTGGAGCATTTGTTGACTTTACAGCCATTTTGTTGTGATCCCTTGGCCCGTCCCAGACCCTCCCTGCACCTAGATCCTGCCTCCCAGCTGACCCTCCCACCCACAGAGTTACAGCCTGCGCTCGCCCTCGTGGAGAGCTGTGACCGTCCTGCTCCTCGCAGAAGCGGTCGCTCCCCTCACCTCCCCCTCTTGGTGGTATCGTATGCTGATTTGTGCAAACCGCAACTCTTATTTGAAATCAATCTGTGCAGCGCTCGTGACTCGTATGCTGATTTGTGCAACTGCAACTCTTATTTGAAATCTATCTGTGCAGCGCTCGATAACGCTACTTGCCTTGCATTTCATAACGCTAGCGCTTTAATTGTGGTGCGCTTTGACTTTAGATTGTTTGTAGCGCTTTGTGGTGTTGATTTAGGCAGCGCTCTACAACTGCAGCCGTGATAGAATATTTCCCCCATAGCGCTTCCTTATTCATAGAGCTCTTGTTGTTGGAGCATTTGTTGACTTTACAGCCATTTTGTTGTGATCCCTTGGCCCGTCCCAGACCCTCCCTGCACCTAGATCCCGCCTCCCAGCTGACCCTCCCTCGCAGCCGTGATAGAATATTTCCCCCATAGCGCTTCCTTATTCATAGAGCTCTTGTTGTTGGAGCATTTGTTGACTTTACAGCCATTTTGTTGCGATCCCTTGGCCCGTCCCAGACCCTCCCTGCACCTAGATCCCGCCTCCCAGCTGACCCTCCCATGCTCCGCCCCCTTCCACTATCCATTTAAGACAGATGGACCTACGCGCAGCGTCCACGTGCTGCGGCCGCGCCGAAGGTGCACCAAAGGTAAGCCCGTCTACGCCCGTCCGCGCCTGGACCGCGCCCAGCGCCTGTCCCCCTGGCCCCCGCAGCACCCTGCCCACTAGAATCACATATGATGCCGCAACTCTCCTCGCCCTCAACCCCAGACGCGCATCACAATGTTGCAATGCCACCCCAGGACATACTCACGGCCCATTCGCCTGCCTCTCCTGCAAGTTCAACTGCTTCAGAACCCTCACCATACCCCCTTCCTCCATGGACAGCTCCGACTCTAACCGCATGAGGTGCATCCTGCTTAACACCCGCTCGGTCCACAGACACGCCACGGAACTCTGGGACCTACTCGACACTACATCACCGGACATCGCCTTCCTTACCGAAACTTGGATGAACACATCATCAGCACCCGACATCGCCATAGCCATACCGGATGCTTACAAGATCACCCGTAAAGACCGCACCAATCAAACAGGAGGAGGCATCGCCATCATTCATAAGAACACCATCAAAATCACGACCAGCTCCGACGATAATCTTGCAACCGCCGAACATCTCCACTTCCAGATCCACACCGACCCTAGAGGCACCCTCATCTACAGGCCTCTAGGTACCCGCACTCAATTCGGCGATGACATCACGGACTTCGTCACCCCACATGCCCTCGCCTCTGAGAACTACATTCTTTTAGGAGACTTCAACTACCACCTTGAAAACAAACAGGACAGCAACACCACCACCCTTCTGGACAACCTGGCCGATCTTGGACTCAAACAACTCGTTGACACCCCCACCGCCGTAGCCGGACACACGCTCGACCCCATCTTCACCTCCAGCAAGCACATCTCCTTCGACCGCACCACAGCTCTTCACTGGACGGACCACAGCTGTGTCCACTTCAGCTACAAAACCACCCTGACCCACAACCGCCCACAACCTATCCCTCGAAGAAACTGGAACAAAATCACCCCCGAACAACTCCTCACTTCACTCAACCAAAACCCTCCTACCCTCTCATCGGACCCAAACCAAGCGGCCACCAACCTCAAGCAATGGATCACCCTCTGTGCTGACGAATTAGCGCCCTTGAAAAAACACCAGATCAAACCAACCAGCAAAAAGACCCCCTGGTTCAATGATGACCTTAAAAAATCCAAGAAGCTATGCCGCGCCCTGGAGAAAACATGGAGCAAAAATCCAACCACCGACAACATGTCCACCCTCAAAGCAGCCACCCGTAAACACCACCAACTGATTCGATCCGCCAAGAAATCTGCACTCAAGGATCATCTCGACAACAACAATCACAACAGCAAGGAACTCTTCAACATTGTCAAAGAATTCACCAACCCCACCGCAGCATCTAACGACATCACTCCTTCCCAAGACCTCTGCGATGCGTTATCCTCCTTCTTCTACAACAAAATTGCCGACATTCACAACAGCTTCAAGAACACTCCCAGCGCTCAACCCTCCCCAACCCACTCAAATCCTGCTCCGCCATCTAACAACCTTAGCGCCTGGAACCCAATCACCACTGAAGACACCATCCGCCTAATGAACTCCATCCACTCTGGCTCGCCTACCGACCCCTGCCCTCACCACATCTTCAACAAAGCGGACTCCATCATCGCACTCCATCTCCGAGATGTCCTCAACTGCTCGTTCAACTCTGCCACCTTTCCAGAAATCTGGAAACACGCCGAACTCAGCGCCCTCCTGAAGAAACCGACAGCAGACCCCTCGGATCTCAAAAACTACCGACCCATATCCCTCCTCCCATTCCCGGCCAAAGTCATCGAGAAAGCCGTCAACAACCAGCTCGCCGCCTTCCTTGAATCCAACAACTCCCTCGATCCATCTCAATCCGGGTTTCGAGCCAAACATAGCACCGAAACCGCCCTCATTGCAGCGACTGACGACATCCGAACACTACTGGACAACGGTGAAACAGTGGCCCTCATTCTACTCGACCTCTCCGCCGCTTTCGACACAGTATGCCACAGCACCCTTATACATCGCCTCAGCAGCATCGGCATACAAGGAAAAGCCTTGGACTGGATCACCTCATTCCTCGCTGGGAGAACCCAAAGAGTCCGACTTCCCCCATTCAACTCTGAGGCTACTGAAGTCATCTGTGGCGTACCACAAGGATCTTCACTCAGTCCCACCCTCTTCAACGTTTACATGAGCCCACTCGCCTCCATCGCACGTCATCACAACCTTAACATCATCTCCTACGCCGACGACACCCAGCTTATCCTTTCCCTCACCAAAGACCCTAACACCGCCAAGAACAATCTCCACGATGGCATGAAAGAAGTAGCCGAATGGATGAAACATAGCCGCCTGAAACTGAACTCGGACAAGACGGAGGTGCTCATCCTAGGATCATCCCCCTCTGCCTGGGACGACTCTTGGTGGCCTTCCGCCCTGGGCACAGCACCTACGCCCACAGACCATGCACGTAACCTTGGCTTTATCCTAGACTCATCTCTCTCGATGTCCAGACAAGTCAACGCTGTCTCATCCTCCTGCTTCAACGTACTTCGCATTCTCAAAAAGATCTTCCGTTGGATCCCCCTCGAGACAAGAAAGACTGTCTCCCACGCACTGGTCACGAGTCGACTGGATTATGGTAACACACTATACGCCGGAATCACAGCAAAACTACAGAAAAAACTACAACGCATCCAAAACGCATCAGCGAGACTCATATTAGACATTCCTCGCCAAGACCACATCACCGGACACCTAAAAGACCTCCACTGGCTTCCCGTCAACAAAAGAATTACATTCCGCCTTCTCACCCACGCACACAAGGCCCTTTACAATCTAGGACCCGAATGCCTCAACACTCGACTGTCCTTCTACAAACCCACCCGACAACTAAGATCATCCAATCAAGCCCTCGCCGCTGTCCCGCGCATCCGAAAATCCACCATGGGTGGCAGATCCTTCTCCTTCCTTGCTGCCAAGACCTGGAACTCACTCCCCACTCACCTCCGACTTACTCAAAACCACATCTCCTTCAGAAAAGAACTTAAAACCTGGCTATTCGACAAATAATGAACCCCTTCCCCAAGCGCCTTGAGACCCTCTGGGTGAGCAGTGCGCTATACAAATGCCCGAACTTGAACTTGAACTTGAACTTGAACTTTGCTCCCTGCTAACCAGGACCTCCCCTTAAGCCTCTGTAACTGTGGCCATCCTATAGAACCTCGCCCACTGTGAACAAGAGAAAGCATCTACTATGTCCTCGTCCTCCCAAGGCACATGACATGCTCTTAACAAGCCATCAAATTCCAAAATGTTCACAACTGAACCGTAATAATTTCAATCCCTGCACACGTTATATACTGTTGATTCCTGACTACCCCACTGCTATATTAATGTGAAATTGAAATATTCGTGCGACCTTTAGCCGACCCAGAAACGTTGTCCCTTTTTGATACTACCTCATGTCTAACCCGCATGGCGACCCGCCCCACCGCTATTTCATCCATGTGAAATAGAGCTTTCTCGTGAAATGTAGAATGTCTCAAAAAATGTGCCCTTCATTGCCAGAGCTGTGTGTTTAGCCGGCATTGTGTCCCATATCACTGCCTTGTTAGCTTTCCTTCCAACAGTAACTGGGCCTCCCTGCCACATAATCAAACTCAACGCCCAGGAATGGCATCACCGCATAGGGACCAACTGTCTTCCCTTTTGGCAAAGGGGCACATAGGTCAATCCCAAGCTGCCCAAAACTATCCTGCACCGTCTGGCATTCCATGAAAATTGACCTGTTAGATTTATTCCCTCGGTAACTAGGCCTCCATGGTCACATAATCAATCACAATGCTCAGGAGTGGCAGCACCGTACTGGGACCAGCTGCCTTCTTTGTTGCCAAAGAAAGGTACCATCAGTTCACCCCTGAGCTCTCAGAACTGTTCAGCCTCCCTTGGCAGTCCGCACAACCGGGTTTGTCAGCTCTAATCACTATCCATAAACCAGACCTGCATGGTTACAGAATCAATGTCAACTCCCAGGAATGACAGTGCTGTGCTGCTCAAGCTGCCTGCTATGCTGTCAACTGTAGCCCTGGTTCGCCCATGACCTCCCAGAACTGTCCAGCATCCTCTTGCAGTCCACGAGTTGGGATTGGCAGCTCTGATCACTACCAGTAAATTGTGCCTCCGTGGCCACTGGATCAAAATTGATGCTCAAGGGTGCCAGTGCCATACAGTGCCAAATGTGCTCTATGCTGAAAGCACCCAAAGGTCAACCTCAAACTCCTTGAAAATGCCCAGCATCCTCTGGCAGCCCTCTGAACTATGCATGTTTGCTCTATCACCATTGGCCGCCAGGCCAATTGGCCGCAGAATTATTCACACTGCCCTGGACTGACAGCCCCCATCCAGGGTCCAGCTGTCTTATCTGGTGCCCAAGGTACACCAAATCACCCATGATCTCCATTTTTGTTTTGTTTATCACTATGGTAACTAGGCCTCGATGGCCAAAGCATCAATCTCAATGTCCTAGAATGACAGCCCCCTTACTGGGTCCAGCTATCTGCTCTGATACCAAAGGTTTACCCAAATCCCCCTTGAGTGCCCTAAATTATGCAGACTTCTCTTGCGTTCTGCAGAAACTGGCTGCCCCACAACAAAAAATTCCCCAAGTTAGTGTGTCACCTCCAAATGCCCTGTCCTAAGTGACACCCTGAAGAATAAGCAAAGAAGACCTCTTCCTCCTGTACGATGCGGTTAAGTGAGCTACCCCCTGCTCCATACCATCAAGGGAAAACCAGTGCTGACCTTTTCCTATCTTGGGAACCTTATGCCTATCTTTGAGCAGTTTCTCTTAACCAAATGGTCTGCTGCACTAACTGCTTAAATTTCATCCGCCCATCTCCTTACTCTCGTACCTCTGTACCCTAGCCAGAAACCATGTGTAACTCTTCCCTCAGCTGTTGCGGTCATCTTAGTTAATAGACATCAACACTCCAAACTATTTAAAGGCTGAGGTTAATGGGCCTATTAACTTTGGCACCAAATCGTCACCCTTACCCGTCATCCCTAGCCCATATGCCTGCTTGTGTTGCTGTGTCCCTGCAGACACCTCCTGCTGTTGCTGAAGAACTAGGCTGGTGGCTTCTGCCTTAAGAGTTCGTAAGGGGGTTGTGCTTCCAGGGCCTTTAAACCCTGCATGCCTACTACGAAATTCCCTGGTGCACCCTCCAGTATCAAAGCTCCCACAAACACCAGCGGGATCACTCTCAACCCCTTCCTGCTTTTCTATTTAGTTACCAGCCTATGAAGGGAACCTAACAGATTCAAACCTTCACCGTAGTGTAGATCCTTGGTCTTGAGCTTAGCACTCTACTTCCCTTGTATCTTAACCACACTCTCCTTCCCTTGTATTTTAACCTCATCTTGTTCTCTGGCACCAAGGCTCCTTCCTCAACTACGCCCGGCTCTTCCTTGCCAACTATTATGTCTGATACCTGCCAACCCCAACGCAACCGCATTGTAACCCCCAATGTGCTACTCCCTTCCATCCCTACCCATTAACAACATTACTGCTACCTTGATTATGCAGCTGCAATTTTTACGTGGTGCTAGAATCTGTGCCCATTCTGGAGCCCGCTGTTTTGCCCTCTCTGTTCTCCTCTTGATGGCCCTCCCTGTTCTCCTCTTGATGGCCCTCCATGGCTGTCCTGATGCTACTGCCCTTCCTGTCGCCGCTTGCCTGCTGTAATACCCTGTAGAATGCATGAACAAATTGGTGAGCTTTCCCCAAATGCGCCGGCCTCGCTCATTCTGTACCTCCTGCTGATCATCTTCATCTGAACACCCCCTCGTAGTCCGGGTAGTGACATCCCATGTGTTCAAGTTCAAGTTCAAGTTCAGGAATTTGTATAGCGCACTACTCACCCAGAGGGTCTCAAGGCGCTTGAGTGAGGGTGGGTGCATTACTTATCGAATGGCCAGTTTTTTAGTTGCTTTCTGAAGGAGAGGTGGTTCTGTGTGAGTCGGAGGTGAGTGGGGAGAGAATTCCAGGTTTTGGCCGCTAAGTAGGAGAAGGATCTTCCTCCCATGGTGGATCTGTGGATGCGCGGAATTGCGGCGAGGGCTTGATTGAATGATTGTAGTTGGCGGGTGGGTGTGTAGAAGGACAGTTGTGTGTTGAGGCATTCGGGTCCTAGGTCGTAGAGGGCCTTGTGTGCGTGGGTGAGGAGACGGAACGTTATTCTCTTGTTGACGGGGAGCCAGTGGAGATCCTTCAGGTGACCGGAAATGTGAGCATGACGGGGAATGTCCAGTATGAGTCTGGCTAAGGCGTTTTGAATGCGTTGTAGTTTTTTCTGTAGTTTGGCTGTGGTCCCGGCGTAAAGGGTATTTCCATAATCCAGTCGGCTGGTGACCAGTGCGTGGGCGACTGTCTTTCTTGTTTCGGTGGGGATCCAGCGGAAGATTTTTTTGAGCATGCGTAGGATGTTGAAGCATGCAGATGAGACGGCGTTGACTTGTCTGGTCATCGAGAGGTAGGAGTCTAGGATGAAGACTAGGATGTGTCACCCCACCTCACGTGCAGCAGCATTTGCCGCCTGCCCCGTGATTGAATATACCGCCTTAAGACACTTTGACAGCATTGACAGTCTCCGCACCCTTGTCCTGTGGGAACCTTTGCCCAAAAAAGCCACAGTACTTACCATTGAGCCATTGCCCCTTCCTAATTGCTTACCCCTTATCCGTGTACCCTCATGCCTACTATGGAGGGTCGTACCATACGTTCCAAACTCTTTCCCTGATGCAGAAAGCCGGGTACCGAGTCCACTTCCTCCAGAGGCAGTACTGTCCCCCTTGGCCCAGTGCACCGCAGGGGCCATTCGGGGCCTTCGTGGGGCAGTGATTTTGTCATCCCGTGCCGCTGTCCAGCCCGGTCGTACTGAGCCTAGCCTTCTCTTGCCCATGGGGTAATGGAGTGACACAGTACTCTCCCTAGTCTGGAAGGCTGCTGACCTGAACCAGCCGCAAAATTATATATGGTCCAGTGTGCTGGTCACTGCCTCCCAGCCTGGCCTTGCCCTTGCCTATCATGCAAATGAAATGATCTCACTCCCTAACTACCTTGACCCCCCCTCTTGGACGCTGGTATCAATATCCCACCAGGTTCCCTTCCCATAGACCTTTCTGGGTTTGTGCTGCTCCCTCAAATAGGCTATTTTGAACAAATCTAAAACTAGAACACTCAACAGTCAAAAAGGGGAGTCTAGATAAGGGGCCCGGGAGTGAGATCTACGAAAACTGCCCCCAAAATTAGTGAGGAATGATGGCCCCGAAAAGATGTGATGCGACAAGTGCAGGATTATTAATATTGACCCAAACCTCAAAATCTAGCAGCTGTTCCCCTCACATAAGGCTGTATAGTACTGAAAATAGGATGACACCCGCCAAATAATGGTGCGTTAATAGCCTCTTTAACAAGCATTTGTAATGCAATAGGACCAGGCTCGGACTGGCCGTTGCAGGCACCGGGCAATCCCCCGGTCGGCCGCAAGGGTGGGGGCCGGTTTTGGGCCCCAGGGGGATGGTTTTGTTACAGGGTCGTTTTTTGCAGCATAGCTGCAAAAACGGCACTGTAACAAAATCGTCCGAAAACCGGCCCTAGCAAAGAGCGCGGTCGCACCCCCAACCCCCCCCCCCCGGGGGGAGGGGGGCCGGCCGAGCACTTTGCCAGGGCCGGTTTCGGTTCCCAGTCCGGCCCTGAATAGGACTCGCATTTACGCGAGACCTGCTGTGGGTGATGGTGAAAACAGATCACGTGACACACCAGCTGGGTCCTTCCAGGGAGGGGCGGGAACTGGAACCCAGAACCAGGAAAGGATGGATGTCCAGGAAAACTACAGTGTCACACCGACACAGAAGAAGGACTAGCCGGCACAGAGGAGGCGCCCTGCTGCTGACGTAAAGGTAAAATTAAACAAGCTTTTGCAATGCAATAGGACTCGCATTTACGCAAGACCTATTGCATTGCATTGCAAACGCGAGTGCAGTGGGGGGGATCGAGAAGGCACGGACAGTGGGAGTGCGGGGGAGGGAGGGCGAGAAAGCAAGGATAGCAGGAGTGGGGAGGTGCGAGAAAAGACAGCGGGAGTGCGGGAAAAATAGTGCTCTCAATCACACATACAATGCAACACTCGAAGTAAAGGGGCCAGTTACCACGGAGGGATACAACTGATGACATGGCCCTGATAAGGAGGGACTAACAAGCCTATAATCGTAATACAGCATTTAGGAAGGACAAAGACACAAGTCAATGAAAAAATGGGCAGAGCTTCCCTCACATGCTGAACTACCCCAGATTTTCCCTAGAGCAGCTCTTGCATGCTGACTCTAGGCTCGACCTAAAAACGGCATAACTTTACATTTTAACTTCTGTAATTCCCTTTGTAATTCCCTGCTGTGCATTAAAAGTATGGTTTTCAAGGGCCACCAGGCAAAGGGCTAGTCCTGGGTAAATGAATAAGTCAGCATTCGGCCTTCCACCCTCATAAGGCCTGCCCCACTGCTCTCGCCGGCTTGCTGTTTTCCAATCGAGGAGGCAGTTTGCTGCATGCTGCTCCCCTTTCATCGCACACAATACAGGGCAATACTTAACTCCTAGATAGCTCCCCCGGAGAATACTGTGCGCTGCCATTGCAGGCTGCGCGTGCTTAAGCTCCGCCCTGTGTTCTGCTTCAAGATCTGCCCAGGTAGCAATCCTGCCTTTAAATTTGTTTGTTGTAAAATTGTTAACACCAATGAAGTTGAACTTGAGAACCAGGTGATGACAAACCTGGAATATGCTAGAAAAAATAACCGAAGTTTAGTGCACAGCCTAAAGTTTTGTTGAGTTCAACACAAGTTGGATCCTTTTTGGGTGCTGCCTGGGTGACGTCTCTTGTCTGGGACGTCTTTTGATTAAATAACCCGACAGTGCTTCCAATTGAAAATCAGTCGCATCCCCTGGTGCACACCTTCTCTCCTTGATGACAAGTCAGGGATTCCTTAAATAGGTTAAATCATAAGGCTTGAAGACTTTCTTTTGAAGAATTCTTTATTCACAAATCAATTCTTTGGCTTTTATTCTTTAGATGAAATTATTATCATTTCATTCACTGTGTTTATTTGACATCAATGCCTCTGGTTGTGTCCAATGCATTTCGGGCTTAGCGTAGCCCTTCATCAGGGAGAATTAAATGCCAATAGTAGAATATTGTCTACCATTCAAACGTTGAATTTTAATAGGGATCGGTCAAGTTATGAGGCGCGCGGTGTCTCTCCTCATGTCTAGCGCTTTGCGTAGTATCAGCATCTCCTGCGTGCCGGGTGATTGTGTTATCCTGGAATATGCTCATCACCGCTGTCACAGAACAGGCAAGGTGTTGTGTGGCATTTAGAGCTCCGAGTGAATTTTACTGATTCATGCCCTTATATAGGTACAATTCACATTGCCCATATATATGCAAAGAAATCAATCCCTTATTTAGGCATAGCCCATGCTACCCAAATACAGGCATTGCTACTTCCACCCGTACCAAACGTCACAATGATTTCTTGAAAATCGGCTCAAGCAGTTAGGGAACTTCCCCTGGCTTGAATATTGATTTGTCCAAGAACTCATGTGCTTTGCAAAGAACAACTATTCCCTAGGGGTTATTTCCTGACTTTCATATGCCCGACTTTACGTCAAACATGGCATTCCTAAACACCTTCAAAGTATAAATATACCTTCACTTGCTCTAGCAAGACACGGTGGTTCGGAGCAGTTCGACTATCTACTTGCCCGATGCAGCTTGCTACAGCAAGTGCAGAAGGAAGCCGACCCTCCAGCTGACGCACTGATCAAGAGACTGCCTTTCTCTCGCCAATAATTCAGCACCAGTGTTTCCAAGCTCCCCTTGCGGGGTGTTGGGAAATCGAGTCCCGAGACAGAGATACCAGACCTCCTTCATTCTAAACCAAGGTATGGAGCTGATTAGAACCTAGAGAAATCTTGGATAGATTCTTTGGCAAAGAAAACTAAGCCTATGCTACACGATACTTACTTCTTCCCTCTACTAGACTTAGATTAGGTACATTGGGGTAGGCGTATTTTAGAAGCACCAGTTGAGTATTTTTAGTCATTGTTATTTATCTATGTATTTTTACATGGTTTAGAAACCATACAATGCTCTTACAGTATTATTTTATAATATTGTTCTCGCTGTACGCATTATACTTTGCAGTCTGAATTACAATTGTAGCAGTTCACTTTTCTTGCATGAGAAAGAAGACTGTTCAATAAATCTTTTATTGAAAACGCCTGTTTCTCTATTTCTCTGCAACTCTGTAGAAACGAAGCATGCACGATTGACTGAGTGAAATACCTATCTATTGTTTCCACGACTCTAGAGATATATTTCTTATTCTTGGGAAACAAAGTTGTCATGTTTATGTGGTTGTCAGAAACTAATCCCTTCTTGTGATTTCGAGAAAGTTTCTAGTGACCTCTAAGCTAGCTGGCACTCACTATTAAGTTTAATATATTTGATAGAGGCCTAGTCAACCTCAGTCCTACGTCTAATCTATAGGATATATTATTCCAATGTGCAGAGCCTATTGGGAATATAGGAACTACACTACAAAGGTGGCCCGCAGACACATCAACCAAGTGCAAGCATGTATATAAAACCTATGACTGGCAGGTAATTTATTCAAGTGGCAAGTTAAGTACTTAATCCCAGTTTTCCCATGTGACCCTATATGTTGATAATGAGCAAATTACTTTGTGTACTCCTCCCAACACTAAGAATATCAAGAAATCGACTAAATACTGGTATACAACCTATTAGAAATAACTGGTTATTTACATTTATGGCACACTATTAATTTAAATGTAACTGTACTGCCTGGGGTTCTCCAAATGTTTGCAAATAAAAAAATAGATAATTAAGAAGATGCCAAAAATCTGTGGAATGATACCACATCCCCTCGTCCTCAACAGCAATGAGGCAACACATTGCTGCTGTAACCAGTCCCTGTGTGCATACTTGCTAATAATCTGTGACCAAAAAAAGTAGAATTTTTAGGTGGCAAAAAGGCCAGCATAAACATTGCTGGAAATGACATCAAAAGTCCACTGTGCTGACTACGACAAAGACTTATCAAAGAGGAGTGTTAGCCATCTCCTGCATATACACAGTCAATAAATGATACACAAAAGCTCAAAAAGGAGATCCACACCAATTTACAAAAAAAACTCTTGTCTTTGTATAACTTTAGGCCCCAAAGTCAGCAAGATCAGGTATATACGTTTCAAGTTATGAATTTTTACAGATTTGAAAAATCAACACTTAGGGCCATTTCTGAAGCAGTAATAGTATCCTATTGAGGAAAGGTAAATACTGCATACAGTTACTTTACACAACTTACAAGCCCCATCTTCTGGAGTTAAGATGCGTGTGGGGCAGGTTCCAAAGCAGCACATTCAGGTTACCTTGAGCAGCACTGGGGCGGCTAGTTGCAGAGGTGCAATTCAGCGTTATGTCCCCCTGGACGTCATGGGGTTCAGTCAAGCCAAAAAGAGGATGCAGGCTGGAGGGCTAGTCCAGCTGAACCAACAAGGGGGCTCAGGTCTCACGATGCTCAGGAATGTGGGAACACCTTTGGTCCTTTTCTTCTCGGGACAGGGCAGCCGGATGCAGAGGTGTACTGAGGTGTCCGGTTTTTGTCACCGGAGACACTCGCAGTAGAGGGGGCCTGCACAAAGAGGCTGCAGGAGGTGATGGTGAGTCCACTGTGTACGTTGACCCTGGTGGGTCAGGGGACCACCCTGGTACTGTTAGCTCACTTCCAACTCAGGCTAGGGGGCAGGGGTGTAGTGGTGCTTTCCTGTGTCAGGTTTGCAGCTGTTCCAAGCCCTCGCAGTTCTTTTTGAGTGCCTGCAGGATGCAGGAGAGCAGCTCCGCTACTCCAAATGAGTTTCTGGGTCTTAGGTGAAGTGCTGGCTGTCCTCCCAGGCTTTTAGAGGCACAGCAGCTGTGCAGCCATCATGTAACTGGGATACTCGCTTTTCTCTAGTGTCCAGCACATATACTTAAAATGGCTTCCCTGGTCACTTGTACTGGCAGTAATTAAACTAGTCAGCACAGGGGCATAACTGCTCATGCAGATATGTCCACACATGTAATATAGTGCACCCAGTCTTAGGGTTGTAAGGCCTGCTGTAGGGGTGACTTACCTATAATGTATGCTGTGACCATGGCATGGCAGTGATGTGTGCCATGTCACATTTTCACTTTGTCTGCACCAAGGTGCCTGCAATGGCAGACTGCATGAGTTAGGTGAGGGGTCCCTTAGGGTGGCACAATAAATGCTGCAGCCCTTAGGGACCCTCTTTGGTACCCATGCCCTCGGTAGCTGGGGTACCTTTTACTTGGCACTTACAGGGTTCCAAAGGTACTGCCATTTGGGGGAACAATTGTACAGTTTCGGGGAAAGAGATCTGGCACTGGCGACCTGGATAGCAGGAATACAGTGCACTTTCTGTCAAAATTGCAACAAATACCAGGCATTTCAGATTGGGTGGTGAGCACATTGCTTCCTTCAGAGTGTCAAAAGCCTTTTGACAGCTTACCTTCTTTGGCGTTTTCTTGGCGGTCAATTCTGTGAGGGGTGTCATAATGGTACCATATCCCTTCACACACCTTGTCGAAACTTGGCAGAGATTACTGTTAGCATGAGCTGAAGCCATTTTGTTTTTTGGCATCCATTTTAGTTAAGCCATGTGTTTGCCATGTGCTTCCCCGTCTTTGCTGTTGCCTGCTTCTCCATTACGCCTGAGTCATCATCTATAGTTAGCTCCTGCAGCACTGAACCTGAGTCCTGTGCATGCTCGGAGAGGCCTTGCTGTTAGGATGCACCTGTCATGTATTTAACTGTCAGGCTATTTTAACTGATGTCAGCAGTATTATAGCTCCTCCCATTCTGTTGACTAAGCAATTCTGATGTATCCTTGTATGCAACTTACTATTTGTGTGTACACTTGTACCGCCTCTTTTTGAGCCTCCACACTTACTCTGCAGTAAAAAGGTGTATATGAGGCCCATGGTTTCTGTACTCCATGTGCTGCCTCTTACATTGCCTGAGGGTTGTGTATAGATGTAGTTCCACCTCATGAGGTTTAATAAACTCTTTGTTTAATATTACAGCTTCCGTGCCAATCTCTACTTTGTCAGTCTAAAGGACCAGTGCTCAAAAGGGCGAACCCCTGCACCAGGTGAAGCCCTGAAAAGGCTCACCCCCACAAATTGACGCCCGTTACGTGGGGCTCATCGGTGACTCGGACGCCCGACGGAGTGGTCTTGACAGAGGTTTGGAATCTCGCTAAGGATGTACACTGCATGAGGAGACCCTTGTCTTTGCAGGCCGAAGTGCTTTTCTGATTTTCCCAATTAGACCCTCCAGGTGGTGCCGGTCTCCGACTGAGATCCCTTTTGGCATTCGTCTTACAGTGACCGTTTGGTCGATTCCGAGCATGGTAATTGGAGTCTGGAGATTTTTGCTTGGTAAGGCCGCTTAATGCAACACTTTTTGTTTGAATTTGTTTGGCAAAAGATTCCAGTTTGATTTGGGTATGTATATATTGGAATTTATATAGGCAGGTAATGAGGAGATTTTTCTCTAATTTTGAATTCTTGAACGGTACAATATTGGTGTTAAGTACCACTTTGTTATAATAATATATATACTATAATATTTCTGACATGCCTGTTTCAAGCATGCTTCGAAGGATGTGTTGCTTTCTTGGAGGTACCAATATGTATTTAGAATGCAATCAGCCGGCTCCCCCCGAGGGGACACCAAATAGGGATATGTACATTAAAAATTGTATTTCTTCCATAATGTATAGTGCACTATGGAACAAATATACTAAGAAGGATCCTGATTTGCGATGGCCAATACATGGGTCATTTGATATTAGAAAAATTCAGTATGTGGAACAGTGTGTGTTTACGTGCAAAAGTTTACCAAATATGTTTAACTATGTACGAATGAGGGCGGAAGAAGCCTAGAGAGAGTGAGGAAATAGCAAGCTTTAGCAGACAAAGAACAGCGCAAAAACATCAATTTGAAAGCGCAGGAACTGAAAGATAAAGAAATGAAGGAAAGAAAAGAAAAAGAGGATAGGTGCGCTGTTTACAGATAAATGGCCAATACCCTGTCCGGCGTCCTCTCTATCCTCTACTTAATAAACCACAGGATGATTAAATTTTGTCAGATCAATCTCCGCCACCATATACTTTTCCCTCTGCCCCCGAAGATGATTCTGATGATGATACATCTTCCCCAGATCACACAGGGACAGGGTTAGACCCTAAACGACATACTCTCTCCTTTTTGACCACTGACCGTGAAGCCACTCTCAGATCTGCTGCTCGTAAGGCAGCTCATGGTAATGCCTCTGCTCTAGACATTATAGCAGATGTTGAGCAATGGCTGGACTCAGAGCAGTTACATTTTACAGAGTCATTTACTGGAGAAGTAATTGCAAGATTTAGGAAATATTCCACGGTATTAGAGCCTGCTGATATAAAACGTGATCATAAACAATTGAGTGACGGTCTTTTTCTCCCTTCCCAGGTGGTTGATTTAATTAGACGTGTGGTTAAACTATGAACTGATACGTTCCGTTTGCGAGAGGAGAAAAAGGCAGCTGCTGCAGCTGAACAAACAGCTCAGACCCGCATGCCACAGGAGGAAGTTCCAGGGACAGATAAGGATACTGTAGTTCATGGGAAATCAATGCGCGAAGATTCCGCTGATGCGAAGGGATATTTTGTTTACAATTGGGTTCATACTCCTTGGAGTAGAGCGGATGTCATGGCGGTTAAAGCTGCTTTGCCTGAAAAATCCGGCTGCTTTTTATGAAGAAGTTGAAGGGGCTATTAGTTCCTGCACTATGACTTTGCCTGATATTGACATGTTTTTTGGGCTTATTTTACCCCCTGATATGTGGAGATTGATTTGGAAAGTAGATGATCAGACGCATTTTGGAGATATTTTGACAGAAATAGAGAGAAAATATGTAGGAAGGGCACCTGCACAGAAACCACAACAAGAGATATTAGACCTCCCAAAGGCTATCATTGTTAAGTTGAAAACACTTATACCGCCTAAAAAGATAGACTGGAATATGTTAGCAACCTGTAAGCAAAAGGTAGATGAGCCTGTTTCTGATTTCTTTACCCGGTTTGAGGAGACATCCCATGACCTTATTGGGCAGTCATTGACAGATACACGGGCAAGCATCTGTTCATTGACAAATTTGTCGCAAACGTGTTGCCAGGAATAGCTAGTCACCTGAAGGCCAGCGAGAGTTCATGGACTACGACTTCCCCAGTTTCCCATTTGACTATGGCCCAGTATTATGAATGTCAGGAATTGGAAGAAAAAGGCAAGGAGGATACAAAGACTAAGGATTTAAAACCAAAAGTCATGTTAGCTCAGGTTTATGGTCCTTCTTATAGAGGTGGTGGAAGAAGCGGACGTGCGATGTTTCGTCCAGGTGCAAGCTCTCTTCCTCGAGCTACTTTGTCTTAAGATCAGTGTGCTTATTGTAAGGAGATAGGACATTGGTGCTCTGCGTGCCCACTTTTGCAAGGTCAGCAGTATCAGCGTGGTAGAGGACAAATGAGAAGCCGCCCGGGGAACTCAGGAAATAGAGGAGGTATAGATAATCGTGCAAGGTTTGAAGCAGTAGTGCATACTCAAAATTCTTCTAATACCTTTGACAGGCGTAATCAATATCAAATGTCTGATTATTCGACTGATGATTTCAAGGATTTTAACTATGCATAGGAGTGACTAGGATAGGGTAAGGAATCAGTCGAAATCCCAGTTGATCAGAAGGGTCCCTAAGTTAATGCAAAGTTTTGGGTTCTACTGATCGGTTTTTGGTTGACACAGGAGCTACTCGTAGTGCCCTGTTTAAACAATTGGTTCCTAGGGCTCCCCTGTCTGGCTTAACAATAACATCAATAGGATTCAATAGGACACCTTCCCTTAGACCACTGTCACAACTGCTTGCATTTCATGTTGATAAATTCACTGCTGCATGTCCATTCTTGCTTTCCCCAAAACACACCGGATAATATTGTGGGTCTCGATATGCTCAAACATTTTCGTGCCACAATACGATGTTCTCCAGAAGGTGTTCGTGTAATTTTAAATGACAATTACCCTCTTGTTGAAAGATCTCGTCTCTTTAAAGAGGATACTGCTTTGGCTTTACTACCTAGTACTTTGTGGGCCACGTCAGACACTGATGTGGGGCAAATGGTTATTCCCCCAGTTCACATTCAAGTCAAGGAAGGTGCTTCATTACCAAGACTCCTCCAATATAAAATATCTTGAGTAGGTGAAGCAGCACTAATACGTATTGTTCGAGATTTGATTGCAGTAGGTGTTGTAGAAGTCCCTTACAATGTTTGTAATAGTCCTATTCTTCTGAAAAAAGACACTGATACTAAAATATACAGGTTTATCATAGATTTGCAAGAGGTTAACAAGAGCGTAGTGCCCCAATATTCAGAAGTCTCTGACATCCCGACACTTCTTACTATGGTTCGTCCAACTACTACTACATTTGATGTGATCGACTTGAAGAAGGCTTTCTTCTTGATACCTATTCATCCTGACAGCCGTTATTTGTTCAGCTTCACTTTGAATATTCGATCATTCAGATTCTGTAGAGCTCCACAAGGGTATCCAGATAGTCCTAGCAATTACAGCCAAACATTGAAAAGACAGCTTGATTCTTTCCCTGTGCCAAAAGTGGTGGCTCACATACAATATGTCGATGTTATCTTGTTGGTAGCAGATACCCCTGAACAGTGTGAAGAAGGAACACTGTCATTGCTTTCCTTTCTTACATCTCACCATCACAAGGTTTCCAGGAAGAAATTGCAGTATTGTAGACAGCAGGGTACCTATTTAGGTCACCTCCTGTCTACTGTTTAAGGAGGGACATGCACTCACACCAGATGGCATTCAAGCTATTTTAGACACACCTGTGCCCCGTACTCAGAAGGATGTTCGTGCATTGATTGGCCTTACTTCTTTCAGTAGGCAGTGGATCCCTAGCTTTTCCCACATTGTTAAACCCTTGTTGACCCTGTTGACTAAAGATACCCCAATGCCCCTTCCATGGACTACTGAATGCCAGAGTGTTTTCCAACAGTTGTGTCAAGCTCTATGTTCTGCACCAGTATTAGGCACTCCAGACTACACTAAGGCCTTCACACTCTATGTAAATGAGAGGGACGGTTGTGCACTTTCGGTTTTAACCCAGACTCATGGGGATAAGAAGCGTCCTTGTGCATATTTTTCAGCTGTCCTTGATCCAGTCGCTCGTGCATTGCCTGGGTGTTTTCGTTCTGTGGCAGCTGCGTCCATACGTCAGAATGAGGGAACAGTTTTGTCACATACACTGCTTGTGTTAGTAACCCATGCAGTTGATGCCCTTTTGAACCAAACTAAAACGCAGCATTTAACTAGAGCGAGCTTCGCAGGATATAAATTAACACTTTTGGGCCTTCATATCAATTTGGAAAGATGTTCGACTCTTAATCCGGCTACTCTATTGGCATTCCCAGCTACTCAGTCACAGTTACAGGAGTCTCATGAATGTATATTCCTTACTGAGGAACAGACAAAGGGTTGTGTTGACCTGCAAAATACGCCCCTTTCAAGTGTTGATGGGGAATTGTGGGTTGATGGGACTTGTTTGAAATTACCAGAAGGCATGACATCAGCTGCATATGGAATTACAACACTTCAGACAGTAGTCGAGACAGCTCGCATCCCACAGAAGGCAGCTCAGGCAGCTGAGTTGATAGCATTAACGAGGGCGGGTGAACTTAGCACTGACTTGTCTGTTAACATCCATTTGAAGTGGCTCACCACTTTGGGCTACTCTGGAAGGAAAGGGGCTTTCTTACATCACATGGTACACAAATAGTGCATGGAGAATTTGTCCATAATCTCCATACCGCTTTGACATATCTTAAGAAAATAGCGATTGTTAAATGCAGTGTACATAAGAAAGTAACTCATAAAATAGGAAGGGCAACTTCTTCGCAGAACACACAGCGCGTGAGACTGCAATGCAGCGAAGCACTACATCTATGTATGTGGTAAAGTCACAGGCTGAACGTTGGCATGATGCCAGACAAGAAGTGCTAGACATGCAGCGATCTGCCTCTGCTGAAGAATTAGACTTATGGTCTAAGGAGGGAACATTGGATGATGAGGGCTGTTGGAGAAATAAAGACATGACCAATGGAGATTGCCCACAGCCTATTTGCACCCTATGATTCACATGGAACATGAGCCGGCACATGTTGAAGCATCCTCAATAGCAAAGCTACCTATGCAAGTGTGGGATCATCCAGAAATTGCCGGCATAGCTAAAAAGATAGTCCAAACTTGTCTGATTTGTCTCCAGTATAATCCTGGAAAAGGAACACAAACTCCAACAGGAGGATTTGCCACACCGACAGCCCCTTTTGAGGTCCTGCAAATGGATTACATCCAGCTAGAATGCTGTAATAACTTAAAGTATGTCCTAGTAGTGGTATGTGCCTTTAGTAAGTGGATTGAGGCATACGCTACAAAAGATAATACAGCTCTTACTACAGCAAAGGTGCTTCTAAAAGAGTTCTTCCCTCGATTTGGTGTTTGTCGAGTCCTGTGGAGTGACAACGGACCTCATTTCATTGGGCAGGTTGTTGAGTATGTCCTGAAAGGATTAGGAATCAAGCAGAAGTTCCATGCAGCTTTCTACCCACAATCAGCAGGGTTAGTGGAACTATACAATTCTACTCTCAAGCTTAAACTAGCTAAAATCCAGGCTTCCACATATCTGAAATTGCCTGATGCATTACCCCTTGCCCTGCTTTCCATTAGATCGGTGCCACATACATGATCTGGCCTTACACCGTATGAGGTAGTATTTGGAAGGCCAATAAATATTTGGGGGATTCCTACGCCACCCCCTATACATGATGTACCTTGTGTCTAGATGAGTGACTACCTGTCCCAGTTGACTGACAGCGTGCTTTCTATTTATCAACAGGTTCGAGAAGCTCTTCCTGACAGGTCGCAAGATGATGGCCATGATCTACGGCCCGGCGACCATGTGATGATCAAAATCTTCCAGAGGTAGAATAGCCTGGAACCAATTTGGCATGGCCCTGAGCAGGTGCTCCTGGCGACAAGAACTGCAGTCCGAGTGACCAATTGGAAGAACTGGATCCAATCCACGCACTGCAAGAAAGTGCCGTCAACCCTGGTGGAGCCCGCTGCACTTACCAACCATCGAGACATCCTGGGCACAGAGAGAGGCCAAGCCATATCACCTGCAGGACCTGAGTAAGTCTACCCGGACCACACGATCCCTGGTGAGTCTCGATATCAACTGCGACACCGGAGAGAAACTGCATTGCTGAAAAAGACTGGTTGATCAACCGTCCTGGGTTAGTGAAAGGCTGAGCCGAGGAGGGGGGATCTTTTTCCTAGTGACACCCGTCTGAACTCTTAGAGAAGAAACCAATGGCTGCCCAGGAGTTTAGAGCTCCATCTGCTTTGTTGTTTCAATGTTGAGATAAACATGCCTATGGAAAAGACATCGACTGCTGCGAGAATCTGTGACAAGAAAACTATGTTCATTGCTGGGTTTACTTTCATTGTGAATATTATGGCAGTGATAGCTTGGGTTATAGAGGAAGTGGCTCCTGTTCAACAAGTGCTGAATGCCACTACTCCAGCCCCCATTGAGCTCCATTATTTTTCCCTTCCCTATCATGAGCAGTAGCATAGAATGTCCTACCTCGATAATATGTTCATTCAGATGTTGCACCACACCCATAATGCTATGAACGTCACCTACTGTTGGGTGTGTGGAATGATGGCAGCTCGTCAGAAAAAGGGAGGAACACCTTTCATTCCTCTACTGTTTTCACACAATGGCTCTTGTCAGGCTTGGTTTGCATTGCTGTGGGCTTCTGAAGTTGCTAATATCACCTATGCTGATGTAGGGAGACAGAATTTCTGGCTAAATAAAGTGTGTTACTCTGATGATTAAGGAGATCCACAGGCAAAAGGAACTGTAAGGGTGATAGAGGAGTATCGCCAAGGAAACTCCTCCATGCGCTATGTTTTCCCAAACACTCGAACATCCAAAGGAAATGGACCTCCTGTTATAGCTGTTACTGGAGCCCGAGCAGACTTCTGTGTGAACTGTGTTGGAAATATTCCTGTGGGGAAAAGCGATTGTATCAATCAATCAATCAATCAATCATATCATTTGTAAAGCGCACTACTCACCCGTGAGGGTCTCAAGGCACTCGGGTGGGGAATGCTGCTACTGCTCGAAAAGCCAGGTCTTGAGGAGTTTTATGAAGGTCAGCAGGTCTTGGGTCTGCCGTAGGTGGATGGGGAGGGTGTTCCAGGTCTTGGCGGCGAGGTGGGAGAACGATCTGCCGCCTGAGGTCGCTCTTCGGAAGCAGGGGACTGTAGCGAGGATGAGGGTGAGGTCGGCGGAGCGGAGCTGGCGGGTGGGGGTTTAGAAGCTGAGTCGTCTGTTGAGGTACGTTGGTCCGGTGTTGTGGAGTGCCTTGTGTGCGTGGGTGAGGAGCTTGAAGGTTATCCTCTTGTTTACCGGGAGCCAGTGCAGGTCTCTCAGGTGGGGTGTGATGTGGCTGCAGCGGGGGATGTCGAGGATCAGGCGTGCAGAGGCGTTCGGAATGCGTTGGAGCCGTCTCAGGAGTTTGGCCGAAGCTCCTGCGTAGAAGGCGTTTCCATAGTCCAACCTGCTGCTGACAAGGGCCTGGGTGACTGTTCTTCTCGTTTCAGTGGAGATCCACTTGTAGATACTACGGAGCATGAGGAGGGTGTTGATGCAGGAGGAGGAGACGGCGTTGACCTGTTTAGTCATGGAGAGGGTGGAGTCGAGGATGATCCCTAAGTTGCATGCGTGGTCGGTCGGTGGGTGTTGGAACGATTCCCAGTGCGGTCGGCCACCAGGAGTCATCCCAGGCCGAAGGGTTGGATCCGAGGATGAGGAACTCCGTCTTGTCCGAGTTCAGCTTCAGGGAGAGTAGGTGTCATCGTGGTAGGAGAGGATGTTGAGGTTGCGCCGACGGGTGACGTGGGCGAGCGGTGCCATGTAGATATTAAACAGGGTTGGGCTGAGGGATGAGCCCTGGGGTACGCCGCAGATGATCTCGGTGGCTTCGGAGCGGAAGGGGGGAAGGCGGACGCTCTGTGTTCTGCCGGAGAGGAAGCAGGTGGTCCAGTCCAGGGCCTTCTCTTGGATCCCAGCGTTGTGGAGGCGTGTTCGTAGTGTGTGGTGACACACCGTGTCGAAGGCGGCTGACAGCTCCAGGAGGATGAGGGCCTCCTTTTCTCCGTTGTCCAGCAGGGACTTGATGTCATCGGTGGCGGCGATGAGAGCAGTCTTGGTGCTGTGGTTGCTGCGGAACCCGGACTGGGAAGGGTCCAGTATGTTGTTCTCCTCGAGGTAGCGGGTCAGTTGTTCGTTGACGGTCTTCTCGATGAACTTTGCCGGGAACGGGAGCAGAGAGATGGGCCGGAAGTTCTTGAGGTCCTTGGGGTCTGCCTTAGGTTTCTTGAGTAAGGCGTTGATCTCGGCGTGCTTCCAGCTCTCCAGGAAGGTTGCTGTCTTGAAGGAGGTGTTGATGACTTTCCGGAGATGGGGTGCGATGGATGTGCTGGCTTTGTTGAAGATGTGGTGTGGGCATGGATCTGACGGAGATCCGGAGTGGGTGGTGTTCATGATCTTGATGGTGTCATCGTCGTTGATGTTGGTCCAATAGAGCAGGCGGTTGGTGCGGATGGTGGTCGTGGGGGCGGAGGTCTCAGTGGTTGTTGGGGTGGTTGTGGCGTTGAAACTGTCGTGGATGTCTGTGATCTTGTGGTGGAAGAAGGTGGTCAGCGAGTCGCACAGGTCTTGCGAGGGTGGGACTTCGTTGGTGTTGGAGCTGGGGTTGGAGAGTTCCTTCAGGATGTTGAAGAGCTCTTTGCTGTTGTGCACGTTGTTGTCTAGGCGGTCTTTGAAGGAGGCCCTTTTGGCGGATCTGATGAGGTGATGGTGTCTGCGGGTGGCATTCTTGTGGGCGGCGTGGCTGTCCGGTGTTCGTTCATGGAGCCAGATCTTCTCCAGCTTTCGGCAGGTTTGCTTGGAGGCCCGGAGGTCTTCAGTGAACCAGCTGGCTTTCTTGTTGGTATGATTGTTGGAGGGTTTCTTGATCGGGGCGAGGGTGTTGGCGCAGTCGTTGATCCACTGTCTAATGTTGCGGGCGGCGGTGTCGGGGTCGGTATGGTCGGCAGGTGGGCTCTGGGCGAGGCTGGTGGTTAGCTGGTCTTCCGTGACTTTGCTCCAGCAGCGGTGAGGCATCTGTTGGGTGCGGTGGTGCGTGGTGGGTTTCTTGAAGGTGAAGTGGATGCAGCGGTGGTCGGTCCAGTGGAGTTCGGTGGTAAGGTTGAAGGAGACGTGGGGGCTTGCGGAGAAGATGGGGTCAAGCGTGTGACCGGCAGAGTGGGTGGGTGTTGTGATGAGTTGTCTGAGTCCGAGGTTGGCTAGGTTGTCGATTAGGGTGGTGGAGTTGGTGTCGTCATTGTTCTCGAGGTGGAAGTTCAGGTCCCCGAGGAGGATGTAGTCCGTGGAGGCGAGGGCGTGTGTGCTGACTAAGTCGGTGATGGAGTCGCTGAACTGTGATCGGGGTCCGGGCGGTCTGTAGATGAGGGTTCCTCGGAGGGTGGTGTTGGGGTCAGTGTGTATCTGGAAGTGCAGGTGTTCGGTGGTGCTGAGGGTGTCGTCGGTATTGGTCGAGACTCGGAGAGTGTTCCTGTGGACTATGGCGATTCCTCCTCCCGCTCTGTTGGTGCGGTCCTTGCGGGTGATCTTGTAGCCTTCCGGGACAGCTATGGCTATGTCGGGTGCTGAGGCGGGGTTCAGCCAGGTCTCCATCAGGAAGGCGACGTCTGGGGAGGTTGAGTCGAGTAGGTCCCAGAGTTCAACGGCATGTTTTCGGGCGGAGCGGGTGTTGAGAAGGATGCATCTGGGGTGGTTGGGTTCTATCCTGGTCTGCAGCATGGTGGGGTGGATGCTTGGGAAGCTGCAGTTCCGGCAGGTGAAAGCTCTGTGGGTGCGCTTCGGGGTGGCCAGGAAGCAGGTGTGTGATCGTCCGGTCGCTCTATTGTACTCTGATACTGAACATTACTGGGGTGAATAACAGTAGCTTTATGTCATCCCACAATACATTCTTCATCTGTGGGAGTAAAGGATACTACCATCTACCTATTGGATGGTCAGGAACTTGCTATGTGTACTTTGTGTTGCCACCTGTGTTTTTGGCTCCTGCATCCTATCACAGGGACTATAGGCTGTTCAATGAAATTTCCAAGAACCGATATACAGGACAATAAATCATGATGAGGTGGATCAGACTGACACTGCAATGCAGCAATATGTTGACTTTAATTTGGAATTGTTCTTCTTTGTTGGTGCCGCTTTGAACAGTAGGAAAATCCGACGCCTAACACTTGTCATAGAGGCTGTGACCAACCAGACAGCAATGGCACTTGGAAACATCACAGAAGAACTGCAAATTGCAAGGATTGTGGCAAAATAGAATGGTGCTTGATGTTGTGTTAGCTGATCGCGGTGGTGCATGTCGAAACATCGGGAGCAGTTGCTGTGTTTATATCCCTGATCACGGCTGTGAGAAGTTGGCCTGATGTGCAGTGTTCACTATTCTAGTGATCACTATATATCAGTCCAAACAACCCTTATTGATGATTGGTTGTAAGTCAACCTTATAGACCAGCTATCCTAGTAGCATAGATACGAGCAGTCTAAGGCTAAGACTCTAGAGGGCGTGTTAAGCCAGCTGTTTTACCATCACATTACTCCTTGAACACCCAGTGAAAGGACACCACACAAGTGTTATGAAAATAAACAGTGTATTTATTAGAATCACAACAACCCTGTACTCTTTATGAGGACAGGGTGCTAGGCACACAACAAAACTCTTACGAAAATACTTAAGTTAGCACGTTATACACAAATGCCCGAGGGGCACGAGAAACCATATACTTAAAAAGTGGAATGCGAAATTACTAGCAGGTAAGTACAGTACTAATAGGCTTTGGAATCGCTAGGACTTGACTATAGAATCGTTAGATTACTTCCAGGAGACCTAGGGGACTCGGGTGCAGAGTGTGCACTCTCACGCGGGATGCGGGACAAAGTCTATGGGAGCTAGTAAAGGCAAAGTTAGTGTTCACGGGCGAACCCGACCTGGTAGGAAGAAAACGACAGTGGATCCTGACCCTAGGATAGTGAGGCTATGCTGGGACACCGAAGTGCCGAAGTTACCTAGCCCAGGGGCTGCAGCTGCATAGGTCTGAAAAGACGTCGGGGATCTCGTTGCCGGACCAGGAGCCTGGAAGGAAGAAGTTGCTGGCAGGCGACCAGTGAAGAAAAGTTCGATGGATCCAAGCCTGGATCAAGGAAGAAGAAACCTGAAAGCAGAGGGGACCAAGTTCTTGAATCACTAGCCAGTGATTTAAGTGGGCACCAGGATGGCACCGGGCGAAGTCACCGCAGTCAGGTGAGTGGGCGCTGCTGGGCTCTGCAGTCTCTCGGACCAGGAGGCGTTGTCGGCGACCAGGATGGAGGTGCGAGCTGTCCCACGAAGGTTCTTGCTGTCGACGTCGCTGGACCCAGGATTGGGCAACAAGTCTTGGCAAATGCAAGGCCCACGCGGTGGACCTAAAATGGCGTCTTAGGCGGACCAGGAGGGTCCAGGGTACTTCTCCGATGGAGGGAAGCAAGGGCCAGTCTGGAGCAACCAGACCAGCAGCAGAAATGTCGTCGGGCGTCGTCAGGAAGGCCACAAGCCAGCGGGCTAGTAGCCAAACAACGCGGTGAGCAGCAAAAAGCAGAAGGGCCCCACGCAGATCGTGGAGATGCTGGGGGGCTGCACTTCGGTGCTGGAGCTGCTCAGGGTGGGGGCTTCTCGGACCCCAAAGCACTCACCAGGAATTCACTCGGCGGGCTTGCTGGAAAGAAGTCGTGCAGTCTTGAAGATGGCCGGTCCCTCGAGGTCTCGTCACACCCACGAATCTCAGCGTGACTGATGATGCAGGTAGAGGTCAGAGGTGCCAGGGAAGCCGGTTCTCGTCGAGCTGGGCAGTCTTGATCCGGAGGAGAGACTTGCAGCAGACCGCAGTGTTCTTAAGATGGTGCCTGCGGATGCAGGGTGACTACTCCTTAGTCACAAGGGAGAAATCTTAGGAAGAAGTCTTGAGTTCCTTTCGTGGAAAGTAGTTTCAGGATTCAAAGATGATCTGATTTGGAAGGGGGCCAGTTCCTACCTTTATCCTGTAAAAAGGGGCTGGCACGCGACTAAGTCCTGCCCTAGGGGTGGGACTAGGAGGGGGGTGGTTACACCCACTTCCTTGGCGGGCTTTTCCCCAGCACAGGGTCTGGAGTGACCCTGGAACTGGTTCCAGCCAGCCTATGCACAGTGAGCACCGGGGTGCCACGTGCAGTCACCTTCCTCTAAAGCCCTGCCTACCTACAATACACAAAACCCTGTCTGGGACGGTGCTGGCACCGCCCCTGGCAGGAAACCCTTTGTCCTTATCTCCTGCTCTGGGAGGACTCCCAGCAGCAGGAGGGCAGACTTGTGTCTCGGTGGCAGCATCCATTTTGTGGAGCTGAGGCTCTGTTTGACTTTAACCGGGGTTAGGGGTTACATACATGTCGTGTCCCTCTAGAAGGGTGGAATGCTAACCCCGTCGCCAGAATTGGCGAGGGGTTAGTATTCCAATTCGTATGACACCTTACTCGACATGTTTTGATAAAGCGATACCAGAGTTGGCATATAACCGCGAGGATTATAATGCACTTAAGAGTATATGGTATGCGATATCATGGAAACGGCTAAGGGATGGATCCCGAAAGCCGCAGACAGGCTCAGCTCATGCCAGAGCACCATCTCACACGATTCCAAGCACTCTGCCTTCAGGATTGTTAAGGCCTGCCATAGGAGTGACTGATAGGAGATCTGTGTGTCCATTTTAGGGTTAGATATAGGTATACTATATCTAAAGCAAAGGGTGAGTACACCACCTTGCCCCAGCTGTCGTGCAGCCAGTTGTGTCAGTTTAGTTAGTCAGCCCAGGGGTGGCATAATACATGCTTCAGCCCCTGGGAGACTTCTGGGTACACCTCAGCCCTGGGTACAGGGACTTGGAGAGGGCCCAGTGCCAATTCAGTACCTGAGTACAATTTGGATAGAGAGAACAGCTAGGCTGTGGGTCTGATTAGCAGGCCCACAGCCAGGGAAAGTCGTAAACCAGTGCAGCAAAAAGCAAAAATCTGGGTGATCATAGGATTGCAGACCCTACTCTCCTACATGACCCCCCCCCCAAACTTTGGGACAATAAACTAACCTTGACCAGGTGAGTCTTCTTGCTCTAAGTGGAAATACCTGGAGAGCCCATCAGCATTGCTGTGATCAGTCCCAGGTCTATGCTCCACTGTAAAATCCATCCCCTGTAGGGAAATGGACCACCTAAGCAGTTTGGGGTTTTCACCCTTCATCTGATTTAGCCACAAGAGGGGCTTATGGTCTGTCTGAATGGTGAAGTGAGTGCCAAACAAGTAGGCCCTCAGCTTCTTCAGGGCCCAGACCACAGCAAAGGCCTCCCTCTCAATAGCTGACCAATTTTTCTCTCTGGGTGTCAACCTCCTACTAATGAAAGCAATAGGCTGATCATTACCATCAAAATTCAGTTGAGACAGAACAGCCCCCACACCCAACTCAGAAGCATCTGTCTGGACAATGAATGGCTTGGAGTAATCTGGACTCTTTAGGATAGGTGCTGTGCACATGGCCTGCTTTAGGTCATTGAATGCTTTCTGACAGCTTGCTGTCCACTGAACTTTCTTTGGCATCTTTTTGCTTGTCAGGTCATTAAGAGGGGTCACTATGGACCCATAATTTCTGACAAACTTCCTATAGTACCCAGTCAGGCCCAAGAAAGCTCGAACCTGAGTCTGGGTGATTGGAGGAGTCCAGTCCTTGATGGCCTGTATCTTACTCTCCAGTGGCTGAACCTGGCCTCCACCTACAAGGTGGCCCAGGTATACAACCTGTGTCTGCCCTATCTGGCACTTGGTGGCCTTGATAGTGAGGCCTGCCTTTTGCAGGGCCTCTAACACTTTCCTCAGGTGGACCAGGTGATCCTCCCAGGTGGAGCTAAAGACAGCAATATCGTCTAGATATGCTGCACAGAAGTCATCCAGCCCAGTGAGGACTTGATTCACCAACCTTTGGAAGGTGGCAGGTGCATTTTTCAGTCCAAAGGGCATTACCACAAATTGATAATGCCCTCCAGGGGTAGAAAATGCTGTCTTGGGTTTGGCCTCCTCAGCTAACCTGATTTGCCAATACCCAGCTGTCAAATCAAATGTACTTAAGAAGTTGGCAGAAGCCAATTTATCTATAAGTTCATCTGCTCTTGGTATTGGGTGGGCATCAGTCTTAGTGACTGCATTGAGGCCTCTGTAGTCTACGCAAAACCTCATCTCTCTCTTACCACCCTGGGTGTGAGGCTTTGGCACTAGAACTACTGGGCTAGCCCAAGGGCTATCTGAGGGCTCAATGACTCCCAGCTCCAACATTTTCTGCACTTCAGTTTTGATGCAGTCTCTAACATGATCAGGCTGTCTGTAGATTTTACTCTTGACAGGCAGACTGTCTCCAGTGTCAACATCATGGGTACACCAATCAGTTTGGCTGGGTGTCAGAGAGAACATATGTCTGAAGGATTGCAGAACTTGCCTGCAATCCTGTTGCTGATGTTCAGAGAGGCTGCCACAAAAGACAACACCATCAACTGATCCATCATCAGGATTCTGAGTGAGCAGGTCTGGGAGAGGGTCACTCTCTTCCTCCTGTCCCTCATCTGTGGCCATGAGCAAGCTCATGTCCTTCCTGTCAACATATGCCTTGAGCCTGATAACATGGAGCACTCTGAGAGGGCTCCTGGGAGTTCCAAGGTCCACCAAGTAGGTAACCTCTCCCTTTTGCTCAATGATGGTGTGGGGCCCAGACCATTTGTCTTTCAGAGCTGCTGGGGCCACTGGCTCCAGCACCCACACCTTCTGTCCTGGCTGGTACACAGTCAGAACAGCCTTTTGGTCATGCCAAGCTTTTTGAAGTTCCTGGCTGGCCTCAAGGTTTTTAGATGCCTTTTCCATGTACTCAGCCATCCTGGAGCGGAGACCAAGTACATAGTCCACTATGTTGGTTGCAGGCTTTTTGAGAGGTCTCTCCCATCCTTCCTTCACCAAACACAGGGGTCCTCTCACAGGGTGCCCATACAGAAGCTCAAAAGGGCTGTAGCCAACCCCCTTCTGTGGGACCTCTCTGTAAGCAAACAAGAGGCAGGGGATCAGGACATCCCATCTTCTCCTAAGAGGTTCAGGTAGTCCATGAATCATCCCTTTGAGGGTCCTGTTGAATCTCTCAACAAGCCCATTGCATTGTGGATGATAGGGTGTGGTGAACTTGTAGTTCACACCACACTCTTTCCACATTGCAGTCAGATATCCTGACATGAAGTTTGTACCTCTGTCAGAAACGACCTCCTTTGGAAAACCCACTCTGGAGAACACTCCAACTAGGGCTCTTGCCACCACAGGGGCTGTGGTGGTCCTCAGGGGAATAGCTTCAGGATACCTGGTGGCATGGTCCACCACCACCAGTATAAACTTGTGCCCTGATGCTGTCTGGGGTTCCATTGGACCAACAATGTCAATCCCCACTCTTTCAAAGGGGACCCCCACCACAGGTAGTGGTATGAGGGGGGCCTTTGTTGTGCCACCTGACTTACCACTGGCTTGGCAAGTGACACAGGAGCGACAAAACTCCTTGGTATTCTCATTCATATGGGGCCAGTGAAAGTGTGAGACAAGCCTGTCCCAAGTCTTTGTCTGACCTAAGTGACCTGCAAGGGGAATCTCATGGGCCAAGGTGAGAAGGAAACCTCTCAGAGACAAGGGGATGACCAGCCTCCTGGTTGCACCAGGCTTGGGGTCTCTTGACTCAGAGTACAGGAGTCCATCTTCCCAGTATACCCTGTGGGCACCTGTGGCATTCCCTGCAGCCTCAGCAGCAGCCTGCTGTCTGAGGGGTTCAAGGGAAGGGCAGCTCAACTGTTCCTTCCCCAGGTCTGCTCTGGAGGGTCCCCCTGAGCCCAGAAACTCAACTTGATCAAGTTCAAGCTCTTTAGGCTCAGTTTCCCTCAGCTCTTCTAGATCAGCCTCCTCAGAGACTTGATCCTCAACCTGGGGCAAGGGGGGAGGCAAAGCCTTACCCTTACTGCTCTTCTTCTTGGAAGGTGTCTGGTCCATACTTTCAGGATCCAGCACCTGTTCAGTGGGGCATTTTCTGGCCTGTGACCTGGTCACAGCAAGCACATGTGCTGGCAAGCCTAACATTTCCATGTGAGTCCTCTGCTCCACTTCTGACCACTGTGATGACTCCAAATCATTGCCCAACAAACAATCAACTGGGAGGTCTGAACTGACTACAACTTTCTTTTGTCCCTTCACTCCACCCCAGGAGAAAGCCACAATTGCCACACTATGACTAGTAGTGACATTGCTGGCATTGGTCACCAGGAAATCAGTACCTGGCATGATCTGTCCAGGGTCCACAAAGTTAGGTGTCACCATGGTGACACTGGCACAAGTGTCCCTATAGGCCTGAGCCATCTTGCCATTAATCAAAGGTGTCTGCCTGTATTTGCCCAAAGTATTGGGACTTATTTCAGGGGACATATCCATATCCCCTGTACAGACAAGGACAGCCTGAGTGAGTGTGCCAACTAAGTTGTCAGACCCCTCAGTACCCAAGGTTAACCCAACTAATGCCTTGGGAGGTACACTACCACTACTGACTGTACTAGGGGGTGCAGTTGCCTTAGGGGCTGTAGTGGCAGGAGTTTGTCCTCCTCTTTTGGTGCACTCACTAAACCAGTGAGATTTACTTTTGCAGTACTGGCACCACCTTTTTGACTGGCCTTCTTGAGTCTTCTTCTTCTGGGAAGCCTGACCCCCACCCTCTTTGGTTTGTTGGGGACCTGGTGAAGACTTCTGGTCATTTTGCTCATTCTTAACATTACCCTTCTGGTCTGCTTTCTTCTGACCACCCTGGTTCTGGTTCTGGTTCTGCTTGATCCTTGTCCTGACCCATTTGTCTGCCTTCTTTCCCAATTCTTGGGGAGAGGTCAGATCTGAATCAACAAGGTGCTGGTGCAACAACTGGTTCTGACAATTGTTCAAAATTTGTTCTCTCATCATTAGATTATACAATCCTGTGTAATCTGTAACCTTGCTACCCAGCAACCAGCCCTCCAAAGCCTTAGTGGCACAATCCACAAAGTCAGACCAGTCCTGAGACTGAGTTTTCTGGGTATCTCTGAACAGCAACCTGTACTGCTCAGTGGTTAAACCAAACCCATCAACCAGTGTATTCTTCAGGACCTGGTAATTGTTGGCATCCTCTACTCTTGTAGTGAGGAGCTTATCTCTACCTTTACCATCAAAGGAGAGCCACAGTATAGCTGCCCACTGACTCTGGGGAATGCACTGCACAGTGCAGGCCCTCTCCAGAGCAGCCATCCATTTCTGGATATCATCCCCTTGCTTAAAGGGGGGCACTATCTTAGTCAGGTGTTTAGTGTCTAAACCCTTCTCTCTATCTCTTGGGAGATTGCTGCCACCAGTGGGAGCTAGCCCACTCATCTGCTGCTCTCTTGCCAGGGCAAGCTTCTCTTTGGCCAGGGAAATTTCTTCCCTTTCGATCCTCAGTTCAGCTTGTCTCATCCTAGCTTCATGCTCTCTTCTCTGAGGGGAAGTAAATTTCCTCTGTGGAGGATTCCTTCTCCCCTGAGAAGAGGCATTAGAGTGCAGAGATCTATTGGAGTCCCTAGAAAGAGATCTATCTCTCCTAACTCCAAGGTTAGGCCCACTTCGGGTTAGTACTGGGGGTCCCCCAGATCCTAGCCCAAGTAAGTCTAAGTTGGCCCTGGTTAGCCTTCTGACTACCTCAAGACCTTTGTCTACCTCATCCCCAGAGAGTTCCTCTTGATCCTCCTCCTCAACTGCAGTAGCAATGTTGGGGAGATCTGGATCCCCAGAGGTTCCCTCTAAGGCTGGCATGTTCTCATGTAACTGAGAAAGCTTTCTGGCATCATATGTCTCTAAGAGACCTATCAGAAAGGGAATGGTGGGGTTAGACCCCTGCTTCAGTTTTCTGGAGACACAGATCTGTCTCATCTCCTGGAAACTGAGAGCTGCATATCAGTGAACCTGTGGAGGGTCAACACTGACCAGGGGAGTCTCAGTAGAATCTCCCTGGGTAGACATGCTTTTCTAGTGAGGTGTAAGTGGTGCACTTACCTACACTATGTGTTTGCCTACTGATGTAAATGTGTAAATGTAAATGTAAATGTAATGTAAATGTGCTGGACTTGTAAAGCGCACAGCTGCCCGTGAGCGTCCCGGCGCTTGCTTAGGGAACCCGTCCTGGTATTCCCCTGTGAGAAACCCCGGCAGGGTGTCCACAAGGTGAAAGCCAGGCATCCCGCCGCGAGGGGCCGTAGTGGAGATTAAGCAAGCTATTGCCCAGAGTCGCAGAGTGTGACCCCGTGAGTTGAGTAGGCACCAGAGCGAGAATTGTCGAGTCCGTGGAAATTTTTGAGCCCAAGACCCGCCGAGGCAGGGAACCGAACCCTGGTCCACGGTCGATCTCAGCTTCCGGGTCTGCCGCCTCTAACCACTGAGCCACGCTTCTCCACCACTGATCCCTTGCTAGAGTTGTAGTTTAGGGTGTGCTAGGCCCTAGGAGCTACAACAGCTGGTTCAGTAGAACTCAGAGTATTCTAAGCTAAGTTATATGTACCTTTAGTACTTATGTGATCTTTCACAAGATATTCTTAGGGCATGTGTGGTAAAACAACAGCAAGCTCAAATCCCAACCGCTGCTCACCAATGTGAGAAGTTGGCCTGATGTGCAGTGTTCACTATTCTAGTGATCACTATATATCAGTCCAAACAACCCTTATTGATGATTGGTTGTAAGTCAACCTTATAGACCAGCTATCCTAGTAGCATAGATACGAGCAGTCTAAGGCTAAGACTCTAGAGGGCGTGTTAAGCCAGCTGTTTTACCATCACATTACTCCTTGAACACCCAGTGAAAGGACACCACACAAGTGTTATGAAAATAAACAGTGTATTTATTAGAATCACAACAACCCTGTACTCTTTATGAGGACAGGGTGCTAGGCACACAACAAAACTCTTACGAAAATACTTAAGTTAGCACGTTATACACAAATGCCCGAGGGGCACGAGAAACCATATACTTAAAAAGTGGAATGCGAAATTACTAGCAGGTAAGTACAGTACTAATAGGCTTTGGAATCGCTAGGACTTGACTATAGAATCGTTAGATTACTTCTAGGAGACCTAGGGGACTCGGGTGCAGAGTGTGCACTCTCACGCGGGATGCGGGACAAAGTCTATGGGAGCTAGTAAAGGCAAAGTTAGTGTTCACGGGCGAACCCGACCTGGTAGGAAGAAAACGACAGTGGATCCTGACCCTAGGATAGTGAGGCTATGCTGGGACACCGAAGTGCCGAAGTTACCTAGCCCAGGGGCTGCAGCTGCATAGGTCTGAAAAGACGTCGGGGATCTCGTTGCCGGACCAGGAGCCTGGAAGGAAGAAGTTGCTGGCAGGCGACCAGTGAAGAAAAGTTCGATGGATCCAAGCCTGGATCAAGGAAGAAGAAACCTGAAAGCAGAGGGGACCAAGTTCTTGAATCACTAGCCAGTGATTTAAGTGGGCACCAGGATGGCACCGGGCGAAGTCACCGCAGTCAGGTGAGTGGGCGCTGCTGGGCTCTGCAGTCTCTCGGACCAGGAGGCGTTGTCGGCGACCAGGATGGAGGTGCGAGCTGTCCCACGAAGGTTCTTGCTGTCGACGTCGCTGGACCCAGGATTGGGCAACAAGTCTTGGCAAATGCAAGGCCCACGCGGTGGACCTAAAATGGCGTCTTAGGCGGACCAGGAGGGTCCAGGGTACTTCTCCGATGGAGGGAAGCAAGGGCCAGTCTGGAGCAACCAGACCAGCAGCAGAAATGTCGTCGGGCGTCGTCAGGAAGGCCACAAGCCAGCGGGCTAGTAGCCAAACAACGCGGTGAGCAGCAAAAAGCAGAAGGGCCCCACGCAGATCGTGGAGATGCTGGGGGGCTGCACTTCGGTGCTGGAGCTGCTCAGGGTGGGGGCTTCTCGGACCCCAAAGCACTCACCAGGAATTCACTTGGCGGGCTTGCTGGAAAGAAGTCGTGCAGTCTTGAAGATGGCCGGTCCCTCGAGGTCTCGTCACACCCACGAATCTCAGCGTGACTGATGATGCAGGTAGAGGTCAGAGGTGCCAGGGAAGCCGGTTCTCGTCGAGCTGGGCAGTCTTGATCCGGAGGAGAGACTTGCAGCAGACCGCAGTGTTCTTAAGATGGTGCCTGCGGATGCAGGGTGACTACTCCTTAGTCACAAGGGAGAAATCTTAGGAAGAAGTCTTGAGTTCCTTTCGTGGAAAGTAGTTTCAGGATTCAAAGATGATCTGATTTGGAAGGGGGCCAGTTCCTACCTTTATCCTGTAAAAAGGGGCTGGCACGCGACTAAGTCCTGCCCTAGGGGTGGGACTAGGAGGGGGGTGGTTACACCCACTTCCTTGGCGGGCTTTTCCCCAGCACAGGGTCTGGAGTGACCCTGGAACTGGTTCCAGCCAGCCTATGCACAGTGAGCACCGGGGTGCCACGTGCAGTCACCTTCCTCTAAAGCCCTGCCTACCTACAATACACAAAACCCTGTCTGGGACGGTGCTGGCACCGCCCCTGGCAGGAAACCCTTTGTCCTTATCTCCTGCTCTGGGAGGACTCCCAGCAGCAGGAGGGCAGACTTGTGTCTCGGTGGCAGCATCCATTTTGTGGAGCTGAGGCTCTGTTTGACTTTAACCGGGGTTAGGGGTTACATACATGTCGTGTCCCTCTAGAAGGGTGGAATGCTAACCCCGTCGCCAGAATTGGCGAGGGGTTAGTATTCCAATTCGTATGACACCTTACTCGACATGTTTTGATAAAGCGATACCAGAGTTGGCATATAACCGCGAGGATTATAATGCACTTAAGAGTATATGGTATGCGATATCATGGAAACGGCTAAGGGATGGATCCCGAAAGCCGCAGACAGGCTCAGCTCATGCCAGAGCACCATCTCACACGATTCCAAGCACTCTGCCTTCAGGATTGTTAAGGCCTGCCATAGGAGTGACTGATAGGAGATCTGTGTGTCCATTTTAGGGTTAGATATAGGTATACTATATCTAAAGCAAAGGGTGAGTACACCACCTTGCCCCAGCTGTCGTGCAGCCAGTTGTGTCAGTTTAGTTAGTCAGCCCAGGGGTGGCATAATACATGCTTCAGCCCCTGGGAGACTTCTGGGTACACCTCAGCCCTGGGTACAGGGACTTGGAGAGGGCCCAGTGCCAATTCAGTACCTGAGTACAATTTGGATAGAGAGAACAGCTAGGCTGTGGGTCTGATTAGCAGGCCCACAATCAGGGAAAGTCGTAAACCAGTGCAGCAAAAAGCAAAAATCTGGGTGATCATAGGATTGCAGACCCTACTCTCCTACAACGGCCCTTCAGTTTTTGATGCAATCTCTAAACTGCATAAAATCGATGCTGAGATTCACCCTGATACCGGAACATGGACTTTAACCGGTTGGTTATGGACACTGTTTGTTACCTGGGGCAGGAAATTATTGACGGTCTTATATATTTTCTTTGAAATCCTACTATTATGTTGCTTATGTCTACAATGTGGCCCAAAGCTTTGTTGCCTCTGTATCCCTGCTTGTATACCCACCAAACGCAACATTAAGAATGTAAACACCCAATATGTATTAGACCAAGAAATTAATCAAATGATGTTGATTGATATACAAGATGTTTTTCTTTGTTCCTTCTAAATCATGGATGTCTCCAGCTAATGCTAAAAGGGTCGTCTGTTGAAACTTGGCAGAGATTACTGTTAGCATGAACTGAAGCCATTTTGTTTTTTTGGCATCCATTTTAGTTAAGCCATGTGCTTCCCTGTCTTTGCTGTTGCCTGCTTCTCCATTACGCCTGAGTCATCATCTATAGTTAGCTCCTGCAGCACTGAACCTGAGTACTGCGCATGATCGGAGAGGCCTTAGCTGTTAGGACTTGATATCAACAGAGGCAACCCACCGACCTGAACCAGGGGTAGTAAATGATTATTCCTAACAATAGTTCAGGAAGCACAAAACAAATCCACAAATTTAGAAAGAGCCAGTGCCTTTCTTCTTCTTAGTAATAAGAGATAAGGAAAAGAAAAGAAAAGAAAGAGTGGGGGGAGGTAGAGGGTTGTGGGGATGGAGTGCAAGAATTTATTTAGAAAAATATAAAAATCAAAGAAACTATCATTCATCAAATTTGAAAAGATGTCACAAAATGTATTATAAAATGGTACGCTCAATAAATATTTGCTGGTTTATAAAAATGCAACCCATAAATACAAAAAAACAGACAAGTGGCAAACAGAATTTGTGTTCTAAAAAGAAGGGATACAACATATACAGTGATTATGTGCCCTCTAAAGTTCATCAGCCTTTCTTGTCCTGGACCTTTGTCAGCAGTATTATAGCTTCTCCCACTCTGTTGACTAAGCAATTCTGATGTATCCTTGTGTGCAACTGACTATTTGTGTGTACACTTGTACCGCCTCTTTTTGAGCCCCCATGCTTACTCTGAAGTAAAAAGGTGTATATAAGGCCCATGGTTTCTGTACTCCATGTGCTGCCTCTTACATTGCTGAGGGTTGTGTATAGATGTAGTTCCACCTCATGAGGTTTAATAAACTCTTTGGTTAATAATACAGCTTCCGTGCCAATCTCTACTTTTTCAGTCAGTCTAAAGGACCAGTGCACAAAAGGGTGAACCCCTGCACCAGGTGAACCCGTGAAAAGGCTCAACCCCACAACCTCTTGTAGTACCCTGTCAAGCTAAGGAATGCCCTGACTGGAGTCTGGGTGGTTGGAGCTACCCAGTCCACTGTTGTCCGGATCCTAGATTGTAAGGCTTGAACTTGGCCTCCACTTACAAAGTGGCACAAGTATACAACAGAGCCCTGCCCTATCTGGCGATTGCTTGCCTTGATAGTGAGGCCTGCACTCTGCAGAGCCTCAATGATATTTCCAAGGTGGATCAGGTGATCCTGCCAAGTGAAGCTATAGACAGCAATATCATCAAGTTATGCAGAACTAAAAGACTTCAACCCATCAAAGACTTTGATCACCAACCTTTGGAAGGTGGCAGGGGCATTATTTAGTCAAAATGACACTACTGTAAATTGGTAAACTCAATCTGGGGTCGAGAATGCTGATTTGTCTTTAGCTCCAGTGGTCAGACCAATCTGCCACTACCCTGACGTTAAATCAAAAGTACTGTGAAACGTTGCTGCCAGTCTGTCAATAAGTTCACCTGCCCTCGGGATAGGGTGTGCCTCCATTTTATTGACAGCATTGCGGCCTCTATAGTCCCCACAAAACTTCAGCTCTGGTTTACCACCCTTGGAATGAGGTTTGGGGACTAAGACCACTGGGCTGGCCAGGGACTTTAAGATGGCTCAATACCTCTAACTCCAGCATTTTGCTGACCTCAGCACTGATGCTTTCCTTCACTTGGTCAGACTGTCTGTACAGTTTAGTTTTGACAAGCATACTGTCATCAGTGTCCACGTCATGAACACACAAATTAGTCTGACCAGGGTGAGGGAAAAGAGGTCAGCATACTGCTCCAAGACTTGCCTGTAGTAAGCTTGTTGTTGGGCAGAGAGGGTGTTCCAGAAGATTACTCCATCATGTTTATTTCGATCACACTGATCATAAAAGAAAAACGTAAAATGTACAATATCATCATAAAAAGATAAAAAGTTAAAAAGTGAAACATGATTTTAAAAGACGGACAGCGGTACAGCTACGTCACTTAGCATTTGACAATGACGTGAGGAGTAATTGCAATGCAAGATCATAAAATTGTTAACAATTCCAATTACAACTGTTATAAAACTGTTATGAACATTGTCAACATCAATTACACACAGGTAGACAGATTACAAGGTTAAGTAATCAGGCCTCTAAAAATAGAAGATAATAATACATTAGCCTTTTAGACAGGACTTATAAAGGTAAATATGAATCTGAATAACATAACTATCATGTACTTAAATTCCTGACTAATGCTATGTCCCTAAGATAGCAGGTCGTGCAGCTAATCTATTTGTGATGACATCTGTGTGATTGGCTATCGAAAGCCCCCTGATGAAATTTGAACTGCCGGAATAATGGCAGATACAGCTTACTAAGTATTGCTACTTGGCGTTGTCGCCAGCTGCTTCAAAGAGTTGTTAGGAATTCGCCACACCCAGTTTTGAAATTTTGCTATGGCTATCACAAAGGGCTCATTGGTGTTGGACTTCAGTATTCTTAGTGCTATAGCACATGACCTTGTTCCCATATTAACACATATTGGTTTTAACCATTTGTCCTGTGGAGCCTTATAAGCAGGACATGCAAATAGAATATGTGGGACTGTCTCTTCCTGCTCGGTACAAAATAGGCATTTGCTGTCGGAGGTATTATTCCACTTGTCGGTGAAGGTATTGACCGAAAGTGTGCCGACCCAAAATTGATAGAAAAGTCTCCTATCATTGGACTTAGTTATAACATCCCAGAAATATTCGTACATGGGACTTATCTTGTGCTTCATGAAGATACCAGTCAGTGAGGTATTCTTAACAGTGCATGTGCTATTTATTTTAACCATGGACCAATAAGCCTCCTTTAACTGACCCATCTTTAGGACTGTGGGAGAGGAGGTCAGGGAGAGGTTCACTCTCTTCTTCCTGATCCGCATCCGTGACCATCAGCATGACCACATCAGCCCTATAAAGGAAAGTTTTCAGTCAGTTCACATAGACGACCTTGTGAGGGTTCCTGCTAGCGCTGCTAGTGCCTTGGTCTACCAGGTGGGTGAACTTACCTTTCCTTTCATGGATAGTTTAAGAGCCATTCCATGTGTCCTGGAGTGCCCTTTGAGCCATAGGCTCTAGTACCTATACCATCTGCCCTGTTTGGACCTCCACCAGTGCAGCCTTTTCGTCATACCAGAACCTATGGAGCTGTTGGCTGACCTGAAGGCTTTCAGATGGTTTCTCCATGTACTCAGCTACCCTTGAATGTAGGCCAAGGACATAATCCACAATGTCTTGTTTAGGCTCTTTGAGAGGTCTCTCCCATCCTTCCTTCACTGGACACAATGGTTCCCTCACAGGATGACCAAATAGAAGTTCAAATGGGAAAAAAAACTATTCCTGTCGGCTTGCCGCATTGCCTACGGCAGCGAGTTATAAAAGGACCTTGCTTCCGATGCTGAACGCTTCGCATCCTAGTGTTGCTACAGGACGGCCGCAACTGTTTCCTGTCAACGCGCAATCCCTTTCCGGTCTGTGACGCCCGAATCTTGGTGCTCCATGGCGTTGTGTGGTTCTCGTGTCCCTTCAATACTTACCTGCTTCTCTGGCAATCCCGGTGGCGGCGGTGACTGCCTGACAATCCCGGTTACGGCGGTGATTTTCCTGACAATCTCGGTGGCAGCTGTGACTTCTTGGAGATCAGTGGCGGCATAATCCCCTGACTATCCCGGTCACAGCAGTGAGTCGCTAACATCTCTGTTTTGATCCTGGGATGCGGCGGTGATCCGGACATTTAGTGGATTCCTGACTTTCCCTCAAATTCTAAGACATTAAGAAAGATAAAAAGAAAAGATACATTGAAACTAATAATCAACCTTACAGTAATTATATATAAACTGTCTCTAAGACTTATTTGGAATACATAAAAGAATTATCTAAAAAGAGTTGCCCTTCTCTGTGGAGACCAGTTTCTTTTTGTTGCCTTTAATCTCAGCCCCTGCAAATAAAGGGACATTACATTTCCTTATTACACAACTTAAGCAAAGGTTTGTGTTGTTTTAGTGCCAGTTCTCGGTTCTATTTAATTTAAGTAGATGCAGTGAGAAGTGTTTCTACCTTTGCTGAAGTTCTTCCAGAGAATATCCACAAGACTGAAATAGGTGGGTGTCCATAACTACACTATTACCTCCTTTATTCCCGATAGCTTTGTTTTTGGTCTCTAAACACCGCTACACTATTTCTTTTTTACACAGACGCACTTGATTCATCAGCCACCCAGTTGAGCAAGGACTAAATGGAAGAAGGGAAATCATGAGGTAGTTAGGAAGAAATAACATATTTGCATATTCATACATACTTCAGTCTTTACACGTTTTGCTAGATACTTACACTCTTTTTCTTTCCTTTTAGAGTATTCTCTAACCACTGTGTCCTGTACTTGAACTGTGACCATAGGTTGTTGCTCTGCCTCTGTTTTCTTCCCTTCTTTCCCTGGTTTACTACTGGCACTTTGACATTGTTGAGTGCAGTAAGTGACTGGTGGGGTGCAGAGACGTGTCATCCACATATCGCTCCTGTGGAACTGTAAGTAGCCTTGTCAATTCCCTTCTGTGGTATTTCTCTGTAGGAGAAAAGCAGACATGGCAAAAGGACTCACCCTCTTCTACTGAGTTTTTCAGGGAGTCCCATGATCATGCCTTTCATGGTTTTGATGAATATCTCAACAAAATCATTGGTTTGTGGATGATAGGGGGTACTTAATGTGTAAGTCACATCACATTTAATCCAAAGGGCCTTAGGTAACTAGACATTGTTACTACCTCTGTCTGACACCACCTCCTTAGGGAAGCCCACTCTTGTAAAGATACTCAAGAGAGCCCTGGTGTAGGAAGCTGGCTCTGTATATACTATACCTAAGTGAGCTATAGTGTGCACAGAGTCCAGTGGAACCCCAAAGGTAGGCAGCAGTAAAAGTAGATAGCACATTACTCTCTATTGTGGTAGTGTGGTTGAGCAGTAAGGCTGTATCAGAGGGTAGTTTTAAGCATTTGTTGTACACCCTCAATCAGCAAATGATATCACGCTCTCAAAGACTGAACTTCAGACCAATTGGTTTTGTATAAAAATATTTTTTTCGTTATTTAATTTTTCTAGAACCAAGCAAGCCTGGCACAGGTAAGCAATACATACTTAACGGTAATAAAGAAGTTTGTAAACAGTTTGAATTTGCAATGTTATATGTACTTTGATTTGATTACAGTAGAGCTACTAGTAATGCAATGCATTTGATGTACTGGACATATACTTTGTATTGGCTTTACAGATTACTTTTCTTACACAGTACAGTATACCTGGATACTACACTGGGATATTTTCTGCAAAACAGGTAAGTAAATGCGTTTTTGTTATTTAGTTACAGTTTTAAAGTGTTTCTTAGATTTTCCAACTCCACACTTAGAAACTCTTCAAAGAAAAACAGACAATGTTATCCTATGGAGGAAAATAGGGTTATTGTTTCAAAGTTAAACATTCGGTTGTGGGAGTTGGTGTTCTGGGGGTAGACTCCGGGGTCCCACAGGGTCAATGATGCAATCTGGTTACAACCTCAGCGGCACAAGGGCGGCCGGGTGCAGAGTGCTGAGGCCCAATGTTATCCAATGGTGCATAGGGGGCCTCCGGTTAGTGGCTGCTGACTAGCAGGCCACTGGGTTGTGGGAGCAAAGCTCCTGGACTTAAGCTAAGGGCAAATAGAGGTTCAAGCCGGCACAAAAGGTACACCCTCAGCGGCACTGGGGTGGCCGGGTGCAGAGTGCTGTTTTTGCGTCGGGTGCCCTGTAGCTTTCATTGGGGAGTTTCCAGTTTGCAAACACACTGCAGACTCGGGGAAGAAGGTCTTCCGGGTGGGACCACCACTTGGAGAGGTAAGTTGGGATGCTGGGGGTTGGCTAGGCACCGTTGGTTGGGCCACCCAAGACCGTGGGGTGTCGGGTGCAGGGGTGCCTTTTAGGGTCGGATCTTCTTACCAGCTCCTGGTTGCGGTTGGGTGGACCTTCCTGTTTGAGGCTGCAGGCATCGGCTGGAGGTTTGAGGCAGGTCAGGGGTCATCAGATTTTGGGTTAGGATGGCCAGGGAGACCTCCTCTTGGTGTTGGGCCACTCGAACTCAGGCCGTCGGCGTTGGGTGCAGAGTGCTGTAGACTCGTGGACTTTGCCGGACCTGGAGTCGGTTGGTGAACAAATCCGGTTTTCACTGGAGACAGAGTCATTTCTTTTGAAGGCAGGGCAGGTTTTCTGGGTTCTTGAGGCTGCTGGCTGCAGGACACACCAGAGTTTTGCTTCTACAGGTTCGAGGTGGGGACAGGCCGGTAGGGCTGGGGCTAAGTCAGTGGGCGTCCTCCTCTTGTTAGTCACGGCACGGCTGTTCGGTCCTTTTTCTTTTTTTCTTGTAGTTTCTTGCTAACTTCTTGGTTCAGGGCTGCCCCATAAATACTGTATTAGGGGTCATTTTAGGGGTCTCGAGGCCATTAGCAAATGGGCTACTGACCTTAGGGTGACTACACCCTTGGTGTGCTCACCCCACGTGGGGGAGTGAGCACAATTCCTAATCCTGATTGGGGAGGGCCTGCCATCTGCAAGATGGCAAGCACTGAAGAGTGGGCTTCACCTTGCCTCCCCCACCTGAGGGGTGTAGTTGGCAGAGGAGGGCACACCTTCTGGGCTGGCAAATTTTTCCCACCTGTCTACCCGCCGAAAAAGGAGGGGAGACAGGAAGGAGGCCTGCTCCTGATAGCAGGAGAGGCTGGGGGTCACATTACAAAGGCTGCAAAGCCTTTAAAGCTCCCCTGCCACAGATGGCTCTTCCTGGCCTGGGGTAGGTGTGAACACCTCACCCAGGAAAGGCTTTGTTTCTGGGCTGAGGGCGGGGGCTCCCACCCAGAGGTCCAGAAACATGTCTCGTAGTGGCAGGCTGGTGTGTACCAGTCAGGGAACCCACCAGAAGCTGGTCGTTTTTCAGGAGGCATCTCTAAGACGCCCTCTGGGTGCATTTTTCATAAAATCCACACTGGCTGAAATAAGAACTCAAGATCCAAGAACTGAATCAAAGGAATGCTCAAATTCAATTCACACATACCATCAGCAAGACCAGCTTGTCTTTCCTTGATGTATTGATCACCAAAGGGTTGACCAATTTAGAAACAACAGTTTTCAAGAAGGAGACTGACAGGAATAATTTATTGTTATTCTCGAGCTTCCATCCCCAGAGTCTCATTCATAATCTTCCATTCTCAGAGACGTTGAGAATTAAAAGGATTGCATCCACGCATGAAGCTCTGACTGTTGCAACTGAGAGTCAAGTTTGTAAATTTCTGATGCTGTTATAAGAATTTCTAACATTCAAAGACAGGATCTACTTATGACCCACACTAAGACACCACAACATCGGATGTTTTTTGTTTCTAAGTATTCCACCAAATCAGCAGACATAAAAAGAACCACCAAGTCCAGATGGGAACTTCTCCAGTTTGAACATGATTTCCATGGTTTGTTTAAGGAACAACCTTTATTTGCTCTTTTTTTTTTGTTTGAATATGTTTATTGCATTTTTGTCATTGTACAACATTACACATATGTAAACGTAAATGATAAACTATGCTGTAGTGTAGAATATTCTTCACAGATCATTGCAGTCATTCATATACATGAAAGGGCACGGTAGCAAGGATCAAAATAAAAAAGCAACATAATGAAAACAGCATGGCAAATTCGTTAAATACAGACATATATGTGAAAGAATATTCATCAAAAGTGGCAGTGCTCAATTGTAGAGGAGAAAAAAAAAGGGAAAAAAAGGGACGGAGAAAGCAAGATCTGTTTCCTGATTGCACATCAGACTTGTTCAATTCGGAGCACAGGCTATGCTATGGCAGCAGAACTAGAGAAATTGGACTCATCAACAGTGCAACACATATCCAAAGCTTCATTTCAAATCAATCAAATATAAAGAACAATCTAAAGGATACAAAGAACGAAAGACTGGGTGGTGGCTAACAACAATTGTGTGTATATGTGTGACGTTCCCGAGGTGGGTGGGGAGCAGGCTTACACTGCCCCACGTCAGTGGGAAGGGTCAAGTTGCAAGATCCGTTGCGCGTGTGCCAAGGGGAGGGGGGGGCTCTCTGGGAGGGGGGGGCCAGGGAGGGAGGGGGAGAGGGAGAGGGGGGAAACTTAGCAGGGATTGTGGAAAGAGAGGCACAAGTGTTCATACAATGCCATTCTGCAGGCACACCTGGTGGTAAGTCGTCAAGGTGCTATCCCAGTCCAGAGCTATGGGGTACATACGGAGCCCCGCCGTCTCCTCTCTATGTAGCGCCACACTCTCCGCCCTCGCCCAGTTGTCCAATGAGCTACGCCAGTGTATCGCCTGGGGAGGTACACTATGCTTCCAGCGCCTAGTAATGAGACGTTTCGTTGTGATCAGCCCTAGATCCCAGAATCTCGCCTGGACTTTCGTCTGTTTCGTCCTTTTAAACCAGCCCAATAGGCAAGCCTCCCATGTATACGGTAAGCTGCCCCTGTCGCTTTTGCCAATGTATCTGACACTGCAGTCCAGTAGGTGTGCAGTGAAGGGCACGCCCAGAGGACATGTAGGAATTGCGCGTCCACAATTCCACACCTGGGACACGCTGATGTAGTAAGCCCAAAGTATCGATTGATCTTATCTAGAGACAGATACGCACGGTGCACAATATAATATTGTATGATCTTGAAGCGTGCATTGCGCGGTATATTTAGTGTCCCAGCTAGTATCTGTACCCATTCTCTGTCAGTCCAGTCCCGGCCCCTGTCAGCTGTCCATTTGTCTCGCAGGCGCTGAGGGGAGAACTGTGTGTGTGTGTGCAGTGCTTGAGCGAGCCAGTGTATTATGTGAGAGCCATTTCCCATCACTTGTAGGTATTGAATGAGCAGGTGTGTTGGCAGCTCCTCTGTTAGTGGTCCCCAGGCCGGCGTCAGTGTATGTAGGAGCTTCACATGAGTCAGGAATTGTCCAGCTGGTAGTCCTGTGTTGTCCGCTAGTGTCGCAAAAGAGAGCAGTGCGCCATCTGCAAACAGGTCCCCCAGACTCTCCAAATCGACTGCCCCCCAGCTGTCCAACACAGGTGCCGTGAGCGCGCCGCCCTCCCAATGTGTACCCAGCAGCGGCAGAGTGGGTGCGTATGGTTTAGTCGCTGCGGTAAGTTTCAAACTCCTCATGTAGCACTTTCTCGCCAAAGCGAGATGTAGATGGTCCGGACAGCGGGCCTTAGTCAAGGGATGAAATAGTGTATGTATCTGTGGGACCGTCATGACTGCATCTTCTGAGGCCGTATCCCCCAAATTCTTCCCACTCAACCAGTAAGTGACCCACTGCAACTGCGCTGCAAGGTAGTAAAGCTCGTGGTTAGGAACCGACAGCCCACCACTCTCCGTCGCAGCATAAAGGGTTTTCAACGTAACTCTGGGACGTCCCGTGTTCCAGATTAATCGCCTGGTTAGAGTTTCCAGTTCGCGGAAGATGCGGGCAGGGACATATACTGGCAGATTTGCGTAAAAGTACAGTAACCTAGGTAGAGCGATCGCCTTTGCCAGTGCGATGCGGCTGGGGACATTCAGCGGAAGAGAATTCCAAAAGGATACTTGAGCTGTAAGTGACGATATTGTTCTTGTGAGATTGCCTTTCAACAGGTCAGCGGGTTCACGATAAATTTGGATTACCAGGTATCGAAAAACCGTTGGATACCAAAGAAGTTGTTCACCCATCACCGTAATCTCGCACTCTGGGGTGTTCGCAGCGAAAGAGTATACACCTGATTTCGCCCAATTAACACGAAGCCCCGACACATCCCCAAAGTTGCTGAATATGTCAGTGAGTGTGCATGGAAAGCGGGGTAGGTCTTTAACATAGATCAGTAGATCATCAGCATACAGTGATACTGAGTGTATCCCGTCAGCTAAGGGGATATCCCAGTCCTCGCCAGAAGCACACAGTTGCGCCGCCAATGGTTCCATCATGAGTGCAAAAATTAAGGGGGATAGGGGGAACCCTTGTCTGGTGCCTCTGCGAACACAGACCGGGTCAGAGAAAAGCCTGCCCGTTCGCACACGCACCACGGGATCAGAGTAAAGGAGTTCCACCATACGGAGGTAGGCTGCACCCAGACCAAACTTTTCCAACACTAGCATGAGGTAGGGCCATTCTACCGAATCAAATGCTTTCTCGAGATCGAGAACCACGCACCCCGAGCGGGGCCACCGTGATACAGCTAGACTTTGCACACGAAACAGCCGTCTGATATTATAAGATGTGCTGCGGGTGGGCACGAATCCGTTCTGGTCTGCGTGTACTAGTGTTGGGACTAGAGGCGCCAATCTCTGGGCCAGTGCAGACGCTAGGATTTTATTGTCTGTGTTAAGAAGGGCAAGTGGCCTGTAGAACCCCATGTTCAGCACGTCCCTGCCTGGCTTCAAGAGTGATATCACATTCGCTTCATTCATGGACAGAGAGAGGGCAGCATCTTGTATTGCTGCCGCGTACACCCGTAAAAGTTCAGGGATGAGGATGGTAGAGTATGCCTTATAAAACTCCGCAGGCAGTCCATCGGGGCCTGGGGTTTTACCGTTGGAGAGAGAGAATATAACAGTTCGAAGTTCCTCCGCTGTTAGTGGTGCGCCCAGTTCCTCGCACTGTGTATTTGTGACCGTCGGTATCGGTAGGTCTGACAGGTACCTAGAGATGTCATCTCCAGTGGCTCGCAAACAGGAACGGTACAGATTCTCATACTGACCCATAAAGGCCTCATGTATAGCCCTCTGTGTGTAGACCACAGCACCTTGCGTGGTGCGGACCGACAATACCGGTAGTGTCTGGGTGTCTTTCCTTATCAGCCAAGTCAATAGCCTGCCAGGTTTATCACCAGCGTGGTGTGTACACGCCGAATGTGCAGCGTAATTTAAGTTCTTTAATCTATCTAGAAGTTGTGCATTTTTCCCACGGGTATCCACTAAACTCGTATCGTCTCCCTCCACTGCCTCTCGCTCGCCTGCCAGTAGCTCAGATTCCACCCGTGTCAAATCTCTGTCCACCTGGCGCCTCAGTCCCGCTTGCGTGCCCAGACAATGACCTCTTGTGACCACTTTAAATGCATCCCACTCAACTTGTGGGGTGGATGCAGTATCAGTATTATCCTCAAAATACTGTAAAATACTAGCCGAAAGCAATTCCCTGAATGGGGCATCTAATAAAACATCCGGCTGGAGTCGCCACGTGGGGATCGGCGGGTGCGGGCGTTCCCAGGCAAAGTCAAGAGTGTGAGGGTTGTGATCTGAGTGGGTGCGGCCCAAATAGCAGGAGTCAGTGACTAGGGGTAGTAGGTCACTAGTTAACATGAATCTGTTGAGTCTGACATGTAACACATGGGCACCCGAGTAATACGAATAAGTCCTCGTATTGGGATTGCGACTGCGCCAGGCGTCACAGAGATCCCATTGCGTCGCCCAATCAGCAAACGCTCTCGATGTACCAAGCATCGACGCATTTGCCAGAGGGGGGAATGACCTGTCCAGTGTGACATCAAGAACACAATTATAGTCGCCCCCAAGCAAAGGTGGCACTCCCGGCCATGACGCTATCGCTGTCGACAATCGTGTAAGGAAACGACCTTGGTCAGTGTTGGGAGCATAAACAGAGGCTATGACTATGTGTTGCCCATCTAGTCTTCCCTGAAGTAGCACATATCTGCCCTCATCATCTATGTTGCTGTGTGTGAGAGCAAAGGGGACTCCCGGACGAATCCATATCAGAGCACCGCGTGCATATGCTGAGAAACCTGTGGCATATAGTTGCCCCCTCCACCGGCGGCGCAGAGTGTGTGTCTCTAGGTCTGTCAAGTGTGTCTCTTGTAATAGTGCTACCTGTACCTGGTGTCGCTTGAGATATGAGTATACCTGGTAACGGCGCGAGGGGGTATGCATACCACGCACGTTCCAGGTGCAAAATTTAATTGTAGACATTTCGACATCACTTCCCCATCTCCCAGACCCACCACCCGCCCATAGCACCACAACCAGTAGCACAACAGATCAGATTGTCATAAAATGCACAGTGTTTGAACCACATAATCCCACCACTTCGCCAGCACACATCAGAGGGAAGGGAAATAAGCACCAGACCCATAACTATGGAAAACAGAACTACAATGCCAAAACGTCGACTGCGAAACATGCCGTCGTCCAAACGCTCTAGTGAGCACTAACTGTTCGTAAGTTCAAGGGGGGTTCACTGAGTTTTTATATTAATTGTACAAAGGGTTCATGCAGGTAGGGTGAGGGTGTACTCCCCCCACCACAGGCAGCCATTGTCGTACAGCCCATCGTCAGCAAGAGTTCCCGGTGTCTGGGGCAGTTTATTCGAGTAGGCTGAGAGACAGGCGACTGGCAATTATGTTGGGCGGGTCGCGGGCAAGCACTCACCGTTGGGGGGGTACGTCTGTTTCCCCCGTACAAACCCGGGACTCACCAGTAGCAGGGCTGTCCATAGCAGGGCATCAATGCTAGGTTCGGCGTCTAGATCCGCAGCTCTCGAGCCCAGTCCTCGCTACAGTACCGGCGAAGCATCACCAGCAGCTCTCTTGTCAACTACTAGTGCAGGAGCACATAGGCCGCAGGTGGGTATTTTTATGTCTCTACAGTTGGCCAGTGATTCTGTAGCAAAGTCAGTGAAGCAAATCAGCCGTCTGTGGCTTAACATCTGGGAGATCCGCTGACACTTGGGAATCCGGCAATCCGTAAAGGTATTCATCATCACTCACCAGACCTTCAGGGCTGGCTCCCGGGGCAGGGATTTCCGTCAACGAGCCACTGATCTCCGCCACTCTGCGGATAGCCTCCTGTTGCTCTTCATGTCGGTGTTCAGGGGCAGGGCCCACATTCGCTTCTGCGCGCATTGAACTCGCCGTCGAGAGTCTCCTGCGCCGGCGCCGTCGAGCTCCCCTTTTCGCGACGCGTCCTCGGGGGCATTCCACCAGGCTCCGTGTCAATCCCCGAGTCGAGCCAAGTCTCAGCGGCCTCCGGGGTATTGAAAAAGTGTGTCTTGTCTTGAGCCACGACTCGTAGGCGAGCAGGGAACAGTAACGAATATTTGAGAGCTAGGCGGCGGAGTCGTTGTTTCACTCCTAGAAATGAGTGTCGTTGACGCTGCACCTGTATCGTGTAGTCCGGAAAGGACATGATTGTTGCATTGTCGATGCTGACTTCTGATAGTTTTCTAACCTCACGTAGAATGGTGTCTCGATCGCGATAGTTCAATATGCGGATGAGCATGGGCCTCGGGTTTGAGCCCTCAGGGGGAGGTCGGGTTGGCACGCGGTGGGCGCGCTCCACAACAAAGTGTTGCGAGAGGGTACCTTCCGGAAGAATGTCTCTGAGCCACCGCTCCATATGCTCCGGTGCTTCTCTGGGTTCCCATCTCTCCGGGAGGCCCACTATGCGAATGTTGTTCCGTCTCGCCCGCCCTTCCGCATCCTCTGCGCGATCTTCCAGAAACTCCACTCTGTTAAGGAGGTCTTGAACTTGTTTGTCCATCTGGGTAATTTTGGGAGGCAGTTCTGTCACTACAGTCTCCATGTCGTCGTTCGCTCAGAGAGTTTTTTGTGGTCAGCTCGGAGGTGTGTCATGTCTATGGCCACGCTATCAATTTTAGTCTCTAAGGAGGCGCGGGTCAGCTGCATTGATTCCTCCAGTCTTTCCATAGCCGCCAACATCGTGTCCAGCTTGGAGGTGGTTTGGTCCATTTCAGCCTGCTTCGCCATTTTCCCCTTCACCTGTGCGCTGCCTGTTACAGCTCTCGTTTTAGGTCCCACAGACATGGGAGGCTTCGGAGTGATTGGTCAAGGGTGTGTTTCAGAGGATCTCCCTATGCCGCCTTCAAAGAGAGGTCCACTGGTGGGGTATCGTAGGTTAACCCCAAGGAACCCAGATCCATGGTGCTCCGCTGAATGCCGCTGTTACGCCTATTGTGGGGTCGGTCAACCCAGATAGGTGCAACGATCACAATTTGATCGCGTCAGGTCTCAGGTTCAAGGAGGGGTCAGTGGTGCAGCCCGTCTGCAAGCAAATGTCTTATGCAGAGATTTAGCGCAGCGAGGGGTGTAGTCCAGGTAGGGTGACCGTATCCTTAAGGTGCACCTCTCAGTGCCACTACAGGAAGCGCCTGTGGCGCACCAGCGAGATCAGTTAGCGAGTCACTCCTGCTCTCCTCGCTTGTCTTGGTCCATGCGGTAGCCCCTCCGTGTATCTCGCGGCCTCACTCGTTTACGGATATGTGTGCACCTCAGACGTAAGGGGGATTACAGTGTGCATGGGCCAGGAGCACAGCAGCGCCACAGCAACATCAGGGTCCGCCTCTGCCACCACGGGAATACAGTGCAGCGGACGCGGCCCCTAGATCGTGTCTACTGCCCATTGATTGGGCGAGCTTCCAATGTACATCTGGGCCCAAGGCCGAGTCCATAGAAAGTAGCGTCCCAAAAGTGCGCCAGCAGCAGGGATGGGCAAGTGACAGGGCGAGGCCCATAGAGAATTCCAGCTTCCCCCCCAAGTGCGTTGCAGGCTATGCCACCGGTGCATACGGAGGCCCAGGCCCAATTCCTCTCGCCCACTAGTTAGAGGGTGGTGCCACCTTCTTCGCTGCACTTCTCCCAGCTCGAGGCACAGGCGGCTCGGGTCTTTGCCGCGGCAGGGGGGACAGCGCAGGCACTCACCGCTGGGCGCCGGAATCAGTAGGGTCCTGATCGCATCACCTTGGGGAGTAGCAATCCCCATCGTGCTTCACCGCCGCAGGGCCCAGCAGTTAGGCCGCGTCCCCGGTCTCAGTACTACGCCCACCGGAAGCAGCTCCAGGTGAGGGCTGCGCGGCTACAGCTCAGTGGGGCAGTCCAGGGCAAGCGGTCGAATACTGCTCCTGGCAGGTAAGGGTGGTGTGTCTCAGATCCCCTCGCTGTGATCGTTAGGCAAGGTCCAATTGCCACTACGCCACAGTGAGCTGCGGCTGGGGGTCTCCGGTTGCGTTCTTTTCCTCGCGGCAGTCAGCGGGGGGGGGGTCAATGTCACCGCGCCCCCAGCAGCTACACCACCGCTCCTTGATGCCGGGACAGGGGGCGGTCAGGGCCCGATGATACTCCTGAGTCACTGTTTGTCGCCGCGGGGCACAATAGGCCAGCAGAGTCCCCGACCTCAGGTGCCTCCTCATGCCGGCCAGAAGCGTCCGTCGGCGGGCCGCCTGGGATTACACACAGCCGGGGCGGTCCGTTTGGAGAAAAGGATTGCAAATTTCAGCAGCTGAGAGTCAGGTGCTTCGGACTCTCCCGCTGACGATTCCGAGCCAAATCGGATACGTTTAGCAGAGAAATGGCCTGTGGTAGGGGAGCTTCTTACGGAGCTCTACCCTGGCACGTCCGCCATCATTGCGTGCTCAGCCACCTTCACAACCTTTATTTGCTCATAAGAGGAGTTGCAATATTAAGGAGATGCTGACACTACCAAAAGCGCCACTTAGCACTACAGAATCAGGCATGCATAAGTGCCACAATTGCGTTAATTGCAAAAATGTCATGTTAGTTAACACTATCACTCACCCACAATCTGGCAAGTGCATCAAGCTTAGACATGCAGTGGATTGCAATCCTTCTTTGCAAACTATTGCATAAAATGTCACTGCAGCATAATGTATGTAGGCAAGACAGAACGCAAAATCGAAACCAGAATCACTTAACATAAAAGCACCATTAGGACAAAGAACATCAAATCCAACTTAGTTTCACACTGGCTTGAGTACCATACCACTATCGCTCAATTGAGATATACTATTTTGGAAATTTTACAGATCAGCGCAGACAGAGATAATTTGAGATTGTTATTGCAACGTGAGGTGTGGTGGATATAATTATTCAATACCATGACCCCTTGCGGTCAGAATGATAAAATGAACATGATTTGTTTCCTATAGTACACATTACGAGTTATTTTGTGCAGAGTACAGTCACCTCTTATGAGCTGCATTCATCACGCTATGTCATGATTTGTGTAATCATGTTGTTTTATGTATAACAGTTTCACACGGTTGGCTCTGGGTCACGCATCATCGCAGCACTGTGTTTGTTATGTATTTTTCATTGTGTCAGCATGCCGGCCCAGCAATATTAAACTCCCATGTACAAATTCATGGCAATATGATTCATCTAAGTATGATTTGGGGTCATGATTTTCTGCATAGTACATTCACACATATCACAGTGGGTGTGGGATTTCTTGGTGTTACTTGCATTCATGGCACTGCATATCCTTTTGTTCTGGTTGTGTGTTTCAATGACATCAATCATCTTCAGACATAGAATCGCTCATGTGACTCCCAACATTGTCAGTTGAGCGTGTGTTTTCACATCCATCATTCTCACACATAGATTTGTTCCTGTAATTCTTGAAATCGTTAGTTACCGATACATTGTCACATGCACTGCATTGGGGTTTTCTGCCCAACGCCATTCAAAAGTGTGTCCATGGAGTTGTCAAGTACAACTTAAAAAAAAAATCTTTATTGATTTTAGTAACACAATACATTTAGATAATACATCATAAAGAAGTAGATGTAGGGCATTAGGCAGCAAGAAAGGCCTCACACACTTACAGAAGAGCACTCTGAGGAATATAAAACAAGACACTGTGATGCATATATCACTGGTAGATTCTACCTGGCACACCAGGGTGACAATCCTGTTAGTCCGGAATCAATTAAAGGTTATCAACCATTCGTGTTCACACTATAACACTGATGTTCATCGTTATCATCCCCACCTTCAGGTTCGCCAGTTTCCTTACCAACCAAGTACTGCTGGAAAACACCCCAGTAAGTCTTTGGCCTAGATTGCAGCAGAAGAAGTTCACCATATGCGTCCAACTGCTTGTTGCAATAAACCATGTCTTTTGTCCATTCCTCAATCGTGGGGATCGGGCCCCTGCCCCACCTCATAGCAACTCGTCTCTTCGCCAGCAGCAGAGCCATCATCACTGACAGCCTAAGGTCCTTATCTATAGTTTTGGTATAACCTAGGAGGGCTAAATACTGGTCCGGGACCAGTGTATTTATTTATTTATTTTGGAGATTTATATAGCGCTTACTAGACCCGAAGGGTATCAGAGCGCTTCACAGCAGCAGAACATGAACAGAAACATAGACATTCAAGCAGCAGCATGAACAGAGACATGGGCATTAGAGCAGCATAATATGAATAGAAGCATAGACATTAGGGGACAATGATTAGAGTCAAAAGTATTGGGGGTCGCATGGATCGGGTTCATTGTCCAGCGGCAAAGAGGTGACGGTTAAGGAGAAATTATTTTAGCTGTCTCTTGAAGATTGTGAAGGTGGGATTAGTCCTGATGTGGGTAGGGAGAGAGTTCCAGTTTATCGGGGCATTCCCAGAGAAAGAGCGGGAGAGGGCTTTTTTTTAATGTCTTTTGGGGGGAATTAAGAGGAGCGAGTTGGAGCTTCTTAGGTTTCTTGATTTACCTGCTTTAGTGAGTTTGGCTGCGAGGTAGTCCGGTTTGCCTGTGTGTAGGGCTTTATGGGTGAGACAGGCAGTTTTAAAAGTGCATCCGGCTTCAATGGGAAGCCATTTTAGGTCCTGTAATGCAGGGGTGATGTGGTCGAATTTCCTGGTTTAGGGAGGATCTCATGGGGGCCAAGAGTGTTTTAGCTGTCCCAGTTAGTGTGGCATTTCCGTAATCCAGTCTGGAGAGAACTAGAGATTGGGTTGTGATTTTTAGGTCATTGGGGGTATGAATGTTTTTTTTTTTTTAAAAACCTTTATTGTAAAGTGCAAATATGGGTACAGGTATGGGCCTACAACCACTCGGGCCGGCCGCCAAAGCACCACAAATAGCATATGCAAATCAGGAATTAGCAGTCAGTTACCAAGAGGTCAGGCAAAATACAGGATCCAATGTGGTGCACACAGAACGTAGTCAGGATACAGCCATTTTTCTTTTTTGGAAGAAAGAACAACAAAGGAAAAACAAAACAAAACAATTCTCAAGGCGGAAGTATGACGGACAAAGTCGTGCTCCAACCAGGGTGGGGACCATCAACACAGGAGAAATATCAAATAAACAATGTAAAAGTCAGGGTGGGGGAGACATCGTGGGGAAGTCACAAATCAGGAAAAATAGCAGAGTCTTCCAGGAATGTCGGATCAGGGGGATAGGGAAGGATCCCGGGCTTCCTCAAGGGGGGGGGGGTGCAGATGTTCCCTCTATATGCGTTCCATTGACCCCACACTTTGGCCCACGCCCTAGGCTTACCCCTAGCCGAGTACACCGTCTTCTCTCTAAACATACACCAGTCCATATTCTCCTTCCATACTGACACGGCGGGGGGCTGTTGGGAACCCCACAGCTGCGCAATATCCCGCTTTGCGATCATGTTCCCAAGGGCCGCCCACCGGGCCTGAGCAACGTTGTAATCATTCGGTTCCCACACATTCAACAAACATCTCCGAGCCTCTGGCAGCAAAGCGACCCCGATGACACTCTCCATTACAGCATGTATTTGCGTCCAATACGCAGCCACCTCCCAGCATTCCCAGATAATATGGAGGAAGGTAGCACTCAAACCACACCCACGCTTGCATAACCCATCCGAAGAGAAGCCCATAGCGACCAAACGAGGACCAGTAACATATACCCGGTGTAGAATTTTAAGCTGGACAAGATGGAGACGGGCGGGGATAGCGACCTCCTTCGGGGAAGACAATGCTGACTGCCAATCTTCGTCGTCCAATTCCAACCCATCTCCGGTCCAGGACTCTCTAAGGCGCACAAGGAGGTCCGCCCGACTGTTGATTAACTTCTTGTATATCAAAGAGATCGTGCTATCGGGCAGATGACCATCAAGTATACGATCCTCAAGCAGGGAGGAGTCGGGAACAGTAGTGTTGGCAGCGAAGACTGATGTTAAGGCATGACGGACCTGTGCATACCTAAAAAACTCTCTTTCACTCAACTCATATTCACGCTGAAGTACTTCAATGGTTTTGACCGCCCCTTTCGACCAAAGGTCACGCACTTTACTTATACCAATAATATCCCACCTCTCGAACCCTTTTCGTCGTCCAGAGACATCCCAATCTTTCCGAAGCATACAGAGGGGTCACAAGTGTCAATCGATCACTCCATCCGATGGCCGCATTTGCAGCCTTCCACACATTCACCGCAATTTTGGTGGGTCCCGTCAGATTCTTCCCGGCCAACCGGGAATAGAGTGCTCTATTATAGTCTCCGCCCGGCAGCTGGAACTTGTCCATAACAAAAGCCGGATTCGGGCTGGGTGAATACATAGCGTGATTGATGGTGGACAACTGGGAGGCCCAATAATACCGCCTGATATCCTGGAGCGCCATGCCCCCGTCATACCAGGGGAGGGTCAGTTTCACGAAGGCGATTCGCGAACGGCCGTCCCAGACGAGCCGCCTCTGTAGACTTTCTACCTCCCGAAAGTAGCTTGCCGGAATGATGTCAAACGAGTTCTGGAGTGCGTATAAAAACCGGGGCAGCGACATCATTTTAAAGAGTGCGGCCCGGCCGAGCGGTGACAACGGCAATTCGCGCCACCGAGCCACGTCTAGTTTCAACCTGCGGAGAGGAGGAAGGAGATTGTGTTCAAAGCGGGCGGCCGGATCCAATGATATAAAAATCCCCAAGTATTTAAAGCCGGAGTGGGAAATTTGAATAGGGAATCTACTTGGCAATGGAGGAAGACCGCCCGAGATAACATAAACACAGGACTTAGACCAATTAATAACCAGGCCAGAATTCTTGCCGAATGAGGTGAGAACATCAAATAGGACATTAAGGGATTTACGAGGGGAGGTAAGGTACAAAAGAATATCGTCGGCATACAACGAGACGCGGTCCTCAAAATCGGGGGCCCACTGAATGCCCTTTATCGACGGTTCCCATCGAAGCCAGGCAGCGAGCGGATCCAGTGCAAGGGCAAAGAGCAGGGGGGACAGCGGACACCCCTGTCTGGTACCCCTCCCAAGGGTGAAGGATTTGGACACTCGACCGTTAACCACCACCTGGGCCAGAGGAGCCGTATATAACAGTTTCACCCACCCGACAAATTCTGAACCAAAACCGAATTTCGCGAGGGCGGCCCAGAGATAAGGCACTCTATCGTATCAAAGGCCATCGAGGCGTCAAGCGAGGCCAAAATGTCCGACTCCGACAGAGACCCCGCCTTGGCGAGAACACCATGCAAGCGCCGAAGGTTAAGAGCGGTGTTACGATGCGGGATAAAACCGGATTGATCCGGATGGATCAAGTCTTGGATCACCGTGAGCAAACGATTGGCAAGAACCTTGGCAAGAACCTTAGGTTCAGCGTTCAATAGGGAGATGGGCCTATACGATGCGTAGCGGTCCCGTGGCTTGCCCTCTTTGGGAATCACCACGATTGTCGCCAAACGCTGGTCACAGGGGAGGGTACCGAGGTCACGCGATTCTCTGAACATATCGCGAAGATATGGCGCAACCTTATCCGGGCGCAGTTTATACAGCTCAATAGGCAAGCCGTTCGGGCCCATAGCCTTACCCGAACGGAGAGATCGAATCGCAGTCGCAATCTCGTCTGCAGACAACGGGGCATCCATACACACCCGTTCCTCTTCGGAAAGGCAGGGAAGCGCAATGTCGGGTAGCAAGAAATGGGAATCGCTCTCATCCCTTTCGGACACCGGGGAGTAGACAGCACTAAAATAATCAGCAAAGCATTCCACAATTTCAATCGGGTCAGTCACACTCTCACCATCCGAAGTCCGAATGACAGGGACCACACGACTCGCCCTCTCCCTCCTGTCCAGCCATGCAATCAATTTACCCGCCTTATCCCCAACATCGTACAGTCTACCCTGCTGTTCCCTGTATAACACCTTGGCAGCATCCGTAACAAGGGATTTATAATCAATCTGCTTCAAACCCAGTGCATGAAGCTTGTCAGGGGTAACACCCGATACTAGGTCGGCCTCCAGGTCTGATATTTCGGCCTCCAGACTCACCACCTCCCGATTCCTGGCCTTCTTAGTTTCAGCGATTAAGGATAGGGCCTGCCCACGGATGACAGTCTTGAAAGCCTCCCAAAGGGACACCGAGGAGGAAACAGACCCCTCGTTTTCCAGGAAGTAGTGGTCTAGGGATTTGATCAAGTGGGTGCGGGTCACAGGATTACGCAAATACCAGGGGTTAATAGGGGCGACCCGCCCGGCAGCGTTCACCCCCGCGGCGATACAGAGCCAAAGTGGCGAGTGATCCGAGATGCCCCGGGGCAGGTGTCTGATTTCCCTAATCGAGGAGGACTGGACAGCGGGGATGAGGAAATAATCAAGTCTAGAGAGACTCCCATGGGCCCCGGAATGAAAGGTGTATTGACTCTGTGTCGGATGCATCAGCCTCCAGCCGTCAACCAGGCCAAAGGTAGCCAAGAAACCACTAAGCCACGACTGGGAAGGAAGAAGATCCCTGGGGGGGTGACGATCCATCGTGCCGGAGAACACAGAATTAAAATCTTCACCCACTAGAAGAAGGCCATCAGGGAGCTTCAGCAGCACACAACCAACATCAGAGAACGTAGAGGTCTGGAGACCCGGGGGAACATACACAGAAAGCAATGAAAGAGTTTTACCCTCCCACCTACCCATGAGCACGGTGTAGCGCCCTCTATCATCCAGGATTATGTCATCAATCTCCAGGGGGAGAGAAGACCGAACCAAAATACCCACCCCTCTAGAACCCGTGGTGAACCCGGAGTGTGCAACCAATCGGTAGCCCCACCTATTCATAGCATGACACATATTTCCCACTAAATGCGTCTCCTGCAAAAGTACCACATCAGGAGACAAACGCCGCAAGTACTGCAAAACAATACCTCGTTTTATACGATCCCCCAAGCCGTTGACATTCCAAGACATTAACCTCAACCCACTACCCCCCATCCCAACAAATAATGCAGAAGTCACCCCACCAAGAGCAGGACATTTGAGATAGAGAAAAATACAATACGTCGCCTTGAGAAAGAAAAACACAACCAGAAACACCCATACCCCCCCAACACCCGTTACAACTCCCCCCGCCCTGCACCCCTGCAATAGACTAAATAGCCACCCCAACATGCAGTGTGCCTGTCGCCCAAACAATCCCATTCTACAAAAAGACCCTGGAGGAGGAAAAGGGCCCCGTCCCTCCCGCCACTCAGAAGGGAACAGCAGTAAAACATAGTATAAAAGCCAATAGAACCCAATGGGCAATGCACAGTGTCCGGAACCCAGGGCCGAAACATCACTCCTGCAAAGGCACACCCCCCTCGGCGCCACCGGGGTGCTCGGTCAGGTCGTTCCGGCCAGGCAGGGAATCCAACCAGTCACTCACATTCTCTGGCCGATCGAAGAAGAATGTCCGTTCTTCATACTCCACACGAAGTCTGGTAGGGAAAAGCATGGCGTACTTCAATCCTAAGTCCCGTAGCCGTCTCTTAACTCCACGAAAGCCCATCCTCTGTCTCTTGACAAGCTGAGTAAAGTCCGGGTAAAAGTTCACAGTGGAATTCTCGAATTTCACCGGGCCGCTCACCCTCGATGCCTGCAGGATAGCATCACGGTCCCTGAAGTGGAAAAGTTTGGCAACGATAGGCCGCGGCGGTGCGCCCGGCTTAGGCTGTCCACCCGGGACACGGTGGGCGCGTTCCACAGCAAAGAACATGGGCAGTCCAGAAGGGGCAAGATAGTTCTGGACAAGGTCTTCAACCAGGAGATCAACAGAATGAGCCTCAGGATTCCCTGGAACACCTATGACGCGGATGTTATTGCGTCGTGCCCTGCTTCCTAAATCCTCCAGCCGATGGGACAATTGAGAATTCGCCGCTTTAAGATCACCAAGTTCGGTCTGAAGGTCCGACACATCGGTCGTGAGGCTAGAGGTCTTAAGGTCCAACGACTTCACCTTCTCGTTGGTCTTAGACAAGTCGGCTCTAATCAGGGTGACATCGATGGCAACCGTGTCGATTTTATGAGCGAGAGCCTCATATTGCTGACCGATGGTCTCCTTCATGTTGGTAATGGCGCCCATGATGTCCTGAAGGGACAAGTCCGTAGGGGAGATAGAGTCCTCCTTCGCGTCCCCCAGGGAATGGCCGGTGATGCCAGGGGATCCTTTAGGCTGTGTATATCGGTCCATAACATTGGACTGGACCGCCCCCCCCCGAAGGGGCGCCTTAGTTTTCCGTTTCTCCGAGTCCCCCCTGGCGGTCATGTTGGAGGCAATGCCCCGAAGGGGCCTGCGAGACCTGGTGAAAAGGGCCGCTCGTGGGCCGGGCACCCACAGTCAACAAATGTGAAGTTGTGCGGCCAAGACAGAGACAGAGGCACGACCTGACACAATCCGTGTAGGTGGTAAAGTCTCATTCAGCTGCAAAGAGGCTGGACGGGTCCTCGACCAAGCGGAGCCTTATCTAGTCCGATCATGCCAGGCGCAGAAACGAAACCGAAAGTTGGGATGAGGCAACTGGGGAAACCCCTCCGCCGTTGTTGTTCAACTCGGTCCCGGCCTCACACGCCACCAAGTCCCCGGTGCGCCTCAGGATGGGCCCGGAAAGTTCGAATTGACGTGATTTCGGTTCCCCGGGTCCAAATCAAATTCTGAAGCGAGCCAAGGGATCAGCCCAGGTTCCTCTTCAATATTCCGTTCAAGAATTCAGGATATCTTCAGAATAAATAGCAAAGAGCGGCGGGGGTCCGGAGAGCTCTGTGCTCATGCGGCCATCTCGGGTGCCCGCGTAGCTCCTCCGGGGGTATGAAAGGTTTGATTTTGTTGAGGAGTCGTAGGTTGTAGATGGCGCCTTTTACTGTGGAGTTAATGTGGGAGCTCATGCTGAGACTTGAGTCCAGAGAAATTCCTAGGGATTTGGCTGAGGTGACTGGAGTAAGTTTACAGTTAAGGGAGCCGAGGTTGTTTATCCATTCTTGGATTTGAGGGGGTTGCTCGTAATTGGAAAAAACAAGCATTTCGTTTTTTTCTTGGTTGAGTTTGAGGTGGTTGAGTGTTAGCCAATTTTCTACTTTTATCAGTGTGGAGTTGAGTTGGAGGATGTCATTGAGGGAGGGGATCTCGAGGTATAGTTGTGTGTCGTCAGCATAGAGGTGATAGTCGATGTTTGCTTGTTTTAGAATGTTAGTGAGTGGTTCCATGTAAATGCTGAAGAGTGTGGGGAGAGGACTGAACATTGGAGGACACCTCTAGTTGAGGGGGAGGAGTCGGACATCGTGTTCTTGATTTTGATGGATTGGGAACGGTTATGTAGAAAAGAGGAAACCATTTTAGGACATTACCATCTGCTCCGAGGCGTTTCAGTAGGGCGTCTAAGAGTAGTTTGTGGTCTGCCGTGTCAAAGGCAGCTGATAAGTCGAGGAGGAGAAGTAGGCAACATCTGTTTGAGTCAAGGGAGTTATGAATGTCATCCGTTATATTCAGTATGGCAGTTTCTGTGCAGCATCCCTTTCTGAATCCGGATTGATGTGAGTCAAGTAGGTTGTTGGATTCCAGGTGTTGGTTCAGTTGGGCGAGAACACATTTCTCCAGGATTTTGGAGAGGAATGGAAGGTTGGTGATGGGCCTGAAGTTTTTGGGGTAATTTGGGTCGGCATCTGTTTTTTTTAGAAGGGGAGTGATCTGGCCTTTTTTGAGGCAGTCGGGCATTAGTACATTGTTTGGGGAGCTGTTGATGATCTTAGTCCACAGTGGGGTTAGGGTGAGGTTAAGGTTCTTAGCCAGGGAAGCGGGTAGTGGTTCAGCAAAGTTGTTGGAGGGTTTGGAGTTGGTAATCCCATTGGAGATGTCCTCTTCGGACAGAGGTTTGAAGTCTTTCTTTGGGGGAAGATGGGGGCTTAGGGTGGAGGTTAGTTATGCTGGTTGACAGAGGAGGGGTTTTGACTTGTGTGAGAATGTCATAAACTGGGGTAGAGGTGAGTTTGTTAGTGGGTGAGGAATTGGCGGGTTGGGGTTGAGGGTGCCGAACAAGGGAGAGCTCGATATTGGTGATTTTGTCATCGAATAATCTGGCCAGGTTGTTCCACTGAGGTTTGGAAGCAGGGGGGATTTCTTTGGTGGGCTAGGAGGTCTGTTTCTGGATGATGTTGAAAAGTTCTTTGTAGCGGTTCTTGGCTTTGTCTAGAGCACTTCGGAAGAAGGAGGCCTTTTCCTTGATTATGTGTTTTCTGTAATTGCTGCATTCTTTTCCGAGCTGGGAGAGGTTGGTTGTGGATGGGTCTCCTATCCAAAGTCTCTCAGCGGCTCTAACCTTTCTTCGTTCGGAGTTGAGGTCTTTGTTGAACCAGGATCTAGAGGGGGTGTCGCTGATCCTTTTTAGTTTTAAGGGGGCTAGTTGGTCAAAAGCCGTTGTCATTGTCCTGTTGTAGTGTTGTGAGCTCAACCGTGTTGAAGTTGTCTGTAGAGAGAGGGAGGGAGGGAGAAGTGAGGTTATGGTTTCTTCGAGGATAGGGAGGGGGATATCATTGAGGTTTCTGCTCTTTTGATAGGTAGATTGAGGTCTGGCTGGTGGATTAGCTGTTTGATTGATGTGAAAAGTAATTGATGTGATGGTCTGACCAGTCGATTCGTAGGATGTTGTTGATGGTTATAGTTTCGTTTTTGGCTATGATTACATCAAGGGTAGAGCCCTTGTTGTGGGTTTGACCCTTGCAGTGTTAGGTGAGCTCAATTGAGTGAAGGATTTCATTTAGGGACTGAATGACAGTGTCCTTTTCGTTATTCCAGGGGAGGTTGAAGTCACCTAGGATGATGTTGTCGGGGTTGGCTAGGGAGCAGTGTGTAACTAAGTCTGATATTTGTTCTCCAAATGCAGGAGAGTTTCCTGGGGGGTGGTAGATGAGATGGCATTTTGTTACTGTGTTGTTATGACGGGTTGTAATGTGTGTCTCGGGGTATTCAAAGGTAGAGAAGGAGTGGATTTTTATTTCAACTAGATTGATGGGGTTCTTGTGGGTGATGGCAATGCCACCACCTCGTTGGTCAATTCTGTCTTTTCGATGATGGAGAAACCAGGGGGGACTAGAAGGTCAAGTAGTGGATAGGATGTTTCATTTAGCCAGGTTTTGGTGAGGAACGCGATATCAACGTCATGATTTAGTATGGCATCAGCCAGCTCTATCGCATGCCTGACTGCGGATCTGTAGTTTAGAAGCATGCAGTTTGTCTTGCCGCAGTTGGAAAGGTTTTAGGAGGAGGGGGGAGCTTGGGGAATGGTTAAGCGTTGCAGGGCGGTCTTGTGGGTCTAAGTTGTTGGTTTGCTCTGCCTATTCTGGTGACTACCTGTATGTTGGAGGGGAGGTTTGGGTAGTTGTAGGGATGTAGGTATTAGATAGGGTCGCTGCCTCATTCAAATACATCTCAGGGACCGCTCTTTTTGGTCTAATAGTTTGGGTGGTGCTTCTAGGGGTGGAGCGACAGCTGATCTGGTGCTTGGGTAGCTGAGGTGGCTTGTTGATGTTTATGAGGGAGGGGAGTATAGGGTGTTGGGTGGGGAGGGGGGTGCTTTGGTGTTGAGAAGGATAGTGTTTACGTTTTGTGACATTGTGTTGATTTGGGAGTGGAGAAGGGATAGGTTTTTGGTTATAGTTATGAGATGTTTAGGGGTCATTGGTAGGAGGGTGTTGAGTTGTGTTTCAATGCGTGCGAGGCGGTCGGTTAATTCTGACATGGACTCTTGGTTAGGGGTGGTGGGAAAGGGGAGGGTGGGGGGCAAGCAGACTGTGGGTGTAGGCTGGGGCAGGAGGATTGGGGGTTGATAGGGCTAGGGGTAGAGAGGATCAGCTGAGGGTCCGGTTGGATTAGGAAGGTTGGTGGTTGGGGGGAGGGAAGGTGTTGGGGTTGGGGGAGATTCGGCTAGGGGTGTGGGTTTTGACAGGCATGTCGGGGAATGGTAGGATTAGGGGAGGTGGGGAGACATGTGTAAGGCTGGTGATATCATTTATCATCTAGAATATTTCCCCCAATACTCTAATATGGCAGGGCAGCTCCAAGCCTTGTGTATAAAGTCGGCTGCAGTCTCCGTGCAATGAGAGCATGCTGCTGTCTCTGGCAAACCATATCTGTGAAAACGCGCTGGAGTGTAGTATGTTCTGTTAATTTGAAGTGTATGAGGCGGTGCCTACCATTCATTGATAACTTTTACATCATTTCACAACAATATTGCCATTATTTGTCCCCAATAATCTGCCCTAGCTCTCCTTGCCAGTCTTGCCTAGGTTTTGAAAATAGCAGAGTCCTATTTGCTTGCATAAGGTTATAAATTCTAGAGATTAATTTTGAAGGTGCTGGGGTTTTAATGATATATGAGAGGGCCAGTGCCTAGGGCAGTTCCTGGAGGGAATTCTCCAGTAGTGCCTTCAGGGCATGCTGTAATCTACAGTACTGGAATTGAACCAATGATGTAGGGGTAGAACCATCAGCAGTCAGTTGCTCCCAGCCCTGAAATTCTCCCCACATGAAGAGGTCTCCAATAACAGCTACATTCATTTTGCACAGGGCTTTGGTTACCCCACTGTCTATACTGAAAGAGAGCCAAGTGCACCACTCAAGGGGGTCCATGGAGAATACAAATTGGCTGCTTGCCTGTCCAGCAGATTATGCCAGGCATGAGTAGTGGCATTAGGAGAATCTACTATTCTATGTCTTCTTGTTGGATTTCTGAAAAGTGCTTGCGGGAGCGTATCTGAGTCTGCGGCTATTTTCTCTCTATATATATGTATATGAGGTGGAGGCACAAGGCAGTGTAGCCAGGCAGAGATGTGAGAACACTGTGCTGCTGTATAATATAAATCTAGACAATCTAGACAATAGAGTATGACAGGGTGAGAATTTCCCATTTCACTCTACGCTCTTTGACTGCCCAGGTTAATTTTATCATGAAGGACCTTATCTTAGTGAATATGGGTTGTGGGAGCACCATGGTAATATTCTGGAACAGAAATATTAGCCTAGGAAGAACGACCATCTTCATCAATGCAACATGTCTCAGCAGTGAGAGTGGTAATCGTATCCATCTAGTAATGTCATCCTCAAGCCTGTCTAATACTTTCCCATAGTTGTCCGTGAGTACTACATCTGAGTCGGTATGTCCATTCGCTATTAGGGGATCCAGATCCCCTAATAGCGAATGGACATTGTGGTCAAGGCCAAAGGGTACTGCATGGGTGGAGGGAGGGATGGATGAAGTTAGTGGAAAGATCAGGGACTTGTTCCAGTTAATGTATAGTCCAGACAGCTGTCCAAAATCGACCCCCTCATTCAAGACCAGGGTGAGGTGGGTAGCTGGGTCTCAGACATATAAGAGCAGATCATCTGCATAGGCAGAGACTATTAGCTGGTATACCAGAAAGCGCACCCCTCTGTAGCTGTGATATTCCCTACGTGCACAAAGCAGCGGTTCGGAAACCAAGGCATACAATAGAGGGGACAAGGGGCATCCCTGACGAGTGCCCCTAGATATTGGTATCGGAGAAGTCCTGTATTTCCAAGTCTAACTCAAGCCCTCTGAGCTTCATAGAGGACCTTAATAAGTTGGAGAAAGATCTCTCCACACCCAACCATCTAAGTACCATCTCCATTAAAGGCCATTCGACAGAGTCGAAAGCCTTTTCGGCATCGAAGAAAACCGCCTCAGCATTAACTCAGTGTGTTGAATTGCTGCAAAAATTGTTCTTACGTTGGATGTCAGGTTGCGTCCAGGAACGAATCCTGCTTGTTTAATTCCCACTAGCACCAGAAGTAGGGGAGAAATACGATTAGCCAATATTTTGGGGAATAGTTTTGTGTCTATATGTAGCAGAGACAAGGGCCTATATGAGGAGCACGTACTAGGGGACTTACCCGGTTTGAGGAGAGTAACAATCATTGCCTCATGCAATATTCTTTTAGAATAGTGTAACGAGGTTTGGTATTAGAAGATCTTGAAAGGCTTTATAAAAGGCAACTGTTAACCCATCCAAGCTCGGGGTGGTGCCACTTTTCATTGACGATAAGGTAACCCTAACTTCTCTGTGGTCTAAGGGAGCCATGAGATGCTCCCTATGGGAGTCAGTGAGCCAAGTCAAGCGAATAAGCGTCAAATAGTCCTCTATTGCAGGACCATAAGGAAGGGTGCATAACCTGTAGAGATCTGCATAATATCTGCTAAATCGATCCGCAATGCCTTTTGAGTCCATATATCATGCTACGATCTTCGCCCATGATCTCCACTATAGAGTTAGCTTCCCTAAGGGGGTAGCTGCAGCTTAGCTAAAAGGGCACCAGAACGTTCGCTTTCCCCATATACACGTGCTGTGGCTTACTTGCCTAAGGGCTTGACTCCACTTTCCGACGTATACTGATGTTCCTCCAGTAACTCTTTAATACTGTTTGGCTTCTCTACATTACCAGTAATCTGATGGTCCCTTTCCAGTTCCACTATGCCCACCTCTAATCTAGTGAGCCTGTTCTGAATTCATCTAAGTACTCCCGCATGCTCAGCTATTGTCTTCCCCTTATGAACACTTTAAAAGTCTTCCAGATGGTTGAAAAGGCAGGGACTGTGCCTATATTCTCCCAAAAGAAAGTTTCAATAGCCGTAGCCATATCTGAGGGAAATACCTGATCGAGCAAGGAATAAGGGGGGAACCTCGACGTAAATGGGGCATATCTCATTGTGGGAACTGTCAGCTTCAGCTGTACTTGGGAGTGGTCTAATTAGGTTCCAGGGAGCGGCTCACAGCTCAAGACCTTTGGGAGCAAACCTCTAGAAACCAGCCTCTAATCGATCCTAGTGTGAGTGTTGTGTTGGGCAGAGTAGTGAGTGAACCCGGCGGTTGCATTGGGCCGTTGCCTCCATACATCCGCTAATCCAAGCTGGTCCATCAACACTGTAATAGCACTGCCAGCTGCGGCAGACCTCCTATGTGAGCCTGTGACCTATCTCTGTTGGGTCAAGTATACAATTAAAATCCCCAACCCACACCTGTGGCAGTTCATCAGTTTTGAGCAAGCGCATCACCATAGCCTGAAAGAACTGAGGGTCATCAAAATTGGGTCTGTATATATTCACTAGATGAGCACCAAATCCCTCAGCTTGACATCGGACCACAACAAATCTGCTATTGGGATCAACCTCCTCCACATGCAAAGCAAAGCCCGACCTGGGATTAACTCACTGAGAACACGTTCAACTCCCTAGCACACATGAAATTTAATTTCTATAGAAAATGACAGCAGTAGCAATAGTATATCAGCACACATATATAAACAGATCATAGTAGTGTCTTCATTCTTTTATTCTTGTCAGTGGAATCTTCATATGCAGTTTTGTGAGACAAATCGACAGCCAGCACGTGTTTCTTCACTTCAGATATATATATATATATATATATATATTTTTTTTTTTTCAACACGCAGGTTCCACCCACCGCCGCTCCACTTCGTCCACGGGTGCCTCTTGTCGCACGGTGGTGTGCGTGGTATATTTTCAACGCCAAACCCCACAATCCTCAGGATTCTTTTTCCAATGAAGAGCACTCAGAGCCAATGTAGCGTAGTTTCGCCGAGTAATTTATTTACAGAAACTTATTGCAGTTCAGTCAAGTTCACAAACGCGTTTCGGCGTTGCCGCCTTCGTCAGTGTAAACTGGCATTAGTTTGTTTGGTGAATTTAAATAAAACCATAGTGACACCCTGTCACGTGTTCTAAAAAATAAACATAAAAAACGGCACATCAGTGGTAATTCCATCATTACTCGTGGCAGTCTTCTATTTGGACCTCCGGGTCTATATAGAGGATGATGTAATTCAAACTGCAGTCTATAGAAAACCAACTGCGGGCAACACAATTCTGCACTCACGTAGTTATCACCCCCGCAGTGTAATCAACAATATCCCCCTGGGAGAGTTCTTGCGGATGAAACGCAACTGCTCGACCCACCAGGAGTTTATTAAAGCAAAGGAACAATCTATATATACATGCGACTTTTTCAAGGCTGAATAAAAATGTAAAGTACAGTCACTGTACTTTGTTGAAGGCATCATGTGTATCACCGTTCGGGCCCCTAGGAGGTGGTGTGTTGACAGTAGATTGCATAGCCCGGCTGGGCGTTCACAGGGATCATGGGACACAAATTCCTAACATGGAACGTGCGTGGGTTGGGAACTTGCACCAAAAGACACAGAGTTCTGTCTTTCCTCCGGAGACACGGCATTTCTATCGCATGTTTGCAAGAAACGCATCTGAATGAAGAGGGTGCGCAGAAACTGGCTAAAAAATGGCGGGGGCAGATGTTTCATTCCTCCTTTTCAAAACACAGTGTTATCCCGGTGCACTCACGTTTCTGAATGGTATCAGATTTGTTTTTAGGGTGGTGCTCAAAGTCGTCGCACGTAGTCTACACGTGCCTTCGAATATCAAAGAATATTGAGGGTAGAACACACTATCCTCTGGGCTGAGCACTCATTAATAAAGAAAACTAGTTTCTACTCCAATTTCTTCAAGTTCATCAAATTTATTTGCGTGATTCAAATTTGTGACGATGATTATATATTCATGAGTCAAAATCCAAAATAAACATAATCCAATGTTTATATCATCATTATCAGATTTTCATGGAAACTTCCATTCACCCAATGCATTTCGGGTCCATAACACAAATGACCCTTCGTCAGGGGTCTGAAAATTAAGCGCAAACAGGACCAAATTAGTCACTCGCAAAATACATGGCATTATATCACAGTGTCATTTCAAACATTACGCATTAAGCTTTAAACGCGACTTCTAAGAAATCGTCTCGCTGCTCTGTTGCGCATTAACCTCAAACGCTACCAGAAGCCTGGTTCTCTCACTTACGAGCAACAGGACGCGGTGGCGTCTTCCCGCCTGAGATTCAAAATCCGTCTGTGTAAACGGAAGTCTGAGTCGCTAGGTATCAAATCACGTGATCGGGCCCGCAGCCAATGACGGCACAGTGCCGCCGATCACGTGAGAGACCTACTCCGTTTTTACAAAACATAATGCAGTTTGAATGTCATAGCTTTAACACCATGTGTGTTGTTGTGAAACAACTGCTAAACAGATTGCTCTTAAATAAAATAAAACAATTACGAAATCATAAATTCAGGGAATCAGAAAATATCAAAAGTCAATGCTATAGTTCATAGAAAACATGCCTGTTCAATTCGATCATTAAGCCCGGTGGGCTGGGTTGAGTTCAACTTTTTCATCCAATAGAATTCTGCCCTTAATCTCTGCTTCATGGGATCCATGTCAGGGCGTTGCAGGATTCTCTCGATCACCATGAATTTTAATTGGGAGATTTGGTGACCCATTTCTTTCCAATGTCTTGCCAACACAGACTTTACATTGCTCAATCTGATATTACTTTTGTGCTCTGTAATGCGAACCTTAATCTTTCGTTCTGTTTGTCCAATGTAAATTTTGCCACATGGACATTTAATGAGATATATACAATTGGCTGTGTCACATGTGCTCGAGTGATGCAAGTTTATCGGGTAACCTTTTGTTGGATGATTAATGGTACACCCTGTCATAACATTATTGCAATGAATGCAGTTCAAACATTTCAACATGCCCTTCCAAATCGTTTTAGGTTTCGTCGGACTGTTCAACACTTCTTTCAGGTTTCTAGACCTTTGAAAAGCAAACGTGATTTTCTTGTCAAATAGCATGTTTAGATCTGGTTCAGTTTGTATCAAATGCCAATGTTTATTCAATATTTTTTGAATTTTACGAGAGTCCGAAGAAAATTTTAACACACAAATAGTTTTCCGTTGTTGTTGTTTGCTCTTGGTGACCAATAAATCACTTCTCTTCATTTTCTCCACTTTGGTTGATGCTTTTTCTAGAATTTCTGTGGGGTATCCTCTCAACTTGTACTTCTCTGTCTGTTTCTGTATTTCGATCTTTGATGCTTGTTCATCAGAATTGATTCTTTTCAGTCTAATGTACTGGGAAGTCGGTAAATGTTTTTTTAGGAAATCTGGATGAAAACTCGTAAATAATAGGCTTGCATTTTTATCTGTAGGTTTGTGAAAAACTTGAGTGCTGATGATATTGCTTTTCAAAAAGATTTGGACATCCAAAAATGAGATGGTTTCATTGGAAATGGTGTGAGTAAACTTGATCCTCTCATTACAGGTGTTAAGTTCCAAAATGTTCGACTCAAGAGATTCTTTGGTCCCATGCCATATCAAAAAGATATCATCAATGAAACGCTTGAATAAAATCAACCCCTCTGTCCACGTTTGTTTGCTCAGAATGTAATCCTTCTCGAATTTTTGCATAAAAATATTTGCATAGGAGGGTGCTCCCCCAAAACCCATCGAGGTTCCATTCGATTGGCTGAAAAATTGACCATTCCACTCAAAATAACTATGGTATAGTGCGAATTGCATCAATTGTAAAATCAAGATTTGTTGATGTTCCTCTAAATCGCTGTTGAGCAAACTCCACTCTAGAGCCTCAATACCATCTTTATGTGGGATAGAAGTGTACAACGCCACCACGTCTATGGTGCACAACAGATAAGTCGCCTCAGGATCTAATTCAACTTGATTGAGCATATTTAAGAATGATGTTGTATCTTTGATGTATGTTTCTCCTTGTTGCACTCGAGGCTGTAGAAAAGTATCCACAAACTTCCCTAAGGGTTCCGAGATTGACCCGCAGGCCGAGACAATGGGTCTAAATGGTGGTTTGACGGGATCCTTATGTATTTTGGGCAACATGTATAATTTTGGTCTCCTGGGATATTTCAATTGAAAATACGCAAATGTTCTTTGGCTAATCCATTTCATGGACAGTGCATGTTCCAAAATTTGTTGTAAAACTTTTTGATACTCTTGCGTTGGATCTCCAGGTAATGGTAAATAGATGTCTTGGTTCTGAACGTGGTTGTCCACGCTCATTTGATAAAACGCTCTGTCCATCACAATGAGGGCACCCCCTTTATCGGCTTTTTGAAAAACTAAGCTTTCATCTTGTGTAAGATTTTTCAACGTGTTCCATTCTTTGGTAGTTAGATTTGTCTTCTTAGGTTTAGCAAAAGTGAGTTTCTGGATATCTGAAAATACCGCTCTTTCGAATGCCTCAATGGTTTTATGTGTTGTAGGCGCACAAAATTCACTGGGTGGTTTAAACTCACGGTCCCATTGTTCCGTTTGAATCGGTTCCATATCTTTGAAAAAGTACCGCAATTTCAAATTGCGCAAAAACTTAAAGAGTGATATCTCTGTTTCACCAGCGTTTGTTCTGTATGTTGGTACGAACGTGGTTCCTTTATTCAACACTGATATTTGCATTTTGGTTAACTTTTTGGATGATATGTTAATAACTAAGTTGTTTTCTGTAGTTGACTCCGTGTCCTTTTGGCCACTTCCTCCTCTGTTTCTTTTTCTTTGTGACCTTCTTGTGTGTGGCTTATTAACGGGGGCGCATTTGCTGCTGGGCTTATGTCTAAAAAAGACTGTTGTTGAGCATTGGTTGAACTGGTTGAAGGTTTGGTCGATTGTGTTGCTGCTTTGGTGATTGGTGGTCGACTTTTCGCAATGTCTGAATCCGATACGACACTTTCTTGTGATGATGTAACATCCACTTTCTTTTGGGATTGAGTTTGCCATCGTTTCTGACTATAAATTTCGGCCCATGTGTATACTTCTTCTAGCTTGTAGTCCAAAGTATCACGGCGGTATTTACGAATTTTAATGTCATCTACTTCCTTTGCATAACGATCGAGTCTCTGATTGATTTCTTCAAGAGTTTTCTCTAGATCAGGAATTTTATTGAGTTCGTCTTTGATTGTTTTAATTTCTGCTTCAAGTTCTGCCAGAACTTTTGAAAGCTCTTCCACAATTAATAGGATGAGATCCAACGAGCATTTATTGAGAATTTGGTACCATTTCTCAAGGAAACTTTTGGAATTTCTGCATAGCATTGGCTTGACGTGATCGGCGGCACTGTGCCGTCATTGGCTGCGGGCCCGATCACGTGATTTGATACCTAGCGACTCAGACTTCCGTTTACACAGACGGATTTTGAATCTCAGGCGGGAAGACGCCATCGCGTCCTGTTGCTCGTAAGTGAGAGAACCAGGCTTCTGGTAGCGTTTGAGGTTAATGCGCAACAGAGCAGCGAGACGATTTCTTAGAAGTCGCGTTTAAAGCTTAATGCGTAATGTTTGAAATGACACTGTGATATAATGCCATGTATTTTGCGAGTGACTAATTTGGTCCTGTTTGCGCTTAATTTTCAGACCCCTGACGAAGGGTCATTTGTGTTATGGACCCGAAATGCATTGGGTGAATGGAAGTTTCCATGAAAATCTGATAATGATGATATAAACATTGGATTATGTTTATTTTGGATTTTGACTCATGAATATATAATCATCGTCACAAATTTGAATCACGCAAATAAATTTGATGAACTTGAAGAAATTGGAGTAGAAACTAGTTTTCTTTGTTAATGAGTGCTCAGCCCAGAGGATAGTGTGTTCTACCCTCAATATTCTTTGATATTCGAAGGCACGTGTAGACTACGTGCGACGACTTTGAGCACCACCCTAAAAACAAATCTGATACCATTCAGAAACGTGAGTGCACCGGGATAACACTGTGTTTTGATACTATTGGTTCGGTCTATTTAATCCCAGGAGCACCTAAAACACAGCTAAATGGATGAAATTGCACTTTCTACCGTTAACAGAGCAGAGACTTTAGTATTTACAGATGAAGCTGCTAAAGATATTTATGGGCTCATACAGGAGACCAGACGCATCACTCCTCAAAAAACGACTACCGCTCAGATTCTCAAACAATTCGAATACATCAGTAGAAAGGAAATAAATCAACGGTTGCACGCAACCACACTCATACACTATCACAAGAATCAAAGGATCCCGCGGGGACTCAGAATAGCCCTCAAGCCAATGCTATGCAGAAATTCCAAAAGTTTCCTTGAGAAATGGTACCAAATTCTCAATAAATGCTCGTTGGATCTCATCCTATTAATTGTGGAAGAGCTTTCAAAAGTTCTGGCAGAACTTGAAGCAGAAATTAAAACAATCAAAGACGAACTCAATAAAATTCCTGATCTAGAGAAAACTCTTGAAGAAATCAATCAGAGACTCGATCGTTATGCAAAGGAAGTAGATGACAGGAAAATTCGTAAATACCGCCGTGATACTTTGGACTACAAGCTAGAAGAAGTATACACATGGGCCGAAATTTATAGTCAGAAACGATGGCAAACTCAATCCCAAAAGAAAGTGGATGTTACATCATCACAAGAAAGTGTCGTATCGGATTCAGACATTGCGAAAAGTCGACCACCAATCACCAAAGCAGCAACACAATCGACCAAACCTTCAACCAGTTCAACCAATGCTCAACAACAGTCTTTTTTAGACATAAGCCCAGCAGCAAATGCGCCCCCGTTAATAAGCCACACACAAGAAGGTCACAAAGAAAAAGAAACAGAGGAGGAAGTGGCCAAAAGGACACGGAGTCAACTACAGAAAACAACTTAGTTATTAACATATCATCCAAAAAGTTAACCAAAATGCAAATATCAGTGTTGAATAAAGGAACCACGTTCGTACCAACATACAGAACAAACGCTGGTGAAACAGAGATATCACTCTTTAAGTTTTTGCGCAATTTGAAATTGCGGTACTTTTTCAAAGATATGGAACCGATTCAAACGGAACAATGGGACCGTGAGTTTAAACCACCCAGTGAATTTTGTGCGCCTACAACACATAAAACCATTGAGGCATTCGAAAGAGCGGTATTTTCAGATATCCAGAAACTCACTTTTGCTAAACCTAAGAAGACAAATCTAACTACCAAAGAATGGAACACGTTGAAAAATCTTACACAAGATGAAAGCTTAGTTTTTCAAAAAGCCGATAAAGGGGGTGCCCTCATTGTGATGGACAGAGCGTTTTATCAAATGAGCGTGGACAACCACGTTCAGAACCAAGACATCTATTTACCATTACCTGGAGATCCAACGCAAGAGTATCAAAAAGTTTTACAACAAATTTTGGAACATGCACTGTCCATGAAATGGATTAGCCAAAGAACATTTGCGTATTTTCAATTGAAATATCCCAGGAGACCAAAATTATACATGTTGCCCAAAATACATAAGGATCCCGTCAAACCACCATTTAGACCCATTGTCTCGGCCTGCGGGTCAATCTCGGAACCCTTAGGGAAGTTTGTGGATACTTTTCTACAGCCTCGAGTGCAACAAGGAGAAACATACATCAAAGATACAACATCATTCTTAAATATGCTCAATCAAGTTGAATTAGATCCTGAGGCGACTTATCTGTTGTGCACCATAGACGTGGTGGCGTTGTACACTTCTATCCCACATAAAGATGGTATTGAGGCTCTAGAGTGGAGTTTGCTCAACAGCGATTTAGAGGAACATCAACAAATCTTGATTTTACAATTGATGCAATTCGCACTATACCATAGTTATTTTGAGTGGAATGGTCAATTTTTCAGCCAATCGAATGGAACCTCGATGGGTTTTGGGGGAGCACCCTCCTATGCAAATATTTTTATGCAAAAATTCGAGAAGGATTACATTCTGAGCAAACAAACGTGGACAGAGGGGTTGATTTTATTCAAGCGTTTCATTGATGATATCTTTTTGATATGGCATGGGACCAAAGAATCTCTTGAGTCGAACATTTTGGAACTTAACACCTGTAATGAGAGGATCAAGTTTACTCACACCATTTCCAATGAAACCATCTCATTTTTGGATGTCCAAATCATTTTGAAAAGCAATATCATCAGCACTCAAGTTTTTCACAAACCTACAGATAAAAATGCAAGCCTATTATTTACGAGTTTTCATCCAGATTTCCTAAAAAAACATTTACCGACTTCCCAGTACATTAGACTGAAAAGAATCAATTCTGATGAACAAGCATCAAAGATCGAAATACAGAAACAGACAGAGAAGTACAAGTTGAGAGGATACCCCACAGAAATTCTAGAAAAAGCATCAACCAAAGTGGAGAAAATGAAGAGAAGTGATTTATTGGTCACCAAGAGCAAACAACAACAACGGAAAACTATTTGTGTGTTAAAATTTTCTTCGGACTCTCGTAAAATTCAAAAAATATTGAATAAACATTGGCATTTGATACAAACTGAACCAGATCTAAACATGCTATTTGACAAGAAAATCACGTTTGCTTTTCAAAGGTCTAGAAACCTGAAAGAAGTGTTGAACAGTCCGACGAAACCTAAAACGATTTGGAAGGGCATGTTGAAATGTTTGAACTGCATTCATTGCAATAATGTTATGACAGGGTGTACCATTAATCATCCAACAAAAGGTTACCCGATAAACTTGCATCACTCGAGCACATGTGACACAGCCAATTGTATATATCTCATTAAATGTCCATGTGGCAAAATTTACATTGGACAAACAGAACGAAAGATTAAGGTTCGCATTACAGAGCACAAAAGTAATATCAGATTGAGCAATGTAAAGTCTGTGTTGGCAAGACATTGGAAAGAAATGGGTCACCAAATCTCCCAATTAAAATTCATGGTGATCGAGAGAATCCTGCAACGCCCTGACATGGATCCCATGAAGCAGAGATTAAGGGCAGAATTCTATTGGATGAAAAAGTTGAACTCAACCCAGCCCACCGGGCTTAATGATCGAATTGAACACGCATGTTTTCTATGAACTATAGCATTGACTTTTGATATTTTCTGATTCCCTGAATTTATGATTTCGTAATTGTTTTATTTTATTTAAGAGCAATCTGTTTAGCAGTTGTTTCACAACAACACACATGGTGTTAAAGCTATGACATTCAAACTGCATTATGTTTTGTAAAAACGGAGTAGGTCTCTCACGTGATCGGCGGCACTGTGCCGTCATTGGCTGCGGGCCCGATCACGTGATTTGATACCTAGCGACTCAGACTTCCGTTTACACAGACGGATTTTGAATCTCAGGCGGGAAGACGCCATCGCGTCCTGTTGCTCGTAAGTGAGAGAACCAGGCTTCTGGTAGCGTTTGAGGTTAATGCGCAACAGAGCAGCGAGACGATTTCTTAGAAGTCGCGTTTAAAGCTTAATGCGTAATGTTTGAAATGACACTGTGATATAATGCCATGTATTTTGCGAGTGACTAATTTGGTCCTGTTTGCGCTTAATTTTCAGACCCCTGACGAAGGGTCATTTGTGTTATGGACCCGAAATGCATTGGGTGAATGGAAGTTTCCATGAAAATCTGATAATGATGATATAAACATTGGATTATGTTTATTTTGGATTTTGACTCATGAATATATAATCATCGTCACAAATTTGAATCACGCAAATAAATTTCATTCCTCCTTTTCCACATATGCGCGGGGGTATTGATCTGGGTGGCCCCTGGGATCCCCCTTGCGGTACAGTATGCAGAGGCGGACATTGAGGGCAGGTACCTGCTGCTGAGAGTGAAGTTGGATGGGAGGGACCTTACACTGCTCAATTCATACGCGCCTAATGCAGATGACGCAGCCTTTTATTCACAGCTTCAGGAGGTCCTGGTGTCGGATTTGGACAGCCCCCTTTTATGGTTTGGGGACTTTAACTGTGTTTTGGATCCTGTCCTGGATAGGCACCCTCCCCGAGCGGGAACGAAACCTCGCATGACGGCAGGGCTGCGGGAGGTGATGTTTAATTTGGGGGCAGAGGATGTATGGCGCCGGGGTCACCCCTCTCAGAAACTGTACACCTGTTATACACCTACGCACAACACCCATAGCAGACTAGACAGGGTCCTTGCAGCGAACATGGATGCGGCGTTTTCGTTGGCAATCACACATCTGGCCCGATTCCTGTCCGACCACTCCCCGGTGCTGTGCGCCATGCAGGAGGTGGACCGGCCTTGTCGCCCCCGCACTTGGCGAATGCCCATGGACCTTTTACAGGACCCAGTGGGTAGGGATCATGTGCAGACGGCCCTAACGAACTATGTTGATCTGAACTGGAATGGGGACGAAATACCCCTCTCGACGAAATGGGACGCTCTGAAAGCTGTAATACGGGGAGAATGTATGGGGCTCGCTTATGGGGTCAGAAAACAACTGACTCGTGAGTTGCAGACAGCAGAAGACACCCTGCTGATCAGCCAAGCCTCACCTGATCCCGGGGCACCAGAGTTGGCAGCGGAGCGCGAGGCCCGGGATCGCGTACATGATATACTTACCCGTCTAGATAAGTTTACCCTGGGTCAATTCAGACAGCGTCTACACCGGGAGGGGGACAAGTCCGGCCGGCTGTTGGCCTGGATTTTGAGGAAAGAAACGGCCCCAGCTCGGATAGTTGCCCTGAGGGGCTCCGATGGAGTTATGGTGCATTCGGAGTCGAATATCCTCCATGTCCTCCAGACCCACCTGCAGCAGGTGTATACGGCGGATCCCTTGGTCACGGACGCTTTGTATCAGCCTTACCTCCAGGGACTGACTCTCCAGACCCTCTCGAGAGAGGAGACGGTGGAGTTGGGTGGGACGCTAACGCTTCACGAGATACGAGTGGCAATGGCTGGTCTGCCACGAGCTAGATCCCCGGGGAGTGACGGGTTCCCTTCTGAATTTTACCACACGTATGGGGACATGCTCGGCCCCCTCCTCCTCCAGGTCTTCCTGAAGGCATTGGAAGACGGATTCCTCCCGCCCACGATGTATCAAGGGGAGATCTGCATGCTCCTGAAGCCGGGTGGCGACAGTAGTGATCCCGCGGCCTTCCGCCCTATAACGATGATTAACACAGACGTGAAGGTCCTGACCAAACTGTTGGCCGCGCGCTTGGCGCCGCTTATGGCCCAACTAGTACACCAGGACCAGTGTGGGTTCATCCCGGGCCGCAACACCGCAATGAACTTACGACGTTTAAACCATATCCTACACGAGGTGCGCGGCGGGGAGGAACCCCGAGTCCTGGTCTCGATTGACTTAGCCAAAGCATTCGACACTGTTAGTTGGGAGTACCTGTTAGAGGTGCTTCGACGGGCCGGATTGGGGCCCGTGTTTTGCAAGTGGGTCCAGATTCTGTACCGAGCACCTCGAGCCAGGGTTAAACTTGGGACCGCACGTTCTGCGGACTGGGCATTGGGGAGGGGCACTCGTCAGGGGTGTCCCCTCTCACCGCTCCTGTTTGCCCTGGCGATTGAGCCTTTAGCTGTCGAGGTCCGGGCCACGATGTCCCAATGGGGGATCAAAGTAGGGGACACGGTGCACACGGTTTCCTTGTATGCCGACGATGCTCTGTTTTATTTAACCTCTCCACGGGAGTCGCTGCCAGTCTTGCTACGACTGCTGGACCGATTCGGATCAGCCTCGGGCCTGCGCATTAAGCTGGAAAGTCCCTGATCTTCCCCCTTGCGGGATACGATGCGGACCGGCTTGGGGACTTACCGGACCTGGGACTGCAGTGGGAACTGGAGGCCTTCCGCTATTTGGGGATCCAGGTGGCATTGTCGGATGAGTAGTTACTGGCCCGGAATGTGGATCGGGTGGTTACATCTCTGCAAAAGTCTGTGTCTTTCTGGAACACGCTGCCTCTCTCCTTGATGGGACGCCTGGCGGTGGCCAAAATGGTGATGTTACCGAGGGTGTTATACACCTTGCAAAACTCTCTGTGCCCGCTTCCACAGCGGATATTTCGCACCCTTAATACACTCCTCACGTCTTTACTTTGGGCGGGCAAGCGCAGTAGGGTTGCCCTGCGTACGATTGTCCAGAGCTGGGATGAAGGGGGGCTGGAAGCGCCAAGGTTTTACCTGTATTACTACGCTGCCCAGCTATTGCCGGCCGCCAGGTGGTTCGCGGACTCAGACAACTGGGAACTGCGGCTCCTAGCGGGTAGAGCGGACGAGAGGACGGTACAAATGGCCCTAATGTGCGGGAGAGGTGCGGATGAGGCACTGCCATTCATAGTGCGACACACGGCGGCAGTCTGGCAGCGCTTCGTGGAAAAAATCTTACGCAGGGCCCCATTCCATAGGGAGCTGCCGATATGGATCCTGGCCCCGGTGGTGGCCATGGAGGAACATATGCCGTTTCAGGAGTGGAGAGCCGGCGGTTGTGAGCTACTGGCAGACCTTTACCCGGATGACACGTTTTTATCTATTGAGCGGGCAACGGAGACGTTCGGGCTCAGCGGGGGCCAATACCTACATTATAGGGGCCTTCACAACATGGCGCGGGAAACCTGGCCTCAATTCCCTGAGGCACCCCCGACGTCCCATACCCTCAATGTTATCCTCTCCTGTGGTAGGGGTAGGAGGTTGATAACTTTATTGTACTCGGCCATGAGGCAGGACTCCACTCCGCCGATCCCTCCGGCCTGGACGGCATGGGAATCTGACCTGGGACTGGATCTGGAACCGGGGCAGCGCAAACGCATAGGCACCCTCACACGAAAGGTGTCGTGTAACGCGAGGTTTAAATTGATCCACTTTAACTTTATGCACCGCACATATGTGACGCCGGTTACCCTGAACCATATTTCCGGGGAAAAAGGTGACGCTTGTCCTAGATGTGGGGCGGCGGGAGCAGCCTTTCTCCATCTGGCCTGGGACTGCCCGTTGGTCAAGGCATTCTGGCGGTCGGTGGTGGAGCACATAAGTACGATTACCGGTCTCCGGATGGAGCTGACTCCCCTGCATTGTTTGTTAGCCTTGGTCCCCAAACCCAAGAAACGTAACCTGGCCTACAAGATGTTACAACTGCTATTGGTGCTGGCGAGGAGGAGGGTAGCGATTACGTGGATGGGACGGAGGGCCCCGGTGGTGTCCCAGTGGCTTAGAGATGTGGGGGAGTGGACCCTGGCGGAGGAAACTTTCATGCAACAAATGCGTAGGGACGAGAGGTTACAAGACGACCTGCTTGCGTGGAGAATGATGCGTATGGTGGGAGCGACTGCTGAGGACTCGGAGGGTACGAGTGCGGAGTTGTTCACCCCTGAGGGCACGGGATCCGAGAGTGAGGGTGGTGAGGAGGGGGAGGGAGGATACTAAATTGGTGTAGGGCCTGCCCAGCGCGCACGTATATGCTTACTCCTGCCGATATTGTGTTTCGTCCCAGGAAAGTTCTTCTTATTCCATTGGTCAATCGTTGCTGTCTCTTCGGCCCCTAGGAGAGCCACACTGAGGTGAACGAACTGTACACACCTGGGGTTTTTTTCCCACTAGATGCCGGTTTTCGGGGGGGGGGGGGTTCCTTCGGGGAGTTGGGGGTTAAATTTACATGTAATGGAAGACAAAAGCAGAACAGATTATTCTGCCGTACAGATGCATTGATGTGTTCTCCACTTGATAGGTCGTGTTAACACCTAATGCCGCCCGGCCTTCGGGATGTGGGCTGATGGGCTGTGTGATATTCAACCATTGGTTTGCAGCCTGTGATAATTACGAATAGCACTGTCGGCATCTTTGTATTGTATGCGAAATAAATCTGCAACAAAAATAAAGTTTTCAAAAAAAAAAAAAATGTACAGTCACTAATCTAGTATCACCATTTTTCAAAATCTTCTTTAGTAAATAACAAAAACTACGCAAGTCTCAACCGTGCTGTGACACTACATGAGTAAATCCCTCTCATGCTACCAACGTATCATGCCATGTAAACATGATCCTAATGGAACCTTACCGTGACATGTGAGATGGCACTGTAAGTAATATGGTGATTATACAATACTGAATATATCATCTCACTCCATGATTGTGTAAAGTGCCAAATATCGTCCAATTTGTGACTATCACACCATTAGTCCAACACCAATGAATCAACATGACAACCCCAACTCATGGCCAAAAGATTTATCTGTGAGTGCCTAAAACACCTACAAGTGCATCTGCAAAAGGAAAACATACCTTCACTGTCTTCAATTAGACTTACTATACATCATCAGATAAAAACAAAATCATAAGGAATATGTCTAAGTGTCCATTTTCGAAGTCAATCATTAATGCCAGGTAAATGTTACATAAAATTAAGAAACCACATAAGTACATATGTAGCATGTGGTGATACTTCCAACCCACATGGACCACCGGTGTGGGGAAAATTAAAATGCAGGAACCAATTACACGACGCTCCCTCTTCAGTGTAAGCGTACAATCACTATGAGAAAGAAAAGCAGACACCACTAGTCTAAGAACGTGTCTACTTCTATTATGTTTGCTTCATAAAAATGCAGAGATATAAGGTTCAATCCTACGCGTCTGAGGGCTGCACGCTTACTTCTAAACAGCTATGTTACTTCTGGTGCCCTATAATCCTGAGCAAAAAAAGGTCTATAAACTATCTTGACCCAACATATGTCCCAATCTTCATATGCGGCCTCTTCCCTTCTCTAGATTAATAACGTCGCAAAGTTGCAGGTGTTAACCTGGTATCAATCGTTTAACTGAGGAGTATAGTCCAATACTTTTATGTGCAGTTGAAAAGTCTGATATAATGTGACTCTTCACGAAATACCCTTGTTGGATTCTAAAGTTATTCACTGCATGTCTACACTTAGATGCCATATACCACCAGTCAACGGTAGTCAAACAATGTGGCCCTACCGGGAAACCAAATCCCTTCGCCCAGTATCTGCTCACCTTAAATCTCTTAAGCTTCGTCCAGAACCCTCACACCCTCTCCTCGAGTAGGAGGACGAGTGCAATGAAACCGGCACTTTTGACCTCACATCAACGTCACATGACCAGCTATTTGTAAACACTCCACAAAGTAGTGCGAGCGACAACACCATCTTGGAAAAGTCTATTTCATACCAAAAAGCAATAAGCCTCCCCATTTCATCATTAAAACAAACAGTTTGTTTCTTTCTATCTCCCCAATTATATATATATTACATGCGCACATAATTGCCCTAATCCATCTAAAGTATCTGTATCTTGTCTGAGTATATCAACATAATCTCTTCTGCCATACTGTTTCAAAGCAGTGTTAGATTCGTGATACAATCTACACGTTACCGTAATAATAGTCTGGAAAAAACAGACAAACCACTTCTTTAAAGAGTATTCTGTGATGCAATGTAGACACGTAGAGTGTAAATAAGTACCCGCAATTCCTTCCACCATCTGGACTTAGTAAAAAATTAATAGGTCCGATTAGCAGCCACTGATACAACAATTATCTCCCTTCGCCCAAAAACAGCCAACTCGGGTGCTATCTTGTCTCCAATTCATTATTGTAGAAGCAAGGATGCGAGTAGGGGTAGGGAAAGTGAAATGTAAAGGGATACAAAGCATCCTCTAGCCTAGATACAATCATTATGTGCATCTATGTGTCCCAGAGTATTTTACCATTTTGAAGTCACGTCTAAATATAACCTGTAGCCCAGAATGTGTATCTCCCTAGTCCTAAAGTTAAGAGATTATCAACATTTTATGTTCTTATCATATGATACGCACCAATATGTCATAACTATACATCAAGTAGAAGAATACATTGATATGTACCCAAGGATAGTGTTGTTAGACATTACAGATATGTAGCAAGGTTACACGCTGCTACATATCTATTTTCCTAAGAAAGAATGCAATTCTTGGTCAATATTCAAACCTAGTTCAGTTGTGCGCAATTTCAGTATCCAAGACGCCTCATTTCTTCGTAACATCGTATTGCCCCCACGTGGATGTCTCAGTGTCTGGTCAAGCCCATAGAAAAGAAAGTCTTTGTTTCTTCCCTGTTAGATGCATTCGGTAATGTGTGCGGCAATGGGGTACCTGAGATCACTCTGTTTCACTGCTCTGATATGTTCCCCAATTCTTTCTCTTAGAGTTCGGATCGTACTGCCAACATATTTTTTTACTACATCTGCATTCTATTATGTAAACCAGATATTTGGTGCTGCAGCTAATGTTGGTCATAATCTTGAAACGTTTCCCACAAGGGCCCATAAATTCAGTTTTTTTGTTGCTAGCCAATTTGCAGGCCACGCAATGTCCACATCCATAGAAACCCAAAGTTTGTACTGTTAGCCAGTTTAAGTTTTTCCTAGTGGGAGGATAGCTAGGACTCAACATATTTCTCCGACACCCGCCTCCTCTGTATGTTATGTCCGGTCTCGTATTAATGGAACTCCCTAAATATATAGGATGTGCCAATGTCTGTTCAAACTATTAACAAGGACTTTGGATAGCGCATTGTAATTAGCCACCATCCTTATTTTGTCATCTGTTTTTCTCTTATCAGTCCGTTCTCTCAACGTCTCCTGTCTTTTCACTTTATTGATCTGGGATCTAGCTCTATCCAGGGTCAGTTGGTCTTATTACCTGTGTCTGAAGCGGGCCATCATGGTATCTGCACACTCTTCAAATTCAGGATTGTAGCTACAGTTACGTCTGGCCCTAATTAGCTCCCCATATGGTATTGCCTTAATCTGATGAGAGGGTTGTGAGCTAGATGCGTGCAGTACTGCATTGCATGCTGTCGCTTTACGGAATAGTCGACTGTGAATCCGATTATCCCTTATGTACAATTCAGTGTCCAGAAATGTGCGGGTCTCTCTGCTATGCTCATGAGTGAACTTGATATTAAAGTCATTGTTGTTTAAATGCGCCACAAAGTCTCTCAATTTCTCATCGTCTCTAGTCCATACCATCAAGCAATCGTCAATATATCCTCCCCAAAATAAAATGGAATCATTCCATTTCATACCCATGGTGCTCCAGATCCATACTTCCTCCACCCAAACCATGAACAGGTTGGCGTACGAAGGAGAGAATCTGGAGCCAATAGCTACTACCTGCTTCTGACGGTACCACTTATCTTTGTAGAGGAAAACATTGTTGTCTAAAAACAGTTCTACCATGGTTATCAGCATTTCTGTATGCTCCAATGTACTAGCTGACCTTGAACTAGAATTTTCCTGATGGCCTTAAGTCCACACTCTCTCTTGATGCTCGTGTATAGAGCAGTGACGCCCAAAGTGACTAAACTCATGTTGTCCTCCCACGTGAGATCAGATAGGGTGCCTAGAATGTGTTTGGTGTCACGGTAAAAGGACAGTAAATTATTTACCAATGGTTTAAAAAACAATTCCACTTGAGGAGAAAGTCTTTCCGTGGGACCCTCATTACCGGATATAATCAGCACCCCTGGTGGAAAGGGGAGATTTTTGTGTATTTTGGGGAGAGTGTAGATACGTGGGTATTTGGGTCGGTCTACTTTTAAAAAACTCATTTCATCATCGTCAAGTAAACCCATGCCATGCCATTGTTTCAGATGTGTGTTAATATGCTCTGTCAGTTTCCAAATAGGATTGTTGGCAAGTGATTCATAGCATTCATTGTCATTAAGTTGAGATAAAATCTCTGTTTCATACTGGGTGCTTTCCATGATAACAATGTTTCCCCCTTTGTCTGCCTCCCTGCTAGTAATGTTGTCATCTTTCATAAGGTTTTTAAGGACTGCCTTTCCCCAGATGTCAGATTGTCTATCATATTCTCTGATCTTGATTTCTTCCCAGTGTGTTTATTTAAGTCGGCGAGAACCAACTTATGGAATATATAAATATTGTTACCTGGGTGTAATGTGGGTATCCATTTAGGTTTTTCCTTAAGCCCACTCAGTATGGGTATGTCACTCACCACATTCAGATCTCTCATAATAATATCTGCAGTCATAATCTCATCTTCACATTCAGTTATAGACATTAATGATCTAGTATCCATGATATCCTGAATAGTGATCTCACTTAATCGATGCCTGCAGTAAGGTTGGATAGATGCTTTATTCATTTCATTGACCATCATGAAATGTTTCTTGGTCTTAATGCGTCTAACAAACTTGTAAAGATCAATTTTTAGTTCATAAATGTTACCACTATTTTAGGACAAAAGCCCAGCCCTTTTTCCAAAAGTTGCATGTCATCCATAGTTAAGCATTTTGGCGTCAAATTCATTATATTTACATTGTCTACATCTTCTGGTTCCAAGACCTGGTTCTCATCCCAGGTCTTTCTTCTCCTACTGCCCCCTCTTTTTCCCCTCCTTGTCTTGGGCCTGCTGTTGGTCTCCTGCTTTGTTCCCTGTTTCCTCTTTTGATACGTTGAACCTCCCGTAAAAAACGGTTCTCACCGTTTACGGTATCTGAAGATCCTTCCCCTCTCTCTGATTCACCTCCACTAGTAACTGGTGTGTCAATAAATGTTGAGCTAGAACTGATAGATACACCTTCTTTAACCTTGCTTTGATTATCCTTAGTCACCATTTCATCGTATTTCTTGGCGAATGTGAAGATTCTACCATTAAGGTAGTCAAATTCGTCTCTCCTTAGTTTTTTGTTTTACTTTGCTTGATCTGTGCTAGATGGCATTGTAACACATCATTTAGTATAGTATCATTTTTTTTCAGTTACCTCTGGTAAATGTAGGTTTTTTATTTCAAGTTCTAAGACCTCTATCTCTTTCTGAAACCTTGTGACCTTTCTATCACAATTCTCTAGGAGTATCCCCATCAATCTGTTGGAGTTGTTAGTTAGTTCTTGTTCCCGTGCTACTAGTAGATCTAGATCGTCGTAGGTAGGCATAATTTGAGAACGAAGGCCCCTAGGTATTCTTTGCACTTTGATATATTGGCGCAAAGTGGCCCCGTCCCACCATTTGGACATTTCATTTTTGCGTTGTCTTTCCAAGCGGTTACATTTATCTCTGAGACCTTCTTGTCTCATGGAGTTCCCACCTTGGATCCTCGACCCTGATGTACTGCTTCCAGTTGCATTACCAAAAAGCTTGTCCGCTTCTTTGTCCCAATTACTTCTTTCATTATCAAAAGTGTCCATAGTGTACCCAGGCAACCACCTATATGCTACTTGTAACATACAAGGAGATGGTGGTATTGTTATAGGAAGCTGGCGCCTACAGTGTATGTTCACTACGTATATTTAACCCTATCTATCTTGAATGAACACTTTTGATATATTGACGATTGCCTGATGGTATGGACTGGAGACAGTGAGAAATTGAGAGACTTTGTGGCACATTTAAACAACAATGACTTTAATATCTAGTTCACTCATGAGCATAGCAGAGAGATCACATTTCTGGACACTGAATTGTACATAAGGGATAACCGTATTCACAGTCTGCTATTCCATAAAGCGACAGCGTGCAATGCAGTACGGCACGCATCAAGCTCACACCCCTCTCACCAGATTAAGGCAATACTATATGGGGAGCTAATTAGGGCCAGACGTAACTGTAGCTACGAACCGGAATTTGAAGAGTGTGCAGATACCATGATGACACTCTTCAGACACAGGGGATATGATCAACTGACCCTGGATAGAGCTAGATCATGGATCAGTAAAGTGAAAAGACAGGAGACGTTGAGAGAACGGACTGATATGAGAAAAGCAGATGTTAAAATAAGGATGGTGACTAATTACAATGCCCTATCCAAAGTCCTTGTTAAAAGGTTGAACAGACATTGGCACATTCTCAGGCAAGACATATCTTTGGGGAGTTCCATTAATACTAGACCGCACATAACATACAGACGAGGCGTGTGTCTGAGAAATATGTTGAGTCCTAGCTATCCTCCCACTAGGAAAAACTTATCAATGTATTATTCTATGTGATATATAGTTATGAGATATTGGTGCTTATCATGTGACAAGAACATAAAATGTTGATAATAATTTAATTTTAGGACCAGGCAGATACACATTCTGGGCTACGGTTTATATTTAGACGTGACTTCAAAATGGTAAAATACTCTGGGACACATAGATGCACATAATGATTGTATCGAGGCTAGAGGATGCTTTGTATCCCTTTACATTTAACTTTCCCTACCCCTACTCGATCCTTGCTACTACAATAATGAATTGGAGACAAGATATCACCCGAGTTGGCTGTTTTTGGGCGAAGGGAGATAATTGTTGTATCAGTGGCTGATAATCAGACCTATTAATTTTTTACTTAGTCCAAGATGGCAGAAGGAATTGCGGGTACTTACTTACACTCTACGTGTCTGCGTTGCATCACAGAATATTCTTTGAAGAAGTGGTTCGCCGTTTTTTTTCACGGACTACTATTAGGGTAACGTGTAGATTACATCACAAATCTAACACCACTTTGAAACAGTATGGCAGAAGAGGTTACGTCGATATACTCGCAAAAGATACAGATACTTTAGATCGATTAGGGAAATTATGTGCACATGTAATATATATATAATTGGGGAGATAGAAAGAAACAAACCGTTGTTTTAATGATGAAATGGGGGGCTTATTGCTTTCTGGTATGAAATAGACTTTTCCAAGATGGCATTGTCGCTCGCACTACTTTGTGGAGCGTTTACAAATAGCTGGTCATGTGACCGTTGACGTGAGGTCAGAAGTGCCGGTTTTATTGCACTCATCCTCATACTCGAGGAGACGGCGTGAGGGTTCTGGACGAAGCTTAAGAGATTTAAGGTGAGCAGATACTGGGCGAAGGGATTTAGATGTAGGTAACTCTAATTTACCGACTCATAAATACCGAATTTTACCGATTCAGTATTTATGAATCGGTAAATTAGAAGGAGGGAGATGTAGGTAATTTTTTATTTTGAATTACCGAATCTGTAACATTCGGTATTTACAGATTCGGTAAATACCGAATCGGTATTGCCCATTGATTTCTATGGGCCTTGAAGCCCATAGGAATCAATGGGCAATACCGATTCGGTATTTACCGAATCGGTAAATATCGAATCCTGCAAGGATGCAGGGGGTGTCACTTTGACATCCTCTAGCACCCCAAGTACAGGTTTGTGTGACATGTGGCACACATACATGCCCTAAGGGCATGTCTGTGTGTCACATTGCACAGGTGTGCATGCACAGATGTGCATGCACACCTGAATTCGGTATTTTACCACCCAATAGGATTGGGTGGTAAAATACCGACTCTTAAGGGCCTGTGGCACTCTTAGGAGTATCAGTTACATATGGATTTACCGAATCGGTAAATATACCGATTCGGTATTTTACCGATTCTGTAAATTTACAGATTCGGTAAATTTACAGAATCGGTAAAATATAGGCCCCCTACATCAGAAAACCCTAATACCGGTCGGTAACGGCCGAATTCGGCCGTTACCGACCGGTATTGGGGCTCCTACATCTGGCCCTTGGTTTCCCGGTAGGGCCACATTGTTTGACTACAGTTGACTGGTGGTATATGGCATCTAAGTGTAGACATGCAGTGAATAACTTTAGAATCCAACAAGGGTATTTCGTGAAGAGTCACACTATATCAGACTTTTCAACTGCACATAAAAGTATTGGACTATACTCCTCAATTAAACGATTGATACCAGGTTAACACCTGCAGCTTTGCAACTTTATTAATCTAGAGGAGGGAAGAGGCAGAATATGAAGATTGGGACATCTGTTGGGTCAAGATAGTTTATAGACCTTTTTTTGCTCAGGATTATGGGGCATCAGTAGTAACGTAGCCGTTTATAAATAAGCGTGCAGCCCTTGGACACGTAGGATTCTTATATCTCTGCATTTTTATGAAGCAGACATAATATAAGTAGACACGTTCTTAGACTGGTGGTGTCTGATTTTCTTTCTTATAGTGATTGTATGCTTATACTGAAGAGGGAGCGTCGTGTAATTGGATCCTGCATTTTAGTTTTTCCCACGCCGGTGGTCCATGTGGGTTGGAAGTATCACCACATGATACGTATGTACTTATGTGGTTTCTTTATTTTATGTAACATTTACCTGGCATTATTGATTGACTTCGAAAATGGAAACTTAGACATATTCCTTTTGGTTTTGTTTTTTATCTGATGATGTATAGTAAGTCTAATTGAAGACATTGAAGGTATGTTTTCTTTTTGCAGAGGCACTTGTGGTTGTTTTAGGCACTCACTGATAAATCTTTTGGCCATGAGTTGGGGATGTCATGTTGAATCATTGGTGTTAGACGAATGGTGTGATAGTCACAAATTGGACGATATTTGGCACTTTACACAATCATGGAGTGAGATGATATGTTCAATATTGTATTATCACCATATTACTTACAGTGCCATCTCACATGTCATGGTGAGGTTCTTTTAGGATCAAGTTTACATGGCATGATACGTTGGTAGCATGAGAGGGATTTACCCAGGTAGTGTCACAGCACGGTTGAGACTTGCGTAGTTTTCGGTTTGAACTAAAGAGGATTTTGAATAATGGTGATACTAGATTACTGACTGTACTTTACATTTTTATTCAGCCTTGAAAAGTTGCATGTGTATATATATCTGAAGCGACGAAACAGGTGTTGGCTGTCGATATGTCTCACGAAACTGCATATGCAGTGACAAGAATATAAAAATTAAGACACTACTATGATCTGTTTATATATGTGTGCTGACATACTATTGCTACTGCTGTCATTTTCTATGGAAATTAAATTTCACGTGTGCTAGAGAGTTGAATGTACTAGAGCTGTAGCTTGGGCCGCAGGATTTGGGGAGGTGGGTGGTTCTCTCCACCCTTTAGCACTGTACTAAGATAGATAGGGCTAAAGATATGTAGTATACATACCCTGTAGGCGCTAGCTTCCTATAACAATACCACCATCTCCTTGTGTGTCTAAATGAAAACACCCCTAGCGTGAGAGGTAAAACCAGCAGCGCAGAAGTGTCCCTGTAATCGCCGCCTGGAGAGCATCAAATTATGCGGGGCTAGGTGGGTTTCTTGTATCATAGCTGTATCTACTTGGTGTCTCTTCAACAAAGCCACAACTTTACGGAGCTTACGATAATCTTTCAAACCTCGTATGTTCTATGTCCAGAGACTGATTGTCTTGGATGCCATGTATAGAATTTGAAAACAATGTGCATTACACAGTTATTTCTAGTGTCATACTCCATGCCAGACTGCGTGTCTAATATGAGTGTGCCATTACCTGCCCTCAATGTATAAATGATCCTCGGTCCAAACCTCCCCCTACCCACCCTATGCTCACCCCAACATGGCATAGACGCTCCCACAGCCTCCCCCTCCCTCAAACACAAATCAATACTACAATACAACATGAAACCCAGATGTTGTAGGTGGAATAAACAGCGGGCAGATGTTGCCATACATCCAGAGTTAGGTACTAGAGCCTGTACAACTATTCGCTCCTCATATCTAATCCACTTTAGCGTGCATAAAGAGAACCACGGCAGTAGGAACGCCCATGTATTTCACCTCATCACAACCATGCTATCCTTTTTCAAAAATGGCATCTTCCAGAAGGCTGGCCGGTCCGTACTAACCAATGACAACTTCCAGAAGACTAGTCCATCCTTCCTGATAAATGTCATATTTAGAAGCAAAGTATTTCTTTCCTGATAACCACCATCTTCAAAAATTAAAATATATGTTTCCTGATAAACATTTGCCTCACGATCAGTCTAGTTTCGGGATATGTGGCCTATTGTCTGGTGGCCACATGCCCTAGAGGTGATGACGAGACATTATATAATTTCAAACAAATCTTATTTCCAAGTGCATTCAACATTTGCTTTATTGAACATTTGCAGTTGAATATTACAAAACAAAAATGAATATTAGAAAATGATTCACAGAAAAAATGTAAGACACATCACTAAAACTAACTTGAATATCAACAAATGCTTCTCTTTAAAAAAGCCCTTTTCAGAAAATGTACAACCAAATCTACACCTGAGTCAGTCCAAAACAATCTTCCTGCTTCCCCTGTTTCTGCTCATCAATTCTATGTCTCTCTGCTCTTCCTCCATCTCTACTCTGTCTTTCCATCAGTGTCTGCTCTCACTGTTACTTGCTCTAGGTAATTTATCCTCACTGTGATCCTCAGTATCCATACTTGAACAATTTTCTGCAATTTTTCTTTCTACTCACTAACTACCACCGTAACTGTACTCCTGCATTCTCATTTTCACTCTCTCATTAACTGCTGCTTCTTCTTAACCTTTTGTCAAAGGTCCTTGCTCTCACAACTTCACCTTACCTGATGGTCTGCTCTACATTTATACCAATTTTCTGTTCTTCTTCTCTTAGCAGTGTCTGCTTTCCGAGTTTCCCATTCTTCATCCTAACTCTCTTTTTCCATTTTGAATTTAGTCAGTTGCTGTTGCTTTCTTAACTTCCAACTCTCTGAAGTTCCTATTTTCCTTGCTAAACTACCTCTTGCAGTTTTTGTTTCTTCTGAAAGCACACTTCTTCAGGTTGTACTACCAGAATATCACGTTTTAAATTTTTTTCAACAAAAATATTGTGTTCATAATATTGACTGTTTGAGTACTGTTAGGGCATATATAGGCAAGTAAAGGTTCACTCCTCTTAGTCCTACATAGGCAAGTAAAGGTTCACTCCTCTTAGTCCTACATTGATGTGCCATTTAACTTAAAGGTATGTAGATGTGTAAAATCACAATCAGAGGCACTGCACCATAATGCGTTACATGTACAAGTTGGATGTTTTGAATGCCAAAGGATAGATCAGTTAGGGCTCAGCTAAATCGGTGTCTGATCATAGTTTTGTGTGGAGATTTGGCCACAATGTATAACTTGAGGTTTTAAAAAATACATCAAAAGGAACCAGACTTCTCCATTTCTTTTCAAAGGTATAACACAATGAATAATCAATATCATGAAGCAGACCTGTTCAAAACATATTTTATTATTTGGTACATATTTATTTTTATACTACAATACTTTTGCTTTTATATATCTCGTACTCCCTACCATCATGGTCCATACTGAACACCAAACTCGTACATAGAACCAGTCACACAAAATCATTCAAAAAAGCATCCAATCCATACATTAAAAACATTGTTCAGAATCCACACTAACATCATTACATTGAACTATACAGCTGTTAACATATACCACAAAGGTAATCTACATTAATATAATTTACTATGTATGTATCAATGTTGTCAGCATTAGATTATATGCAGTCATATAGAGAAAATTGAATGGCGCTGGTGCGCGTTCGAGTGAAAAGAAGCCATGGTGGAAACCATGATGGTAGGGAGTCCGAGATATAAAAACTAAAGTACTGTACTACAAAAATTAATGTGTACTAAATAATAAAATATGTTTTGAACAGGTCTGCTTCATGATACTGATTATTCATTAAGTTGTACCTTTTAACCTTTTCCATGATTATGACGAGCTGAGCTCGTCATGAGGCACGGTGCTCCGGAGCTCATGACGAGCTCAGCTCTTCATGAGCAGTAGAACGCTCAGGTGCGGGGAGAATTCCCCTGCTGTGCTGAGCGTTCCACGGGAGCCGGTGCACCTGTGACGAGCTCAGCTCGTCATGAGCACAGGAGCGCCGTGCCTCATGACGAGCTGAAAGCTCGTCATGAGCATGCGGGCGCTGTGCGCGCCCCCGTCCCCCCAGCACAGCGGGGGAATTACCCCCGCAGCGAAGGGGTTAAAAGAAATAGAGAAGTCTGGTTCCTTTTGATGATTTTTTTTGTTTTCCCCTGCTATTGTCTTCTCCTAGGATGAGTCTTCAGGCGCCCTCTTATGCTTAGATTTAATTTGAGGTCTTAGCCAAAATTTTCAATTGCCTTCATCAGGCTTCAAAATGTTCCCCAAGGACAAGGACAGAACAGATACCATTGGACCCAATTTTGGGAAGTGTTTTAAGGTGGCCACAGAGGATATGGAGAGGTTAAGGGAGAGGATGGGGCCTGACAGCTAGAGCGGTCGACCTTGGAGCTGGGGAACGGGGTTCGAGTCTTAGTAGGGACGCTCAACATCCTGTGATTTTGGGCAATACACTTAATCTCCCCATGCCTAACAAAAAAAAATAATGTGTCCTTCTGTAATGCAACTGGTGCTCAGGTAAAGTGCTCTGATACCTTTGGGTCTAGTTTGCGCTATATGAAACTCCCCACAAAAAATATATATATGTGGCAGTGCTAGGCCCATCTACCATAGTGGGTTTAAGATTAGAGGAGAGGCCTACACTAGAATGAGTAGCCCTTTCTGATGCCTAAACATTTAAGAGGCTAATCCTTAACGATGGGCACAAGATCAATGTCTCATTAGTCCTGATGCATCAATCTAAAGATCCATCTGCGGATGCCATCCATTTGGTCCCCACTTTTTTCCAGTGATCCTGGAACTCTGTTTTCCATTAATGATTAGTTGATTCAAGTAGCAGTGGTTGAGCGTGTTGTAGAAGCATTTAAGTGGTTTTCAAGCTGTTTCCTCAGGCAGTGTGTTCATGGTCTGGCATGATCTGAAATGGTATTGTGTATCTGATGCTCTTCTAGGAGTTTATAATGTCTGCGCAATGCTGACCATACAATTGCCACAACTGATGCAGGAAAGACGGTAGTTAAGAAATATTGCGCAGCACATGATATGAAAAGACTAGATGTTCCAAGACAATGAACGTTTCTCAAAACAATGCTTGGCCTTTCTGATGCAGTTGTGTCATCCACTGCATCAGAAACTGCTGGGTGATTTCATTTGAAAGGTTGCTATTTTTACTATGGAAATAAAATAACAATCCAAACCTGTGAATTATTTTGATGTTGAATTAAGTATTACTATTTTGCTTGTAATAGACATGACTCAAAAACCTCTCTCAGATAATAACAGTAGTCTGTTTGTTCTCAGATAGGGAGGGAAACTGCAACCTCTTTTAGTGTTCAGCCTACAAATCCTCCTCTCCCTGTTTCTTATTTCACCTCTTTGAAGTCCCTGTTTTTCACATCTCATTTCTGAATTCTCCTTGTCTCTGCAATGGCTGCTCTCTCTGCTTCTCCTGACCAGCAGTTGCTAAAACTCTTAGTACCAGCAATTCCTACTCTTCCGGTTTCTCCTATGTCTGTAGAATATATTGTCTCTGCTTCTGTCTCTCAGCACTGCCGGTCTTCCTGCTTTTCCTCTGTCATTCTCGCAGCAATTTCTGATTTGATTTTGTTGCCTCTCATCTTGCAGCTGTCCTTACTCGCCCTGCTTTTCATGTTACTTCAGTTCCTGCTTCTCCTCTTCTCAGCAGCAGTTGTTTCTCAGGTAGCAGCAGTTTCTGTTCTTCCCAAGTCAAATTTTTCAGCAGCTCGTGCTCTAATGATTCTGTCTCCGACAGTTATATGTTGACTACCCATGAGTCCGCTTGTAGGGGTATATATTCATTTGCTCATTTTTTGGGATTAGGTTAATTTGTCCAAAAAACTTTGCCGGTTCCCAGAATGCTTTTTAGGAGCTCACCGCCAGTGCTGCCAAAAGGCAGGGTTCTGAATACCAGGGCTGGCTTGTCTTGATTCCATCTCAAGCCTATCCTTCCAACAGTGCAGAGCTCCAGTTAGTTTAGCTCAAGCAGATTTGTTTTCATCCCTGCCTTCTTCCTCAGTTAAGGTCTTCCTAGGTTTTTCTGACGCCTTTTTTCTACTTGTTCGGCCTTTGTCTCTCATGCTCTGGCTCAAAGTTAAAATCGGTCCGGGTCCCCAAAAATGAGCGCAACTGCCCACCACCTGCAGCCACTGGGAAAACATAAGTACTGTCTCCAACTTCCTGTCTTCAAAGAGGACTGCGTTAGTTCCAGTGTCCTCTTGTGTTACACCACACACTGTTCCCCCATCACCCTTTGTTCCTCTGGACCGTACTTCTAAGCACTATCTCATCTCAGTGCTGGCCCCCAAGTCTTGCATGGCGTAGGGTGATGAAGGTGTATAGAACAGCTGCTGGCTGTATTTTTGGAAAAGTTCCTGCACCTCCCTGTGGCCACTGGAGGGCTGCATGGCCATCGTCAGTCCACCAGCGAAGAGAGAGGGGTACAGCTGTTGTGATGGAATACTGTTGTCCAGGGCCTGGAATGGGGAGCAGCTCCAGAGTGCATGGGGGTGGCTCACGTAGGGATAGGCCATCTGACAGGAAGGGGACCCCGGGTGTCCAATGAAAGGTGTGAAGGCCATGAGGTCACCAATGAGAGCAGATCTATGCTGGTGTACTGGAAAAGAGTAACTAGAGAAAACACAAATGCACAACATTAGGTACAATCACTCATTTCATCTGCACCCTATACCCCTGCAAAGTATCTGTCATGCTTTACTTTCCCAGAAAGGCCTCTTAACGCCACACTAACTCCAGGCCATCAGTATCAACCTCATATACAAAACGGCAAGGCCTCCTATCTTCCTGAACATGGACGCTGGCAGCCTGAGCTACGCCTGCAGTTCTGGGCTACTAGTGTAATGGGGTTTGCACCTGGTTATTGTGGTGCATCCTGTGATCTGGCAGGTCCAAAGCCTTCATGAGCCCAGAACCCCTGAGAGTATTAACGTTTGTCTGCAGTGATTGCCGTGCATGGAGATGGATGGGAAAGGAAACACCCCATTGAATTTTGGAATGTAACCCCTTGATCATTTCTTTGCTATGCCCTTGTCCATCTCTGTGTGACACCTGTTTTCCCTGTTGCTATCAGGCCCTGCTTTATATTGCATCATTACCTATTTGCTTTCGTGTTTCACCGCTAGTGAGTCCTGCCAAGGGGTGATTTATTTAGTGTAGTGTGGGTTACTAACAACCACCACACAGTACTAACACGCAGCATACAACCCTGTGAGGCTTCTTGTGTTCTTTTCTCCTACCCGTGTACTTCCCTGGCCCTTCCTTTCTACTCACCAGCATGAGTCCATACATTTCTGATGCTGCGATTGGTGCACTTTGAGATAATATGGAGAAGACAACCCAGGCGATGGCACAGGAGAGCTGAGGTTCTTCTCTGTGGAAGGACTGCAGGGCTGTGGATTATGAGGAGGAGCCTGAGGGATGCATGTCTCATCCCCTCTGCTCTTGCCAGTGACCAAATGCCTTCTCTCCACTCTTGCATCTGCTATCTCTGGGATCACCTTGTCTGATGTGTCCCCTTGTCCTCTGCGCTCTGTTGCTGCAACCTCCGGTGGTATCAGCTTATTCCTTGGTACGGTCATCTCATCCTCTGGTAGATGCAGCTCATCCTCTGTTGAGCTCAACTCATCAATGTGTGTTCTTAGACCCTTCTCGGACAATAGCTGGTCATCCTCCAGCTGTGTCAGTGCATTTTCACTCGTCGGTACCTGCATGTTCCCTGGTAGACTCAGCCCATCATTCAACCTCCTCAACTTGATCAACGGTAATCTCTGCTCATTTTCTGGTGCTCTCAGCTGGTAGATCGGGCTTGGAGACCTTGGATTTGATTTTTGTCTTTTACTTCCTAATAGGAGGGATTTAAGAAAAACACAATAGTTACTTTTGCTCTGCTAGATAGTCCTGAGATTAATGAGAAGCTCCTCTTACTAATCTCCAGGGTCCTAGTTGAGTTCTCCATCACGCCAAACAAACTCTTAGTGACATAGGCCAGAGCTCTACCATGAGCTACTTGAGCATTCTCTTCATTAACACCCAGTTAAATAAGCACATACCAGAAGCAGCAGATCCAACCACTAAGCCTGAGACATCCAACCAACACCTAGGAGCAGCTCACCTTACTAACCCCTAAGAGATCCAACTAAGAAGTCTACACTGAGGTAAACAAACATTTTGGCATGCGCAAACGGGTTAGCGAGCCCTTTGCCATTGCAAAAACTAATAGGGCCATGTACAAACCCTATTTAGCGAGTCGCAATTTATCTGTGACTCGCAATTGCGGTCGCAAAACACTTGCAATTTACAGCCCTCTTCAAGAGGGTGGTAATGCACTCGCAAACGAGAAGGCTGGTGATGGTGCGCACTTTTTAAGAGGTATGGACTCTGGGCCAGATTTATCAGTCTTTCATGCGCCGCAATGCAGCAAGCCACCTTGCTGCGCTGCATGAAAGGGAAACGACAGGAATGCACACTTTTTACCATTATACAGCACATTCCTGTCCTTTCCTAGCGCTGAAGCACTTTTGACTGCCTAGCACCAACGCAGGTACCCTTGCGTCATGGTACAAGGGTGCCTCTGTGATAGGCAGGATTGTTTTTGCGCACAAAGGGTCATCTTCCTGCACACAACCAATCCTGAGAGGCATTTTCCTCTTTCTATGTTTGCTGCAGAACGTAACACATGTAGAAAGAGGAAAAAACAAGAATAAATAAAGATATTTCTCCTTGCTACGCCTCACCTGGAGAGGTGCAGCATTTTGAAAGATTCCCAGATCAACCACTATTGGTAAATCTGGGAATGAGTCAAAATCCATTGGGGGATGCGTTAGAACACCCACCTCAACCCAGGGAATGCCTCCCTGGGGCAGAATATTGTAAGGCAGCGAATTGCGCTGCCATGTATTACTCTCGGTTTATCATGCCATGCAGGGCCATGGCCTTGGGCGGCTTGATAAATCTCACTTAGGTTTTGCGTCGCCCTTGCAGCCCATGCGTGGCGGAAGGCCGACGCAAAACTTGATCAATCTGGCCCTCTATTTCTAAGGATAGCACACTTATATTCAGTCTGCCCACTCTACACAAATCGTACGCATTTTGACATGCATTGCATGAGTATGTGTTGAGCATTTCTTTTATTTTGATTGCTGGGTGTTAGACTTCCATCCCTTGGATGATTGGTACAGGGGAATAAATAGATGTATGGCCTTGAATAATTTACAGTGATTTTCGATATATTCTTAGCATTTTATAAGGTATTGGGCACCATTTTTGAAACAGTTCCAGAAACCTCTTACAGGAATTCAATATGTTAAAACAAATGTTGGCCACTTGATATTCAGCACATGTATACTTCAGATTTCAATTCTTTGTACTTTCCAGATGAATACGAGACACTTTTAACAAGCATTGAAAATGCAATAGGTCTCGCAATAACGCGAGTCAGAACTATTAGCATTGTAAATGATTATGCCCTTTATTTTTGCGTTCTGGTTTTTGGAACATAAATAAAAGGCTTTGCCATTTACAAGGCCTATAGCTTAAATTTGCGTTAAAACGAGACCAATTGCATTGCAATGGTGGTGGTGCTGCTGAGTTTTCTCTGAATCTGCACCCACAATCTGCACCCGTGTGTGAGTGGCGTTGCATGTGTGAGTGGCGTTGCGTGTGTGAGTGGCGTTGCGTGTGTGAGTGGCGTTGCGCGTGTGAGTGGCGTTGCGCGCGTGAGTGGCGTTGCGCGTGTAAGTGGCGTTGCGCGTGTCAGTGGCATTGCGCGTGTCAGTGACGTTGCGCGTGTCAGTGGCGTTGCGCGTGTCAGTGGCGTTGCACGTGTCAGTGGCGTTGCGATTGTGAGTGGTGTTGCTTGGGTGAGTGGCGTTGCGTGGGTGAGTGTGGTGTTGCGTGGATGATAGTGGGCTTGCGTGGGTGTGAGTGGCGTTGCGTGTCTGTAAGTGTTGCTGTGTGGGTGAAAGTGGCACAGAGCCTTTGATGTGACATTTCACCCAGTGTTTCCTCCTGAAATGTGAAAGGAAAATATAGAAGGTGTCTGTATTTTGTTGCAGAACTCAGAATCCCGAATCCAAATCTGGATTAAATGTCAGTTGAAATTATAAAGAAACTAAACAAAAAAGACATCTATCAAAATAAAACAAGATAAAATGTGTATTAACCTCATATCTTAAGTAGTTATGCAAGGAATAACCAGGCTTGTCCTGTAAAATGTACCAGGCTTGTCCTTGAAGACAAGGAGGGAAGGGAGCTGAAACCGCCTGGGCAAGCCAACCCGTATTCAATTACCGGGAAGAACAGTAAAACGGCGAATAGCACAAGAACCGCGTATGTCTTAATATTTTATGTTTCCACCGGGTGTGCACAAATTATCAAAGCGACGGACCCGCCAGAGCATTAGTCAGTGCTTCTGCAATCATATTCTGGAGATTTACATTCTGTTCTCTCTCTGTGTGAGCCTCTTCATTGCTGCAGTCTGTCTAAGAAGGATGCTCTCGAGCCAATAATGTATGAGTGGCATCCCTAACACATCCGGTCCCCCGAGGCTACTGAGACCTTTGTGTGTGTCTGGCTTCCTTTAGGATACACTTCTTGCTGGAAGAGTATGGAGAAAGATAAGCGCAATACAGGTTTCAGCTCTTTCTTGAAGGATTACTGTCCAGAACAAATGCGCAATTCAGGGCATGAAAATGAATTTAATCTGTAAAATGTGTAACCATGGTATTACGGGCTGCTCCTGCTGACACTGCGGAACTTTTACACAAGGTTTATAAATCTGTCAAGTTTTGAAGACTGTGATTCAGCGTGCGGCATGGCGGGAAATAAACATGCACCTTACACGGAATGATGATTGATGCAAGACCTGAGTGTAAGATCACTTGGACTCGGCTTTGGGATTCACAGATATGCAGGGCAGTAGGGTGTGGGTGTATGTACGTCACCATTGCATCATAGGTTTTCCATCGTGGGATGTTACATTGCAAGTGAGTACATCAGGAGTTTTACTTCCAGGTTAGGATTTCAGTACTTCGCAGTCTTTTACCTCGCAGATAAGTTAAGTTTTAATGGCACAGAGCCTTTGATGTGGCCTGGCGCAGGAGAAATGCTGCTGCTGCTAATTAAATACAAGAGCGGCCGGGAAGCGGCCAGGAAACACAAGTACGACCGGCCACATAATTAGGGGAGGAGAAGCCGCACAGCACACGCTGGGAGAAGCCCTTTGATGTGCTGTGTGGCCGCGATGCGCGCTCTGTGCTGGGGGAGGGGGGAGGGCCATTAGGAACAGGAACAGATGGCCATGAAAGTGTATGGGCCAAATGCGCGTGCCTGTACGTGCACTCGAAGAAAACGCCACGGAAAAAAGCGGTGGTTTGACAATCCGTTTGAGCACTTGAATTCTCCCCCATTTCCCATTGCTTCGCAATGGTAAAGGACGAGACCTAAAAAGCTATTTACTGCATTCGAAAATTTTGAACAGACATTAGAAATTCCTAACACATTTTGCAAGAAGTATTCCATAAATTGTGCATATATTTTTTACACTTTTTATAGGTCATTCTTACCCACCTTTAAGTTCAGCACACCTTATTTTAGAATTCTTGGCACAATTTGAAAATACTTCAATCAGGATAAATGTCAGTTATTTGCACTTTTTTTTTACATAATTCTAAATAAATTTCAAATAATCCCTTGGCAGAGCCAGCCAAGCTCCATGATGACCTTGCTTCTCTGGGGCTCTGGCTTGGCTCAATTTTGTAAGCGGGTCCAAGATGCCTAGGATCTGAGTAAGGACCTAATTTATGAAAAGTATTGCATCACTGGTTGAAAATAGCGATGCAACACTTTTCATTGCGCCTTCTTTGCAACACTATGGAAGCACCGTTTTTGCAGTACGGTGTTCCATGTCACAAGGACAGACCAGATAAGTCAGGAATCCTGAGGTATCTGGTGGCACAGTATTGATGCATTGCTGGAGGGTGTCAGAAAACAGATGCAACTCCAGTAATGCGTCAGTACACTTGGCGAGTCCCATGTAAAAGGGCCTGCATCAGTCCTTATTGCATGCGTAAGGGTTGTATGCAGTGAACTCGTAGAAGTGGCACAGTGAAAGCTAAAAGATTTCACTGCACCACTTCTATGAGCCTTTTTTATTGGGGAACGCCCATCCTGCATACATGATACCTGATGCAGGTATAATGTAGCACAGTGGTTTACAAAGTGATGCATCTCCCTAGATGAGTCACTTTGTAAATATGGCGCAGTGTGGCGCACTGTTAACACTGCTGCAGCATCACAAAAAAGTGACGCAATGGCGGGGTAAAGCCTCATAAATAAGGCCCCAAGTGTTTAAAGGATGGGCCTTAACCAGTGGACGTCACTGCCTTCGGTTGGTTACCCAGAGGTGCCAAGAGCTCATCTGTGGTCCAATTGTGCCGACTGAGATGATCACTGTTTTAGCCCACAGGATGGCAGCATCCATGGATGCAACCCAGAGTTCCCAAGGCTGAGGGTGTCTTAAGGAACAGTTCTACTGAGTTCATGCTGAAGAGCCCTGGTTGTGGTGAAATACACCAGACCAGAGCTGTCATTCCAAGATGAAACTGGACATCTGTAATGGGAGCGGAGGCGACAACAAGGCGCAGGAGCCGAGGACCTGCTAAGGGGTAGGGTGGTGTTACATGCTGGCTTTGACTGGGTGGCCTAGGTCTTGCTAGATATTGGAACACAGGAAGAGTGTGCACCCATTCTTCAGAAACGTTACTCAAGAAACATAAATGTCCAATGAGGAGTAAGGTAGGACTGAAGTATCTAAGCAAGAGAGTGTTAAAGCGAGAAGCTCATTAGGGTTCAGGAGCCTTCCTAACCCAGGGAAAATCACTTATAATGGTGATCTTGAGAGAGGCACACTGAATCAATGGAAAAGGGGTTGAGCAGAAAGAAAATGTCCACAAATTCCAGAGATTTGAAAAGGGCACATACAGGGGCATATTAACAAGTGGCAGCAATAATATTATCGCCGCTTTAGAGCAAATTTTCAGGCGAAAAGCAGCGATATTATCGCATTATCATCAAGGACACGCTAGCGCGTGTTTCCTTGCATTAGCGCCCCTTGACAGCACGCCTCCCATCGCTAATGAGATGCAAAGGAGGGGAAACAACATTTACAATGCAACTTTTACAACGCACTACCATTACAACGAAACTTTTACAATGCAACATCCATTACATTGCATGCAATTACAACGCAACCATTACAACGCATGACACTACAACGCATACCACTACAACGCATGTCATTACAACGCATACCATTACAACGCATAACATTACAACGCATAGTACCCTTACACTTTCCAACACTTACCCTACTGTTGCACCCCCTGGAGTTAGAATAGTAATTTTTACCCCTACACTATCCAACACTTACCCTACTGTTGCACCCCCCTGGAGTTAGAATAGTATTTTTAACCCCTACACTATCCAACACTTACCTTACTGTTGCACCCCCTGGAGTTAGAATAGTAATTTTTACCCCTACACTATCCAATACTTACCATACATACAATGTAATGTTATGCGTTGTAATGGTATGGGTTGTAAAGGTAGTATGCGTTGTAATGGAATGTGTTGTAAAGGTAGTTTCTAAAAATTCATTGTAATGGCATGCGTTGTAATGGAATGCGTTGTAATGGATGTTGCGTTGTAAAAAATGCACTGTAAAGGTATGCGTTGTAAAAGTATGCGTTGTAACGTCATACATCCGCAAAGGAGGCGTGCCTGACAAAACACCAGGGGTAAATATCGCTAACCCAGCTTCGTGAAATTAACAATGAGGGTTGGCGATATTTGAAATCACGTTAAGTATGCCTTAACGCAGGAATTTAACGCCTTTTAAATTCCTGACTAAGGCATACTTAACATGGGGGGTGGATTGTGTGGCTAAGACCACAGGCTCTATCACCAAGGCCCTATCACCAAGGATATCGCTTTTTCCATGGAAAACACCGCTATCACTGGAATAATTATCACCATTGCGCTATGCGTTGTTGATACAGCGTTAGCATGGCGATAAATGCTGGCGATATGCAATCTGAGGCCAAGAGCAGCCAGCGATAATTATTGCTGCCGCTTGTTGATATGCCCCACAGTTCTCTAGCACAATTTCAAGGCTCAAGAGGAAAACGGAATGCCTGTAGAACATGATGCAGTCCACTTGCATCCGGATTCTGGGTCTGTTCACTTCGTAAACCCTGCTGAAGTTCCTGGAAATAGATATTTTTGATGTATCAGAGATTTTCTTTTACACAAACTGACTGATAATGGACCAGGGCCAGCCATTCGACCCAGGGCACATCAAAATAAGTCATTGCTGTCTCTACATGATGGTGGTTGAAAAATAGCAGGCAGATGAGCATAGCGGGGAAAGGAGTTGGCCTAACGGCTAGGGCGGTCGACTTCCAACCTTGGGAACTGGGTTCGAGTCTCGGCAATGACGCTGAACATCCTGTGATTCTGGGCAAATCACTTAATCTCCCCGTGCCTAACAAAAATGAATGTGTCCTCATGTAACGCAACTGGTGCTATGTATAGTGCTCTGATACCCGATTCGGGTCAAGTTCGCACTATATAAAACTCTGTAAAAATGTAAAAAAGGATGAGGCAGTCAGTGGAAGAGTGGCCAAGGCGACAGCCTGGCCCAGACAGCAGATGGGATAGTCGGAGGTGATTTGATCCTCAGAAAATATTGTGCAGGGTGGATGAGAAGGAAGAAATAGTGGTGGTCTTGGTCCACATCTCTTCCTTAGCCTTGTATCGATCCTAGAAGTGGGCTGCATGTTCTGCAGTCACTATTCTCCAGAAAAGGGTAAGCAGTAGCAGGAGGTGACAGCAAGATTTAGGGCTAAATAACACTGGCAACAGCATTACAGAATCACACTGCAAGCATTGATATCATTGTCTTGTGCCTCCACCTGCTAGGGACATTTTGGAGAGCCCTACTGTGGCTTCTCCTTAGTCTCACTCCCTGCATCAGGGACTCTTGCCTGCACCAAAGGCTGAACATCCAACCCAGGGAAATACAGAAAGTAGGAGCAGCAGTACAGCTTTTTACCTGTTTTCACCTTCTTTGTTCTGTACTGGTTTCAAGACAAAGCACTTTTGACATCTCATATGTGAGTGCAAAAGAAGGGAGGGGAGAGACAGGAGAGGAGAAGGAAGAGCGGCGGCAAAGACAACAGAAGTGGAGATACCAGGGGATAGAGGAAAAAGGAGACATGAAGGATGGAAGAAAATGCAAAGAGAGGTGAGGAAAGCAATGTTCGCTCCATTTTTTTTTGTGTGGAACCAGTATATTAACCCTCAAAGACAAACCTGTGATCGTAGATCACACGTACGCACAGATATTTTCAGCAATTGCATTAACCACCTGACCTATCTTACCCGTATTATACCCTGGGTCATCGTGACTCACTTTGTACTAAAATGAAGTCTGTTTATGGCATATTAAGCAAGGCAGACAGCCGGATCAATTTTTACCTCTCTGCTATGTTCTGCACCGATACACCTCTTTCAATATGCTCTGAAATAAAGCAATGCCCTTGAAGCTTAGCACATATCCACCACTCAAATTACTTTCATATTCCACTATACTAATTCAACCCTAATTCTTTATGGGTTTTGGAGTAGCGTGCTACTTGCCGAAAAAGCGCTTCAACGCCTCGTCAGGGGTAGTAAGCGCTATGTAAATGCAATTACAATAGTACAATTGTGTTCCACTCTACATCGTTTGCAGAACAGAGGAGTGTACTAAAGAGCAGGTTTTTAAGGACTGCTGCAAGTGTGATTTTAACATCTACTCCGAGCATAGATACACAAGCGAGACAGAAATCACCCATGCCTCTGAGTACACCTCAGTGTATCTCTGTAAGCTATGCACATCTTTATAGTCAACATTTTGAAAACACAGGGGCAACCCTAGCACAAGAGCTAGGGGCTATAATGATAATTGTCCAAACAGTGGCTCTTGATCAATACTCATACACACATTAAATTCAAAACCCATAAATGTGCATCAAACATACACAAGAAATTAAAGAAAAGGAAACAGATAAAGAAAGACCTAAAAAAACGTGATATCAAAAGAAGCCATGTACTGTACAATGTATAAATAGGTTTAATCGTATCATATTTAGGCCTACAACACGGCCTAAATCATTGAGGACATCAATACCTTGATTATCTTTTGTGTTGATTGTTGTATAAGTCTTTCCCTCTGCTATTGTGTGTTTTTTTATTTTTTTCACGTCTTGTGTTTTATATTGTGTATGAGTGTAATTGTTTGAATGATTTGTTGATATGATTAAACCTATTTATACATTGTACATGGCTTCTTTTGATATCACTTTTTTTTAAGTCTTTCTTTATCTGCTTCCTTTTCTTTAATTCCTTGTGTATGTTTGATGCACATTTATGGGTTTTGAATTTAATGTGTGTATGAGTATTGATCAAGAGCCACTGTTTGGGCAAGTATCATCTTTATAGTCAGACACGTCACAGTTTCAGCGTTCTTAGGGCCGTGTCAGTTGAAGTGCGACTGTACTGTTTCACAGATTATGAGAAGGAGTTTGCAAGGAACTGTGGGTGTGCAGATAGTTTCGCGAAGAATGTGTATACAGTGTGTATTTGCAAAGTTGCTCTCCTACCCATGGGGCAGCATTGTGAAGTGCTTTCCCTAAAAAATTAAAACAGTGAAAACACTTCTATTTTTAAATGAGGTAATGGTTTCCTCTTCTGCACTGTTCAGAGCGGGAGTGCAACAGTAGGCTCCGCCCAGACAGGAAGCCTGCCGCACAGTCCTGCCAACTGTAATCACGAGGCGTGAGGAAGTGCTTGTCAGCAGGCAGCTTTCCTTGACATGAGCATGTCAAGGCTGAAAAGCTGCCTGTACACAGGACTTTAGCCCTTCAGCCCCAAATGTGTTTAATGATGAATGAATGTGATCACAGACAATAAGGCGCATCGATCAGCAGGGTTTAAATAGCATCAGCCTAGAGCGAGGTTTTGATCTCATTAGAAGGAGTGAATAGTTTATTGAATCAAGATATAGTATAAACCAGCAGAGTGTCGGCCATCATATAATGCAGTCAGGCATTAGCCTGTAAAAGTCAATGTTTGCCTTTGTTTTGAAAGCATCTGTGAGCACGCTTTAAACCCCTTTGTGCACGGCAAGAAGTGAGAAGATGTGTGGGTGCCCAAACATGCACATCAGAGGGAAAACACAGGTAGGAGGTGTAGAGAGGTTTAAGTCCTTGGCTTCTGGAGATGAATCCCTTACTTTCACTAAGACCATTGGCAAGGCACCTTGCCATGTCACTGTGCATTTCACTACTAATGACGTGTGCCATTACTGCAAAGGCTGGTATAGTCATCCCATTACACACTATGCGGGGAGATGATCCTTCCATCTTGTTCCGCCAAAACAGATAAATGACCACCTTGGCTTCTCCCCCCTTGCCAATGTCCTAACTCACTCATAAGGACATTGCCACTACCTATTTCTGTGATTACTTTACTCTTCCCAATTGGTTTTCAGTCCTGAGTTCTCTAAAAAAAAAAAACCTGACCTCTAACCTTCCAATTTAACACAACTGCTTCTGGACTCATAGGGCACCTGAGGAAGTCCTAGTTTTTCTTGAAACCATGTTCTCTTGTGTGTGACAAATAATTGTCTCTTGGTCATCTTGCAAGCCTAATTCTATGAAGATCAATACATGGTTGACAGGAAATCCGATTTTACTGAGCCGGGGCACGGTCCACAGCTCCCAGGCTCCTCCACTTCCTCCTGCATCATCCTCTGGCACCTGGAGGCGCATAAAGGCAGCTGTAAGGCCCCGTTGAGCAAGACCCGATTTTACCGAGCCATGGCATGGACCACAGCTCCCAGGCTCCTCCACTTCCTCCTGCATCATCCTCTGGTGCCTGGAGGCGCATAACGGCAGCTGCAAGGCCCCGATGCGCAGCACCCAGTTTTACCGAGCTGGAGCATGGACCACAGCTCCCAGGCTCCTCGGCTTTCTCCTGCATCATCCTCTGGCACCTGGAGGGGCATAAAGGCAGCTGCAAGGCAACACTGCGCAGGACCTGATTTTACTGAGCCAGGGCATGAACCACAGCTCCCAGTCTCGTCCGCTTCCTCTCGCATCATCCTCTGGCGCCTGGAGACGCATAAAGGCAGCCCGTCCCTGACCCGAGAAGGCCGGGCTGGGCCACCCTCTGACATTTGAGGCTCAAACTTAATGACGTATCATTTCCGCTTCCGATGAGGTACGAGAGAGTGTCGAGGGAGAGAGGAAGAAGCAGCGAAGTGCACCGCGAACCGAAGCCGGGAACGAATAGTTTCTTACCTGTCGGTGTAGATTTGCAGCTTGATGATCTTTCTGGATTCGCTATGCTGTGCATTATTCCGCGGTCTTGTGGTTGGGTCCAGATTCGTAGTCTTTTCTTTTTCTTTTTTTTTTCGTAGCCCAGGTGGGCGTCGACGTCCCACCTCTTGGTGTATTTCCGGTGACGTCGGCACGCTTCCTGCGGAAGCTCCCGCCGTTGGGCGCCATCTTCGGATTCTTTTTTCTCGTGTTCGTTTTGTTACCGAAGTTATGGCAATGTTCAACTAAGTATTTTCACCGCTTTAATCTTTAAGGTTTCTTTTTCCAAGTATTGTCTTTGTTTCAACCACCTTTTCTCTCCAGCCTCATCTTTCTGGCGGAGGTGGGTGGGTTCGCTAGTGAATCCAGAAAGATCATCAAGCTGCAAAACTACACCGACAGTAAGAAACTATTCATTTTGCAGCGTGAATCTTTCTGGATTCACTATGCTGTGCATAGACTTTGTAGCGGTTTCTCATGTTTGTGGCGGCTGGGTGGAAGATGAGCGTTGGTTATTGAAAATGTTGAAGCACCCTTTGTAAGACTTGTGCTTCCTTGTTCATCTGTATATCCACACAGTACTGCTTTGTGAACGTGTGCACTGAAGCCCATATTGCCGCCAGGCATATGTCCTGAATTGGTGTGTTAGCTAGGAAGGCTATTGTAGCTCCTTTTTTCCTGGTAGAGTGGGCACGTGTCACCTCTGCTAGTTCCTGCCCTGCCCGCTTGTGGCAGAATTGTATTGTTTGGGCGCTCCATCACGCAATTGTTCCTTTAGTTACTGGTTTCCCCATGAAACTGTTAGCGAAGGACACAAAGAACTGCTTTTTTTTCCTGTGTTCCTTCGTTCTCTCGATGTAGTGCATGACTGCCCTTATGGCGTCCAGGGTGTGCAGTGCCCTTTCAGCTCTTGTTGCGGGGTTTTGGAAGAAACTCGGTATTTGTATAGTCTGGTTCAAGTGGAACCTTGACACCACCTTTGGCATGAAGTGTGGGTCCGTTCTCATCACCACCCTATCGCTGTGTATCTGTATGTAGGGTTCCTGTAGCGTCAGTGCCTGCAGATCGCTCACTCTGCGCAGTGAAGTGATTGTTACTAGGAAAGCTGTTTTCATGGTCAGCATTTCTAGGGAGGCCTTGTGAATTGGTTCGAAAGGTTCCTTCATGAGTTCCATTAGGACTAGGTTAAGGTTCCATGCAGGTGGTGGCACCCACTTTGGCGGTGCGATCCTCTTTGCTCCCTCCAGGAATCTCTTAATGACCTGTGATGTGAAGAAACTCTTGCACGTTTCTCCTCTCGTGTAAGCGACTATCGCTGCCAAGTGAACCCTCAGAGAGGATGAGCTCAGATTTATGTCGAGCAGGTGCGTGAGGTACTTCAGCACTGTCGAGTCCTTTTTAATCTTACTGTGTAGCTTTTCCCTCCGGCACCACAGTGTAAATCTCTTCCATTTTGCTGCGTAGCACTTCCATGTGCTGGGTCTTCGTGCCTCCCGAAGTACCCTTAGGGTGCTTTCTGGCAGTTTCAAATGCGCAAACTTTATGTCCTCAGGAGCCACTCTACGAGGCTCAGGCTCTCTGGATCCGGGTGCAGCACTTCTCCGTTTTGCATGGAGAGTAGGTCCTTTCTCCTCCCGAATCTGTGGGGTGCGCTCTGTGTCATCTCCATGATCTGCGAGTACCATGTCTGCCTGGCCCACTGCGGTGCGACCAGTATCAGGGTCATGTTGCTCGCTCTGCACTTGCTGAGTACCTTGTGTATCAGTGGTATTGGGGGAAAAGCGTAAGCAAATGTCCTGGACTAGTCTATCCATAGGGCATTCCCCAGGGAGCCCTCCCGGGGCTGCCTGGATGCGAAGTTTTGGCATTTTGCATTCTGGCGTGTCGCAAATAGGTCTACAGACGGTGTCCCCCACCTGCTGAAGAGCCTCCTTGTCTCTTGTGCATTGAGTTCCCACTCGTGGGATGCCGATGTCTGTCTGCTGAGCCAGTCTGCTTCTACATTGTCCTTCCCTGGCAGATGTATGGCTAGCAGGTCTATTTTGAGTGGTATGGCCCATCTCCATATCTCCTACGCAAGTTTTGAGAGCGGGCCGATTGTATCCCCCCCTGCTTGTTGATGTAAAACATCGCTGTTGTGTTGTCTGTCTGGTTCAACACTCTCTGGTTGTACAGTTTTGTTTGGAAGGCCTTTAAGGCTAGGAAAACTGTCTTCAACTCCAGGTAATTGATGTGTATGACCGCATCTGCTGGTGTCCACAGGCCTCTTACTTTGAGTTCCTCCATGTGAGCGCCACATCCCTTCTGGGACGCGTCTGTGGTAATGGTCACTGTTGGCGTTGGTGGCGTCAGAGGCTTCCCCCTTGTTATGTTCCCCATGTTCCACCATGTCATCTCTTTCTGCACTGCGTGCGTTATAACCATTAGATCCTCCCAACGACCTGTAGCTTGTGACCATTGATCCTGTAGCCATTCCTGTAAAGGTCTCATGTGGAGCCGTACGTTTGGCATTAAGTGTATGCATGATGCCATCATGCCCATGATTTTGCTTGCTGTCCTCACTGTCCGAGCTTGCCCCTTCCGGTAGAGCTGCGTCTCCCTCAAGAGCGCTATCGTCCTCTTCTCGCTGGGGAACACCTTGCTCTGTAAGGTGTCGATCTGTGCTCCAAGGAAAATTTTTATTTGTTCTGGTTCCAGGGAGGATTTTCCCCAATGGATGGAGAATCCTAGATTCATCAGTGTGTTGGTCACTCTCTGCGCGTGCTGCTTGCACGTTTTGTATGAGCTTGCTTTGATCAGCCAGTCGTCCAGGTAAGGGTACGCGTGTATCCCTTCCCTTCGTAGGTGTGCTGCGACTGTTGCGAGGCACTTTGTGAAAATCCTTGGTGCCGATTTGAGTCCGAACGCCAGGGTTGTGAACTGGTAGTGGTCTTCTCCTATGATGAATCTGAGGAGGTGCTTGTGGCCCCTGTACATTGGGATGTGCAGGTAGGCATCCTTTAAGTCTATGGTGACCATGAAGTCCCCGCCTTGCAATTGAGGAAGTACCTCTTGTAGGGAGGTCATCTTGAACTTTTGCGTTCGTACGAACTTGTTTAAGAATCTTAGGTCCAGGATGGGTCTCATCGTTTCGTCCACCTTTGGTACCAGGAAGAATGTGGAGTATACGCCCTTGTTCCTTTCCCTGTAAGGTACTGGTTCTATGGCTTGTTTTTGCAGAAGCTCCCTTGCTTCCTCCCGAAGGAGCACTAGGTCTTTTCTTGCTAGTGGCCTTCTTTTTGGTCTCCTGTCCGGTGGCTTTCCTTCCAACTCTATGCAGTACCCGTACTGTATGATGTTGAGTACCCATTTGTCTGCTGTTATACTCTTCCACTCCCTGAAGTAGTGCTTCAGTCTTCCTCCCACTGGTCTTACATGTACGGAGGTGTCTAGTTCATGTAACTCCTGTCCGATGTGTTTGTGCTCCAACCTGGGAGTTTTTGCTCGGGTGAGCACATGGAGTTTTATTGAGTCACTTAGAGGCGGGTTGCTGACCCCCTCTCTTATTCTGTCCACGTCCATTCCCTCTCCTGCGAAAGGACTGGCCTCTAGGTTGGTACTGCCAGGACTGCTTTTGCTGCCCCTGCTGTGTCTGGGTGTCTGCTTGATGGGTTTGTTGGAACGCCTGGTGTGATGTTCCTGGCTGGTTTCCTCCCCTCCCGTTAGGTCTTCGTGAGGGGGTGCCCCTTTTCGTACCTCTGAACTGCAGTGCCCCCATGGATCTTGCAGTTTCATTATCTTTCTTCAGTAGACTGAGCTTCTCGTCAACTGGAGCCCCGAACAGCGTTTCTCCGTTGAACGCTGTGCTGCATCTCAGGCTTGAAGCCCAAAATTCTGAGGCAGGCTTGTCTTCTTTCCGTGATGCCCATCATCATGAGCCTGCTGGAGGTGTCTGCTCCGTCCAGGGCAGTCTTGAGGCAAGAATTGGCTACATTCTTTCCCTCTTCAACAAGGTTCTCCGCTCTTTGCTTGAACTCCTGTGGCATGTTCTTTATTAACTGGCCCAGCTCTTCCAGGATCTGGTATTGGTGTCTGTTGAGCAGTGCATTGGAGTTCGCCATGCGCCAGTGCATTGCGGCATTCCGTTCAATTCTTCTCCCCACCAGGTCCATCCTCTTGCTTTCTTTGTCTGGAGGTGGCCCAGAAGTGGTAGCAACATTGGCCCTCTTTCTTGCCGTGGCTGCGATGATGGAGTCTGCTGAGACCAATCCCTGAATGTAGGTTGGGTCTTTGGAGGAATGTTTATACTTTTTCTCTGTCCTGGGAGTGACGGCTTTGCATGTGGCTGGTTCCTTGAAAGCCTCTTTTCCCTGTGCCATGACCCTGTCGAGCGTGGGCAGGAACTGGCTCCTTGTTTGTGTAGGGAGCAGTGTCTCTAGAAGGAAGTCTGCTTTCTGCTTCTCTTCGTTGAGTTTCACCTTGAAAACTGCAGCTGCATTCCTGATGACTGTGTTGTAGACTCCGATGTCATCCGGCGGCGAGGGCCTCGAGGGATACGTGTCGACGGCTTCCTCTGGACTCTCGGTGTCGATGTCCTGCCAATCTGCATCCTGAGCTTCCGAGGATGCAGACCCAAAGAGTGTCCTGCGGTCGTCGTCTCCTTCCTCGTCGTAGTAGGAGGCCTCCTCCTCCTCTTGGTCGTCAAAGGTCTCGACCATCGACTGTCCTTCGACGTCGTAGTCCTCCCCCTCTGTTTCCTCGACTACCTGTAGCCTAGGTTTCGTCGGTATTGTGTATTCCTTCATCCTGGTGTCAAAATCTTTTTTCCGCTGCAGGATGTTTTCCATCTCGGCCTCAAGACGTTTTTTCTTTTTCTCCATTTCGGCCGCGTGATCTGCGTCAAATGGGTCGGCCGATCTTTTCGGCGCCAAGCTGACTTCCATCTTCGAAGGTTTCGGTGCCGAGCTGGCTCTCGGGTCCTTCGTTGGCGCTGGATCGCCCTACGGGTCCTTTTCTCTCGGCGTCGAACGCTCCTTTTCGGGGGCGATTTTCGACGTCTTCTGCTGTTCTACAGCTCTCGGCGCCTGGGAGTCCTTCTCAGAGGATCCGCTGTGCCTTGGTGTAGCCACGGACGCTGAAGTATTCGGCGTCGCGCTTTCGAGGTTTTGCCCTCAATTTTTCGAGACTCGGGGTCTCTCGGTGCCTTAGGGGCTGTAGAGTCTCCTACCGTCTTTGGAGTCTTCGTAATATCGGTCTCTACGACCGTGCAGCCGTCGTGTTCGGCGGCGGCGTTGTCCTCCTCGTCTGATGATAGCCCCAGGTCTCGGGACGGTGGCTGCCCCTTGCCCTGCATGGTGGCGTTGGCTATCCTCTGTCTTTTCCTCACTCGAAGAGTCTTCGGCGTGAAGACGGAGCAGGCCTTGCAGTCGTCGCTCTCGTGGTCGACCGGTAGGCAAAGGTTGCAGACCGGGTGCTGGTCCTTCTGCGCGTACTTGTGGTGGCAGTTACGGCAGAATTTGAATGGAGTGTTGTCCATCTCATGCGTTCAGGGGGCCCCCTGAGCTTGCATTTTCCGATGGACGTCGAAGTTCTTGAAGTTCTCGAAGTTCTTCTACTCCTTCGTCGTCCTCTTCGATTACGTATTCTTTTGTAGTCTTCTCAATCTCTTTTCTTGCAAAAAGGTGCGTATTTTCTTCTTCTTTCTCCAAAAATGTCTGGAGCCCTTTCGGGAACGATCCAGACCCAACCGCGGAAAAAAGAATCTGAAGATGGCGCCGGAAATACACCAACAGGTGGGACGTCGACGCCCATCTGGGCTACGAAAAAAGAAAAGAAAAGAAAGAAAAGACTACGAATCCGGACCCAACCACAAGACCGCGGAATAATGCACAGTATAGTGAATCCAGAAATATTCACACTGCAAAAATACAAAATGAAGGTAACGCAAGCCGCAGAAAAGAAGCACGAACGTGAGAAGTGCAGAGCTCTCCCATCCTGTCAATAATGGCATTCGTCCTCGTCTCACAGAAAGAAGGAAAACAGAATAATCCAAGAAAATCTGGCTCAAAAATTGTGGACTAGTCGCGTGGTCACATCATTGTAGATGCGTATAGAAGACGTCCTATCAAAACAAAGCAAAGCCCTGAAGAAGACCTTTCTTTAAAAACACAGAGTGTCTGGTCCCACTTATATAAGGTCGAAACGCGCCGGCAGCTAACAGATAGAGGTTTGGAGTAAGTGAAAAAAAAGAAACACTGACCCCATCAGGGCAGCGGAGTGGAAACATTTATGTCTTAACATACTGTACAAATTAAACTCCGACCCTATATAGGACTTCCAAACTAGGATGCTTTGAGGACATAGGGAGCTTTGGTCCCAGCAAACATCATTGAAAAGGATAGGACTCTAATCCTATTATGCGCCAAAAGACTGGTAGCTAATTGTAAATGTGGAGGAAGCTTTGGAAATTGGTGTAAAGATACACATTTTTGTTTAATCACCCGTGGTGCATGTTTAAGTGTAATAAGAATGTATATGTTGTACATATAAGTGTATTTTTATATAACTGTTCATATGTATTGAAAAGAAAGAAAGATTTTGGGATGTATGAAACGTCAAACAAAAAGAAAACGGTTTTGAAGTAATCAATAAGAATTTTTTTTTTGTCCAAAGTCAATAAAAAGGACTATTTGAGGCCAAAAAGAATATTTGAGATGTATGGTATTTAGAGGTATTCGTGTGTTTAAATGCAATTGAAAGAGGTGCCTGATAAGTTACTAGCGCCAACTACAACTTTTGACTCACCGAGGGCTAACATAATAACATCTAGAACTAACATTGAGACGCTACAGGTTGCAGGTGTTATGACTGAATCCATCCCCAGAGATTGTACGCAACTATTTGCTTCTACATACCAAGTACAGAAACAATCACAGCAATCTAACATAAATAATGCGCATCTGACATAAAGTGATACCTCATGGGTTAATAAACTAGTAACGGAAAGTAATGCCAATATAACAGATGCTCAGGTCACCATTAACTTACCTTCAGAAAGCTGCCCTTATGTGGCAGTCATAGTCAATGCACCTCCCTTGCGTCCCGGCCAAATATAATCCTACAACTCATTAAAGAACAGAGTGGTACATTGGCTTAATAGAAATTGCCAATACCCAGTAGGGGATGCCCACCAAATCATGTTTACAAGACAAGTGAGTTGGATTGGCCCTTTGAGGAAACATTGTAAAGGAGATTGTATCCTAATTAATTTTGAGGAACCAATTACAACAGAGCATATCATGACAGCCCTTGAGTTTTTTTCCATAGGCACCTTCAGTCCCCTGGGCCCCAGATGAGTATCATTAAGATCAACAGCCAACTACCTTGTCGCAGACCACCCTTATACTAACCTTTGGTGGTTTCCAATAGATACCAAATACTGAGTGACCTCCAGGATATTGATTGACAATAGACAGGGCACTACACAGTGAACGGGCTTTCACCCCACAAAGGGAGGGAAGAGGGTATAAGCCCTGTCATTAAGGGCAACCAGAGTATTACTGATATTATATCTGTTGCCCGCTTGCTATTTTGTAACGACACTAGGGATCCCATAGCCTTAGCAGTTGTTTAATCTAATTTGTTATCTCCTAGTAGTACTGGCTTAGGGATGGAGGGCGGTTACAAAATTGTGACCTGGAATGTAGGAGGGTTAGCGAAAAAACAGAGTACATTAGGGTGGATGGAGTTTATAAGTGACCTGGATATAATATGTATTCAAGAAACTTGGTGTATTGTCATGTCTATTTTGAGGGGTTTTTAACACACTGGCTGGAGGCTGAGCCATCGACTGCAGGGAGGGCCAAAGGGGGTTTATGGTCCTTATATCGAATAGGCTCCCAGCCAGCATAAAAAAAACTACAGGCCCTCATTCATTAATTTTATGGCTGACATTTAGGGGAGGCCGGGAAATCGTTTTGGTCAATTTTTATAATAATGTTTTTAACAAAACCCAGGGTAAACTGGCCTGAGCTGTTGACGGGGACTGGAGACTTTACTCCAGTCCATTACTAATAGCTTCATACTAATTTGGGGAGGAGAATTTAACATTCACCTATGCCCACTTTCTGCTACACATGTATGTGGGGTCACTGATGAGGCTGGGTCTGGTTATTTACACTTCCCTCACAATGATTATGGTGACCAATAAACTCCTTGATTACCAAGTTCAATTTACACTTATTAAAATGTGCTTGCAATAGCAATGGGGCCCCCATGACAACTTTTATAGGGAGGAATTCCACATCTGTTAATGACCATATCCTAACATCAGCTAATGCATGCAAGTGGTGTACCATACCAAGGGTTGCCAGCCCGGGCCTGAATGACCATAACTATATTATATTGACAGTTTTCTTCTGGGGCAAGACCAGTGATACACCTTTTAGTCGTATTCTCGACATTGCTCCAATAAGGCCAAATGGGGTCCGCATAAGTGGGATGGAGTGGACCCAACCAAAATTTTGCATGACATGTGAAGGGTTATAACAATATCATTCGTTGCCTGGAAGATATAGTCACCCCAATCAGTTACTCCATCGTTTTACTGGCATTACCAACATAGTAGATGTACCTGCCTGAATAAAATAGGCCATGTCAAACTTAAAGGATGCTTTGGCTATGCATGTACTATAGCCTCTAGGGATTTGAAACTGGCCCTTTACAGACAACCTAGAGATTATCTGTTGATTAAATATCCCAGATACAATTTTAAAGAGGTGCTTCTAGCCAGAAAATAAGAACTCTGAGATGTAGCATGGTCCAAACTGTCAAGGGCTGCGGATACAGCAGACAGCAAATTATTCTGGGATACTGTTAACTCCCCTTTCCTAAAGGATGACTCCTTCCCCGAATTGTTGTCACATGTCACCTGTGATGCCTGGGTTGTTCATTTTACAGAAAGTTTTAGCTCTCCGATGGCAAAAATAGTGACTACACTGTCGACGCCTGGGTTCATTCAGGTCTGCGAAGCGCTCTGCCTGAGTCCCTAAGGTTTCATTTTGTTCAGTTCAATTTTAGTGAGTGTATAAACAGTACCCAATGTGTAATCAAGACTCTAAAACAATAGTGTCATAGTACTTCAATCACAATATATTGTGAAAAAGCTTCCAATACATAATCAGAAAAAGATTAAATATAAATAACTGACAGTTGCAAATTCACTGTTGATACATTTCCTTGGTGTTTACACATAATCTATAACACTTCCAACAAAACACAAAGCCCAATGCATTTCGGGTTCTTTAGAAACCCTTCTTCAGGGGTTGATTTTTCAAAGACATGTGTATTTCACATAGTAGCAAAATTCAGTTCCTTCCGGTAGGCGCTACAACCTAAACAAAAAAAGTGCCAAGTGGTTTATCATTGAGGTTACCAATAAGCTGGAGCACTAGATACAATAATTTTTTTTTTTTTTGTTTGTTTTTTTAAAACCTTTATTCGTATCAAAAGGATATACAAATCTGGGCCTACAACCAAATTGGCCGGCCACAATACGAAAGTCGGGCAAAAGATCTAGAGCGAGCATTACAGTACCAATCATTAAGGAGCATGAGCAATACAATCCCGGAAAGGGGGAAACACAAAAGATCTAGGCGACCAGCAAACAGGAGCAAAGTAGGTTAATTTTACAATATGGGGAGAAGGAGTATGACAGGTTCAGTGTCAACATAGAAGAATCCGAATTCCCAAGACAAACCCTCAACTACAGTAAGGGGGTATGGGGCCGCAATACAGGAGAGGCAACACTGTATACATAGTTATAAAAACAGTTGCGTTAAACACAATCAACATGCGATCACTATCGACTTTGCATGCTCACCACCCAATAGCACATCGGAACCAGAACGAAGGGATCGGATGAATATCTTACCAAAACTAACCCGTCATACTAACCTTGGGTAAAAGGGGGGGGAGGAAAGAGAGGTGGGGGGGGGAGAAGAAGACAAGAAGGGAGAAAAAGGAAAAAAGGGAATAAAAACAAAAAACGAAAGAGAAGAGCGCCACGCCGACACAGGCGTCCCGCGGCGGGGAACACAGGAGAGAGCAGGAGTATTAGCAACGAGGAGGGTATTGCAGTCACTATGAAAAACAGCAGAACTGTAAGAAGAAGATCAACGACGCTACAGACCCACCCCCTGTCATACCACGGGAGGCAAGGACAGACTCGGCACTCGTATAAAGAGATACAAAAGGGCCATAGAACTGAGGAAAATGAGCATCAAATAGGACCCAACCCACCCATCCCACCCTGCACCCCTGTAGAAGGCTACGGCCTACCCTTCAAACAGCGTGCCTGTCGCCCTAAACCAGAACCCGAAATGCAGTAGAGAGAAGAGAAAGGGAGAAAAAATAAGACAAAAAGAAACAAGAACACAAAGAAAGAAATGGGAGGGAGGAGCAAGCGGGCGGAAACAAATACAGTCGGCCTTAGCCCTCCGCCCAACCCCACACTCATTTTACAAATGAACCAGAACGACACAATCTCGAACGCCATAATACTTACAGGGGGGGACCTCCCACCGCGCTATGTATATAAGCAACTACACCACAGGTTCGTACACCAAAAATCCACCGGAGGTTGTGCACATCACCCCAATCCTTTCTTAACCACAAACCCCACCCACCACATGACAATGTGAAGTGAGCCACTCGATACGAGACAAGCACACAATTGAGAGAAAGTACGATAAAGACGTCGACAAGGGGGGACAATCAGCCCGCAAGTGAGCGAAAGTTCAAACAGGTAGTTCAAATGTATCAGCAACAGCAGCACGGGCGGTGAAAAACAGGAGTTCGGTTTCGTCGTTCGAAAACGCGGGAGTGTCCCGGCAATGTAGAAACACAAACACGTAGATGCAGAAACAGGCAACAGTCCAGCATCCCTCCCAGGGACCCAAGCGGGACAGGGCTCCGGCACAACATCCGAGTCCCCGATCTCAATACTTCGAAGAGCAGGGAGTTCCAAAGCCACTGGCCCACTAAGTGGTCGATGAACAGTGGAAAGAACCCTTGCAGCAGCCGAAGGGGGCGAGGCAATGGAGGCACAGGGACAAGGGGGATGCATGAAGAAGCGTCCATCCAAGATGGCGGCGGACCGCGACGAGAGTATAGGGGCATTGGGGGCCAGGGACGCGTGCCAGGATCTCAGGGCATCAAGAACATCTCCAATTGTTGGCTCACGCACACATGTCCAGGCCCCCGTGCAGTCCGGCAACCCAAGTCCGCCGCCACGAGGTGATCCATATTCCAGATAGGCGGCAGCCATTTTGTGAAGTCAGCCCCTTCACCACCCTCCGTTACTCTCAAACAGTTAAAAAATGTAGGACTTTACAGAGCTTCGGGGGGTCCCGGCGATGGCGGCCTCGGTGCAGAAAGGGTACTCGCCCAATGTGGGGGACCACCTACATTAACGCCGGCGCTCCTCACAAGCAGAGTCCAGGCGTGAGGGTCCAGGGTCACCGGACACAACAGCGGCGGGGGGGACCCCTTCACATGATCAGTCCCCGGAGCATCGTGCCCCGCATCAGCCTCAGGCCACCAGGACTGGCCCGGCTCAGGATCACCGGGATGTTCGCACAACGGCTCTCACCAGTGGCTCACTCTCTCGGCCGGGGCCGACAGTCACAGCAACACCAGGCCGGATCCCATAGGCGAGGTCCCGGGCCAGGCTCCACGGAGGCCCCGGTTGATTCGGGGGGCACAACTTCGGAACCGCGGCACGTCGGAGCTTCCGGGAAAGACGGTGAGTATGAGCAAAGCGTTATGTTCCCAGTTCTTCGATAATGTGTCGTCTCCGGACAGGATATAAAGCAGGATGTACGAGTCAGGCCGGAGGGCTGACGGAGCCGAGCTAAAAGGCGACCATTACGCTCGCGAGCTTGGCTCCTCCGATACAATAATTTTTAATTGGATTTGCACATGAAAAACACTTAGAAGTGAATGAATGAAAGTTGCCAGTGTCAAAAGAGATCCAAAAGAAAAACTGTGTTTGTGCACCCCAACAAGGAAAAAGAGAGTAATCTTCACGCAACGCAACACTGAAAGCTCCTTACGCCCTCAGGCCGTTGTGCAAATGAGTACTAAACCCATGCCAATCCAAAAAACGTGCTAGAGAAGCTCATGTGTTCGTTACTTGCAATATTGAGTAGCCCAATTGGTGCATCTCCACTTATATATAGTGAGACTGATGAGTATACTCACTGGGTTGAAACCGAGCAGATGAATCCTAATAAGGTGAATAAGCAAATGCACACACCAAGAGTTACAAACTGTCTTCACGGACCTTTCACTCTCGTATGCCACTTACCCTCTTCAGAGGTTGACAACACTTATTGAGTTCGTAACACCAAAAGTTATGAGCATACGCTCATAAATCCTGAGAAGAACATAGAACCTTGAATATATGTGCCGGTCCCAAGATCAACCTCAATGCATTGACAAAACTATTAACCAAAGCTCACCTCGACCTCGTCCTTAAATGCCTGTGCCCTGCAATACATACAATAATTCTACGTGACTATTTCTTCCATACATTCAAAAAATGTTATGCCCAAAACGCCGTACCCCCTTGGGGTAAACACACTATTATCAGTACTCACCAAAGAAATTTGAAATGCGACCACCGACTTCCATGTATCCCCACTGAAGCCCAAAGACGCCATTAACCGTACGTTGTCACGAGGTCAATTTCAACCTTGCGAAGTGGTCCGCATCATTATGTGACCCAAATCGAAAGTGCTTAATTGCGAAAGAACATCGACATACCCGAATCTAACCACTGATGCTTGTTTACACGCGCGCCTGTTGTATTACGATCTAACCAAGTGCATGAAGAAGATGACCCTTATTTTGAGCTTCTCTAGCACGTTTTTAAGATCGGCACGGGTTCAGTACTCATTTACGCCTGAGGGCGTAAGGAGCTTTCAGTGTTGCGTTGCGTGAAGATTACTCTCTTTTTCCTTGTTGGGGTGCACAAACACAGTTTTTCTTTTGGATCTCTTTTGACACTGGCAACTTTCCTTCATTCACTTTTAAGTGTTTTTCATGTGCAAATCCAATTAAAAATTATTGTATCTAGTGCTCCAGCTTATTGGTAACCTCCATGATAACCACTTGGCATTTTTTTTGTTTAGGTTGTAGCGCCTACCGGAAGGAACTGAATTGTGCTACTATGTGAAATACACATGTCTTTGAAAAATGAAGCCCTGAAGAAGGGTTTCTAAAGAACCCGAAATGCATTGGGCTTTGTGTTTTGTTGGAAATGTTATAGATTATGTGTAAACACCAAGATAATGTATCTCCAGTGAATTTGCAACTGTCAGTTATTTATATTTAATCTTTTTCTGATTATGTATTGGAAGCTTTTTCACAATATATTTTGATTGAAGTACTATGACACAATTGTTTTAGAGTCTTGATTACACATTGGGTACTGTTTATACACTCACTAAAATTGAACTGAACAAAATGAAACCTTAGGGACTCAGGCAGAGCACGTCACAGACCTGGATGAACCCAGGCCTTGACAGTGCATTATACTTTTAAGGGGTTCGGGCAGTACCCCCCAGCGTGGCAGCTCGCCAACTTTGTTTACAATTATTTAATCGTAGAAGAGTAGGTTTATTAGGTGTGCGGTCTACACCACCACAGAGCAGTTTCACTTCAGCCCACATCTGTGGACCAGCACCCGCCAATTTCACTCATGAGGACGTCTTTCAAAGATATAGCAGAGTTAAGTATAAATCAAGCAGAGACAAAAGCATATACAGCTGATGAAGCCACATCTATTTATTCACTGATTGAGGAAGCACGGACATTTAGTTCCTCAGCAGGCACTACAACTTAACTGCTTAGACAATTAGAATATACCATGAGAAAAGAAGTAAACCAATGTCTCCTCGCCACCACTCTCATTGAATATCATAAGGTAAAAAGAATCCCATGGGGACTAAGAATTGCACTGAAGCCAATGCTTTTAAAATTCAATAAAACATTCATGGTCAGATGGTATGCGATTCTCAATAAGTGTTCGTTGGACCTCATTTTGCTTATTATTGAAGAATTGTCATCTTTACTCACTGATCTCACACAATATATTGCAAAACTTAAAGATGAAATCTCTGTAAATATGGAACAAGAAGATTGGAGTAAAGTGTTGGAGGATATCAACATTAGATTGGATAATCACGCCAAGGAAGTCCACGGGCGGAAAATACGAAAGTTCCGTCGCTATACCATAGACTACAAGTTGGACGAGGTCTATACTTGGGCGGAGGCATATGCCCAAAAAAGATTTTTCAAGAGGCCAGGCCATACATCATCTGAGGAGAGTGTTGGTCAGGATCAGGATTTATCGTTACAAAGACCACCAGTACCCGTAATAACATCTCAAACAGATAATACCACAGCAGAAGTGGCATCAACCTCAACTGAAAAAACTTCTTTTTTGGCGGAAGGCCAGTCTTCCAACTTACCACCGGACAAAACGTTGCAATCAAAAGAAAGCGTACCCGGAAGGGACAAAGTAACAAAATCAACTGAAAGTGGAAGACCTCAACGCAACTTGAAACAAGTCATTTAGTAGTAAATATCTCTCAGAGATCATTAACTGCTGAAGAATACCAGGTTTTAAACAAAGGAACCTTGGGCCCGATGTAGGTCGGTCGGTAACGGCCGAAAATCGGTATTTTCGTCCGTTACTGATCGGTAAATAGGTGATTGGCATGTAGGGGGCTTTATTTTACCTAATCGGTAAAATTACCGAATCGGTAATTTTACCGATTCGGTAAAATAAAAAAATCGGTAAATTTACCGAATCTGAGCCACCCATATGTAGGTGGGACTCTTCAGAGTCCCAGGAGCCTTACCAAATCGGTATTTTACCATCAAATAAATTTGATGGTAAAATACCGATTCCGGTGTTGTGGTTCTGAAATTCTGGACCCTGCTGTTGTTGTGATATCGAGATCCAATACCCGTGCCACAAAATATCAATATCCCATGACGAATTTGGTGTCAACAGACCGATAATAATTAGGACATCATCCCTATGCATTTGCGTCATGATTGGGGGATGCCAACACCCTTAAATCATAGTTTCCGTTCCGAACCCTTAGACTCCATTTTGTGAACGGCATCCATCTTGTGTCTTGCCCTCATGATAAGTCAATTAAGTAGGGCCGAGTCTGATCTAAAAGGACACGTCCACCTTTCCTTGACTTCCCCCTGACCTGTCCCAACTGACTCCATTGCCTCTAGCCAAACCTGTTTGGGCAGCTCCCCGCCCAGTGGCCGAATACGATAGCATCGATGCATAACATACCACAAACCATTCACCACATCCAGATCATGTTTTTACACACCCACACACCTGTCCACGCACCCTGTTTATGGCCAGTTTTATGACTAGGAGGTGCCTTTCTTTATTGGGGTTTCGTCGATATCTGATGGGAGTTCCGGGCCTGGCCGGGTAATCTATCACGAATTGGACGTCTAAAATAGGGGCTTGCCTACATGACTTCGCTCTTTTGTATTATTGTAGAAATATGTGTATAGCCATATCATAAACTTAGGAATTCTTGCTTGCAGCTATTATTTTTGTATATAAGGAGACGGCTGGTTCTGTAAAAACGAACAGTCTCCTGATAACACACAACCTGTGCTGTCGTGTTTTTAGGACACATGTTACTTGGTAGCTGCCAATAAAACTTGATCTTTGACTGCGACTAGAAGACTCCGTGTTTCTGTGGTCCGGAACAAGGGAGAACTCTGAGGTCTTCGGGTGTTATCCCCTGGCGCCAGCGGGTTCCTAAAAACCCGTTACCTCAGTTGGCGCCCAACTCGGGGCGGTATCAAGCGGCGACGGTCCAAGCCAGATGTTCGTGAGGAGCTTCGTGTGAAAATTCCAGAGGACGGCCAGCCACTTCAGCGACCCCTGTATGTCGACGTGGTTCCGAAGGTCTTTGCTGCGAGGTTCCCCGCGTCCCGACGGCTACGAAGGACTGCTGCCCTGACTATCGCCTTGTTTTGGACCGTGATCCTTGGTAGAGCGAAACGATAGACGAGTCTTCTAGCGACGTCACAGATCTTCAAATCCTTCAGTTAAGTATAAGTGGAGCGTCTCCCAGTCCTTAGTTTGTCCTTAGTTTTTGGTATCCTTGAGATACGCTTTGATTTGGTACTTGCAAGCCCCAAAGCCGAAGGACTCGTGTATTCACGAGAAATATCGTAACAGATAATCCTTTGAAGTTTGAAGCTAGACTAGTGAGCGAAGATGCCTGGTTTTAGCAGACTTGGAAACTTGTTTTGTCTTGGTTGTAGTAAGGACTCCCGATTAGAGGATTCTTGTCCGGTTGCTCCAATTGGAACTCCAACGTATGAGCTCTATGTAAAGCACGGCGTAGGTCCTATCACATATAATGAAGTATGGATAAAATACACCCGCAAGGATGGTGTTTTAAAATGGCCCCAATATGGTAGTTTTGATTCAGAAATATTAGATAACCTAGAGGTCAGATTGTTCAAGAAAAAAGCCCGGCCGGCGATGTTTGACTCTTTTCGCTTATGGCGCAAAGAAGCCAAACAGAAAGAAATAAAATTAGCAAAAAAGAATAAAAGAGGAATGTCAATGGTGCAAGCTGCCATTGCATACAGGGATAACGAGGAAGAGCAAGAAAACGAACAAATGCTTAGGAGCAAGAAACTAGCAGTAGATAAATGCTACCCGATGTTACCACATAAGGGACAAGGTCAAGAGAAGAGATCGGAGAAAGATCCATTAATGTCCCACTTATTAAGCTCACCTCCACCGTATGCGTTAGACGCTACGGCACCACCAAAGCGTTTTACTATACCGCGCCCCGGCGCACGTAACACAGCTCTTGCACAAACGCCAGCTACTGTTCAGCTGGTTCCTACTTCGCCGGCGCAGCCTTCTCAAAGGCCGCCGTCTCTGCTACCTACTCCATCTACTTCTACGACTTTGCCTACAGCTCCAACTATTCTCTATGATACTACGTCTGCTACCGCTCCAACTTCCTCTGCTATTGCCTCTACTTCTTCTTTGCCTCAGCATGTCTTTTCCGATGCACTTGCCCTTCCGCAAGGTTCTCCTTCTACTAGACAAAGAGTGACAGGTACCGTCACTAGTCTGTTTTCACCTTTCTTTGGGTCGCCTAAAACGACCCCTAAAACAGAACATAGACAGTCACGTAGTCAACTGCCTGACTACGAGGAACGAAAAGTGCTGAATGAACTAGCCCGCCAATGGATTACGGATACTGTTAGATATGATGTTCAGCATGTTATGGAAGTTTTCCGTCAATGGAATGCACCCACTCAGAGACACGTATTCGAAGAGATGTGTGTATATCTGTACGAAGATTTGGAGACGAATGATCCCAAATACACAATGGACGAACTATGGCGTACGCGCTTTAAGTTCCATGAAGGTATGATTGTAGGCGCAGATATTGAGAAAGCGATAGAGTTATTGCTCTCTTATAGGAGTAAGGGAAACGTCTCTAGATCATCGTACCAAGACGACGTATCAGGTAGGAAAAGAGCGAGACAGTACCCCATGAGAGAGGTTCCTCCGGTTTGGAGGGAAGGTGATGCGAATGCAAATCCACCAATTCTGCCTCATTTCCAGCGTGTATGGGTACATGTCCCCTGGAAAAGATCAGAAGTTTTAGCGCTCAAGCAGACACTACCTGATCCCCGTAAAAACCCGACTGGGTACTATAAGGAGTTATCGCAAACTGCAAGCTCATGTATAATGAATTTAGCGGATGTAGACATGTTGTTTGGGAACGTTGTTCCACATCCTTTATGGAGCAAAATCCGTCATACAGACCATGACCAAGAACTAGGTGACTCATGGGCAAATATTACCGCTACAGATGCTAGACAAATTGGCGGTTTTAAACCTGAGCCGTTAATAGCTGAACTTCCCGGTAGGATTATCGCGTACATGAAAACAATAATGCCTGAAGTACGCGTAAACTGGGATAAGCTATCTGCGTGCAAGCAGAAGAAAGATGAGAATGTGTCTGACTTTTTCACGAGATTTGAGGAGACTTTCACCGATCATAGTGGTCAGGATATGGCTACCGAGAGTGGTCAAAGATTGTTTGTAGACAAATTTGTACACAATTTACTTCCTGAACTGTGTAATAAAGTGAAAGATTCAGAGAGTGCTTGGGCTGTCTCTACGTCGGCACAAATTTTAGCAACAGCCCAGTACTATGAAAATAGGCGCAAAGACGAGCTAGATAAGGCAGACAAAAAGACGAAAGATTTAAAAACTAAAGTTCTTCTCCAGCAGGCCTATCCGCCTCGCATGGTTAGTCAGCCCAATTATCAACAACAACAGCAGTATTCGAGAAACGCGCAAGGAAACGAGTTTTCCCATCAGCGTCTTCCGTATGGCCCGAATCAATGTGCGTATTGCAAGGAAGAGGGTCACTTCAAAAGTAATTGTCCGGCACTTGCGCGACGCTTAAACGGCGTTTCAGGTGTAAGGGGAAGAGGTGTTCAACATGCCCCTAGAGGTAGGGTCCGTGGAAATTTCTCCCAGAATACAACTTCTTTTCCGCCTCAGAATTCGATGAACAGCTTTGACCAACAGAATAATGCATCATCTAGGTCAGCTCAGTACTATGCTGACGACTATTACACCGAACACGAAAATGAGGGTAACGATTGCTAGGACAGCCATGGACAAAGAGAGGGAGTCGTTTCAGTTCCAGTAGATCAGAATGGACCTTATGTCGAGGTGATTGCCTCAGGAGTGTCAGAGCCATTTCTGCTGGATACTGGTGCTACAAAAAGTTCTATTATGCACTCGAAACTTCCTGGCGCACCTTTGTCTGGCGAAATGAATGTCTCAGTAGGTTTCTCTGGCGCCCCTGTTAGAAACCCGATCTCTAGTCCTATATCACTTTCTGTTGGCCCATGCGACTTAGAAGCACCCCTCATTTTGACAACAGGTTGCGGTGAAAATTTGTTAGGTTTGGATTTACTAAAAAGGTTAAATGCGACTTTGTACTGTTCCCCCTTGGGAGTACAACTTACTTTAGGTAAGAAAGTCGTTTCTCCAATGTATTTGTCCAAGGAAAATATTCCAACTGAATTGTCATCACTTCCTGATATACTTTGGGCTAATGGTTCTAATGATGTCGGTCGTTTGGAGATAGCACCGTATGTCATAACTTTGAAAGCCAACGTTAGGTTGCCACGTATTCCCCAATACAAAATATCTAGCGAATGCGAAAAGGCGTTGTTGACGATTGTTTATGATCTGATTGACAAAGATGTCATCGAAGAAACAACAGGTAATGTTTGTAACAGTCCAGTTTTGCCCGTCTTAAAACGTACTGATCCTTCACAACCGCCTGTGTACCGGTTCGTGATCGACCTCAGAGAAGTGAATAAGGTAGTTATCCCACAGTTTCCAGTTGTCCCCGACATTACTGCTTTATTGACAATGGTTCCAGCTTCAGCAGCTTGGTTCTCGGTGATTGACCTGAAGAACGCTTTCTTCAGCATCCCGATTGCTGAGGAGAGTAGAGACATTTTTGGCTTCAATTTAGGAGGACGAAGCTTCCGCTTCAAGTGCGCTCCTCAAGGCTACTGCGAAAGCCCATCAACATTCAGTCAGGCTCTGAAAACACAACTGGACACGATTATTCTACCAGATGGTTCAACTTTGATTCAGTATGTAGACGATCTCCTGATCGCTGCAGACACTGAAGAAATTTGCAAGAAAGCTACGGTATCATTATTACGTCACTTATGTGACATGAAGCACAAAGTCTCTCTTTCCAAACTACAATTTTGCCGACAAGAGGTAACCTACCTAGGTCACATCTTGTCGAAGGAGGGAAGGAGACTGACACCAGAAAGAATACAGGCGATTGCAGAACTGAGTGCCCCAAGGACACAGAGAGAGGTTCGGGCCTTCTTGGGCATTACATCGTACTGTAGACAATGGATACCGAATTTCTCACTACTAGCTAAACCCTTGCTGGCACTACTCTGCAAAGACACGCCCAATCCTATGCCCTGGTCTGAAGATTGCCAAACGAGTTATCTCGAGTTGCGTGATGCATTATGTTCGGCTCCTGTGTTGGGAAACCCCAACTACAGTAAGCCTTTTACATTATATGTCCATGAGAAGGAAGGTTGTGCATTATCAGTCTTAACACAACACTTTGGGAACAAACAGCGCCCATGCGCGTATTTTTCCGCAACTCTGGATCCTGTGGCTAAGGCACTACCAAGTTGTCTGAGGGCCACCGCCGCAGCAGCTATCTGCATTCGACAGTCCGCTGGATTAGTCATGAATAATACTCTGATCGTTATGGTTCCGCATGCAGTAGACATCTTGCTAAACAGGACGAAGACACAACATCTCACTAGCGCTCGACTATCCAGTTACGAACTTACACTGTTAGCAAGTCACATCCACATAAAGAGGTGTGATACACTCAACCCCGCTACGCTATTACCCATCCCGACAGAAACAGACAAAATTGATAACCATGACTGCTGCTTTAGGACAGAAGAAGAGACAAAAGGGAGAGTAGACTTACAGGACACTCCCCTTCCTGAATGCAACGATACTTTATGGGTTGATGGTTCATGTTTCAAGTTGCCAAATGGTGATACGACTGCAGCCTATGCCGTAACGACATTACACACCATTGTAGAGACCGCGCGTATTTCCCACAATTCTGCACAAGCTGCAGAACTAATTGCACTCGCCAGAGCATGTGTGTTAGCGAAAGGAAAGCGAGTGAATGTGTACACTGACAGCCAATACGCCTTTGGTGTGGCTCACAGTTTTGGGAGATTGTGGCGTGAACGTGGGTTCCTTACGTCACATGGTGCAAAGATACAACATGGTCAGCTAGTTAATGAGCTCCCGAGTCACTGACCTTGCCACTACAAGTCGCCATTATGAAATGCAGTGCACACAAAAAGATTCAGGATGATGTTGGCCGCGGGAATGAATTTGCTGACGAGGTTGCGAAAGAAACTGCAAGGAACACGATGAGTCGGATGTATGTTGTAGGTCCCGCTAGATGGATTACTGATGTAGGAATGTGCGAGGACACCATTGAAGGTGTGAAATCTATACAAGCCGAGGCGACTGAGAAAGAGGTGAATGAATGGAGAGAAAGTACGGGTAGATTAGATGCGAATGGTTGTTGGGTCGAATTGTCGGAACACCAGCGATGGCTATTACCTAACGCATATGTACTTGCAGTAGTAACAATGGCTCATGGAATTGCACACATCAGTTCGAGAGGAATATGTAAACTATTGGCCCCAGTATGGCAGAATAGTAATATCCCAAAGTATGCAGAGAATGTGGTCAGAAACTGTATGGTGTGTTTGAAGTACAATCCCGGTAGGGGAACCCCAACTCCAGCTGGTCATTTTGCACCTCCTACGTATCCGTTCGAGGTTTTGCAGCTAGATTTCATACACATGGAGAGGTGCAACAACTTAAAATACGTGCTTGTGGTTGTTTGTGCTTTTTCCAGGTGGATAGAAGCGTACCCCCTTAAGGACAATACCGCCTTGTCAACTGCCAAAGCCCTTGTCAAAGAGTTCTTCCCGAGGTTTGGTATGCCTAGAATTGTCTGGAGTGATAACGGAAGTGAATTCGTAGGACGCGTGATGAAGAGAGTGTGTGAGTGCCTAGGCATACACCAAAAGTTCCACTCTGCAAACCACCCCCAATCTGCTGGATTAGTAGAGTGCTACGATGGCACGTTAAAGCTCAAATTAGCCAAGATCCAAGCCTGTACAGGTCTTACATGGCCTGACGCCTTGCCTCTAGCACTCTTGTCAACCAGAACGACCGTCCATTCCAGATTAGGACTTAGCCCCCATGAGATAGTGTTTGGCCGCCCAGCCAACGTCTGGGGCGTGCCAAGGCCAAAGAAACTCAGCGAAATAGAACACCCCGTACTGCTTGACTATTTGTGCGAATTAACAACTAAATTGCGTGTTTTACACCAACAGGTTCACAGTTCCTCTCCGCCAGCCTCTGACGATCCAGGTCACTCCATCGAACCCGGCACGTGGGTCTTGGTGCGGAATTTCCAGCGCACAAACAACGGACAACCGAGGTGGACCGGACCGCACCTGGTACTTCTTTCCACGAGATCAGCTGTTCGGGTGGAAGGCAAAAAGAACTGGGTGCACGGGACCCATTGTAAACGGGTCCCTCTACCCCTCCCATACGACCGGTGGGTCAATGAAGGACTTGCCGACTCTGAGACAGAATCCGTACCTCGCTTCATCCTTTTCAGCGATGCACGTTTGAAAGAGACTGGTTCCGAAAAGGAGAGTGATCATATTTTACAAGGACTTGTGCCACCGTCTATGCAGTTGGACACTACCGAACCTGAAACATTGTTTGAAGACCACACCGTACCTAGGAAGCGACGATACAATCTAAGGTCTAGACAAAGAGACTAATAAAAAGCAAACCAATGTGATTTCCCTTTTCCCCTAAGAACTATTTTTGATTTTTCAGCTCTCTCACTCTCAGGGAACTTGCTCATTTTTGATTTTTGAACCGCCATCCGGTTCTGCTGCTAGGGTCGCGGTTGAAGTCTGGGGAGTGCAACTGGGGACGTTTAGGTCAACGGTTCTGGTTGGTCCACGGGAGTTACCCCGGACTGAACAGAGCGCACTCCCTGGCAGAACCAACCTACCACCGCGGGCAGCAACTAGAGGATGGAGTTTCCTAGGGTAAAGAGACCTACTAGATTCACGAACATTGAAAGACAACTATGCACTGTACTGGCCAAAAGAAGGTTTTTGATAACATGTATTTTAATGTTGTGTAGCATAACAATGTTTTTGACTGGTTATACTCTATTCGTATTTCAAGTTTCCTTGTTTTCAAATGACACTCGGCCAACGCCTCCTTCCACTATCTCTCCGCACTCCTTTCACCCTCTTCCTGAACACGAGTCTGCCAGAAGACTCGAATTTGTAAATAACTCATTCATTCAACTTCTACACCAACACCAGTCCATAATGAACACATCGAACTGTTGGATATGCGGACTCATGCCACACACAACTGATAAGGGTATCCCATGCTTTATCCTGCCATTCAGTTATTATGGTTCCCTGTGGGCTTTCCAGACCATGTTCCTATTCGCCCTAGAACCATACCCGACCCGTTCCACTGAGAGCGATTCCAGTAACAAGGCACTAGTGGCAGGGATAAGAAATATGAGTAGGGAGTTCGACACTTATCTTACGATCCCAAAAGATGAACTCAGTCCCTACACTCGTTGGAACGTAACTAAATATGGGGTTTACCTGAGTAAGAGCCAGGCAGCAAAGAAATCTCGCCCAGTTTGGATAGTGCCCCACCGAGGTCACTTATGTTTACAAGGTATCGGTAGGGATCCCAAAGCACAATTAGGAAAGAGCATATGCACGGAAACATATGTGTTCGCTTCCCGAACTTCCACTATACTCTTAGCAGCCAAAGGCACGTATTTCGTCTGCCACGACCAAGCCTACACATGGTTGCCCCCTGACTTCTCAGGTACATGTTTTATCTCATTTCTGCTGCCTCCCACCTACACGGCCAGAGCAGATTACCATCGGACAAGGACAGCTAGGGGTGTCGTGAGTAAAGACGACACCGCGGGTCAGGAATTCGCTGACTTTGCAAAGGGTTTTCTGCCATTTTGGGGGCCTATGGTGAACAGCAGGAATATTCGTCAATTAGCAAGGATAGTTGAATCCGCCGTGATTGAAACGGCCGGAGCCCTTGGCAATTTAACAACCGAGCTTCAGTCGGATCGACTTATGACCCTTCAGAACCGAGTTGCCCTAGATATCATACTCGCCGATCGTGGTGGTGTGTGTAGAGTGATCCAATCCAGTTGTTGCATTTTCATCCCTGATAATGCACCGACAGTGTACCAGGCCATCTCTAAGCTACATGAAATATCTGGTTCCCTTCACGTAGAAAAAGGGGACTGGTCCTTGCTAGGGTGGTTCTGGGAACTGATTACTGCCTGGGGATGGAAAACACTGATCTTCATTGGGATGATCTTAGCGCTTCTGTTTATGTTCTGCCTGTGTGTACAGTGCACTATGTGGCCTCTGTGCTACCCCATGTACAAGGAAGCCTGTGTCAAGGGACGAACTGAGCAACAGAATGATGAGTTATTGCCTTACATAAGGGCAAAAGGAGGGTCTGTGGTTCTGAAATTCTGGACCCTGCTGTTGTTGTGATATCGAGATCCAATACCCGTGCCACAAAATATCAATATCCCATGACGAATTTGGTGTCAACAGACCGATAATAATTAGGACATCATCCCTATGCATTTGCGTCATGATTGGGGGATGCCAACACCCTTAAATCATAGTTTCCGTTCCGAACCCTTAGACTCCATTTTGTGAACGGCATCCATCTTGTGTCTTGCCCTCATGATAAGTCAATTAAGTAGGGCCGAGTCTGATCTAAAAGGACACGTCCACCTTTCCTTGACTTCCCCCTGACCTGTCCCAACTGACTCCATTGCCTCTAGTCAAACCTGTTTGGGCAGCTCCCCGCCCAGTGGCCGAATACGATAGCATCGATGCACAACATACCACAAACCATTCACCACATCCAGATCATGTTTTTACACACCCACACACCTGTCCACGCACCCTGTTTATGGCCAGTTTTATGACTAGGAGGTGCCTTTCTTTATTGGGGTTTCGTCGATATCTGATGGGAGTTCCGGGCCTGGCCGGGTAATCTATCACGAATTAAAGTAGGGGCTTGCCTACATGACTTCGCTCTTTTGTATTATTGTAGAAATATGTGTATAGCCATATCATAAACTCAGGAATTCTTGCTTGCAGCTATTATTTTTGTATATAAGGAGACGGCTGGTTCTGTAAAAACGAACAGTCTCCTGATAACACACAACCCGTGCTGTCGTGTTTTTAGGACACCTGTTACTTTGTAGCTGCCAATAAAACTTGATCTTTGACTGCGACTAGAAGATTCCGTGTTTCTGTGGTCCGGAACAAGGGAGAACTCAGAGGTCTTCGGGTGTTATCTCCTGGCACCAGCGGGTTCCTAAAAACCCGTTACCTCAGTGTGCATGCACATGTGTGCATGCACACCTATGCCATGCCTATACCTATGCCATGCCTATGCCTATGCCATGTGACAGGCAGACCTGCCCTTAGGGCATGTATGCCTGCCACATGGCACCGAGCCTGTTTTGGGGGTGCCAGAGGGTGTCAAAGTGACACCCCCTGCACCCTTGTGGAAATCGGTATTTACTTCATAGCCCATAGGAATGAATGGGCATTACCGATTCGGTATTTACCGAATCGGTAAATATCGAAATAATCAGATTCGGTATTCCAGCACATCTGGAATACCTACATGTCGACCCCATAGATTTACCGATTTTTAAATACCGAATCGGTAAAATTCGGTAATTTAAAATCCGTAAATCTATTTCACCTACATCTGGCCTTAAGTTTGTCCCCACGTACACCTCTAGTGCATTAGAAACTGAGATCGCGCTGTTTAAATTCACTCGAAAACTACGTTTGAAATGGTTCTTTTCTACAGTGGAAAAAGCAGGAGGCAAAGAAAAAACACCAGAAATCTTCCGACCAAAAAGCAAATTCATGTCGCCTCTATCACATAAGAGCCTGGATAATTTTGAGACTGCTTAAAAAGGATCTGGAACACATCAAATATAATAAACCTAAACATACCAATTTGACGAAGAAGGAGGCACAAATTCTTAATGGCTTAAGGCAAGACTTAAGTATAACATTTCAACCCGCTGACAAAGGGGGCGCCCTTGTGGTGATGGACACTGCATTTTATGAACTCAAAGTGAACCAACATGTTCATGATCCAGATACATACATTCAGTTGGACTCTGATCCAACATACCAATTTAAAAAGTTACTGGAGGGAATCGTAAATATAGCCACAGACGAAGGTTTGATCAATACTAACACAAAAAAATTCTCGCTGATGGCCAAACACCTAAAATACTGCATATGTACATGCTTCCGAAGATACATAAGCATGCAACCGATCCCCCTTTTCGTCCCATAGTAGCTGGGTGCGGATCTATACACAAACCTATTGGCCGGTTAGTAGATCACCATTTACAACCATTGGTGCAAAGTTGGGGAACATATGTGAAGGATACCATAGATTGTCTCGTCAAACTGGACAGTGTGAGTCACCTAGTTGATGATGAAACCATTCTTTGCATAATTGACGTTGTGGCGTTATATTCGTCTATTGCCCACAAAGAAGGTCTGGAAGCGGTGGAATGGAGACTACTGAACTCGGATATGGACAAAGACTTTGGGGTATTTTTATTGGAGTTACTCCACTTTTCTTTATATCATAGTCATTTTGTATGGAAGGAGGAATACTATTTGCAGTGGACGGGTACATCAATGGGATTTCCCGGAGCCCCATTGTATGCGAATTCGTTTATGGCATACTTTGAAGATACATATATCTTAAAAGATCCAAGGTGGTACAAACACACCCTGTTATATTAAAGATACATGGACGACATACTAGTCATTTGGAAGGGCAACAGACTGACACTTGAAGACTGCATAAATGACATGAACTGGAGCAATCCCAGGATAAAATTCACACAAACTATACAAACAAACAAGATTCAATTTCTGGATATTGAAATCCACAAGACAACCCAAGGTTTTTCAACAACAGTGTACCGTAAACCCACCGATGTTAACAATGCCTTACACTATTCAAGTGTACACCCGAGAGCTTTTTCATGTGCAAATCCTATTAAAACGTATTGTATCTAGTGCTCCAGCTCATTGGTAACCTCCATGATAACCACTTGGCACTTTTTTTGTTTAGGTTGTAGCGCCTACCGGAAGGAACTGAAGTTTGCTACTATGTGAAATACACATGTCTTTGAAAAATCAACCCCTGAAGAAGGGTTTCTAAAGAACCCAAAATGCATTGGGCTTTGTGTTTTGTTGGAAATGTTATAGATTATGTGTAAATACCAAGGAAATGTAACTACAGTGAATTTGCAACTGTCAGTTATTTATATTTAATCTTTTTCTAATTATGTATTGAAAGGTTTTTCACCATATATTTTGATTGAAGTACTATGACAATATTGTTTTAGAGTCTTGATTACACATTGGGTACTGTTTATACACTCACTAAAATTGAACTGAACAAAATGAAACCTTAGGGACTCAGGCAGAGTGCTTCGCAGACCTGGATGAACCCAGGCCTCGACAGTGTATTATACTTTTAAGGGGTTCGGCAGTACCCCCCAGCGTGGCAGCTCGCCAACTTTGTTTACAATTATTTAATAGTAGAAGATTAGGTTTATTAGGTGTGTGGTCTACACCACCACAGAGCAGAAACAGTGACTACCCATAATAAGGAACAGTTGATCTGGTCCCCCGTACCCCTGGACATTACGATAAAAAAGTGTCATGGGCCTTTAAGGAAAATAAAGGGGGCAAAGTCCCAGGCCCAGATGGGGTCCCAGTAGGTGTTTTTAAGTTCGACGTTGGTTTATGGGCCCCGATTTTAACAACAGTCTTCAATATGGCTGCGATGACAGTGATTCCACCTACATGGGGAATGTCTATTATAGTCCCAATTTTTAAGAAGGGTAATAAATCAGATACTAAGAATTACCGGTCAATTTCACTGTTAGACTCATCTGCGAAAGTGATGAGCAAAATCCTGCTTAAGAGATTAGAAGAATGGGCCTGTGATTGCGCACTACTTTCACCGGTACAGTTTAGTTTTAGGAAAGGTGTGGGGACCCTAGAGCAATGCATAAATCTGAACCTATTATTAGGCAAATATACATGTGCCAAAGGCGGAAGACTATATATCTCTTTTGCTGATTTGGGCAGCACTTGTGATAGACCACAATATCCTTTGGACTACTCTGCTTCCTATGGGCACATCTATGCCTATTATTTGCTTTTTGGCAAGATTATATGAGAATCTAGCATGTAAAGTATGCTATGGTCCACAAGGCCCATGCACCAATAACTTTGTAGTTAAACACGGCATTCGGCAAAGCTGCGTACTTTCCCCTTTACTATTTTCTTTGTTTATAAATAGTGTGGACCAGACCATACAAACAGTGCATGCCGACGCCCCCCAAGCTCCTGGGCGCCCCACACCAGTGCTCTTGTATGCAGATGATGCTGTCTTGCTGGCCAGGACTCGGGTTGGGCTACAGCGTTTAAGAACGCCTTTGGGGATTTTATTGCTGCCAGAAAATAGATTATTAACAAAAGCAAAACTTATACATTGATTTGTAGGTCAAGGGACAAACAATGTAGAACATTATGGATAAGACGCCGGTGGCCACTGTTGATACCATCTGCTATCTGGGTATTACTTTTTCAGATAATGGCTCCTGGTCCAGTGAAGTCACTAATGTCAGGAGCAAAAGGAAAAGATGCATTCATGGAATGTTTTGAATTTCAGCCAAGATGGGCTCTAGGCCGGTTAAGGAGTTGATAGCAATTTATAGGGCAAGGGTTTTATCTATTGCAACATATAGGGCTGGTGTGTGGGGCCACCATAATAGTAAGGGGCTCCAGATGGAGGAAAATGGTCTGCTCAAATGCCTACTCAGTCTGCCAGCCTCTGCCTCTTCCGAGATCATTCGCAGAGAAGTATGGTTACAGTATTTTACAGATATAGTTACACTTCACCTCTTGTTGCTTTGGCGTTCCATATGGTCCAACGACGATACCAGTTTAAGCAAGATAATTATTTTAAGCTGTTTGTCCCTGGATAATGTACTGGCAATTCCTTGGTTAAGTTATATTAATTCTTTGTATAGTAAATTATTTAAGATTTCTGTCCGGACTAACCCTTTATCTGTAACATCACTTACCAAATTGTCTATCAGAGAAACTTTTGTGACCCATAAAAGGGATGTCCTGTTGGATTGTGAGAGATGGATATCAACCGTTAAGTTTTATCTAACACTCACCTTAACTGTGGGCTGTCAAGATTATTTAACCTATATTCCTAATCCCATGCACCATTTTGCACTAGTTAGATTTAGATTGGGATTTGTTCACCACCTAGTTGCCTTCCCAAATATGAAAACTTCCCCTTTAGATTCGACCCCTTGCCCATGTGGTCAGAGCAAGCAAAGCACTATGCACTTTATACTAATTTGTGGTTTTTATTAGGTCTCGCCTGTCGATGCGCATGCGCATCGAGCTTGCGAGCCTATTGCGGCTTAAACAGTCTTTAACCAAGTTGCAAGGTATCGTGGCGATTCCTTGCAGTGCCCGTGACTTTTAAGCTCAATGCGCATGTGCATTGAGCTTAAAAGCGCGTGCACATCAGTTCCCTCAGCCGCAATCGCCGTCTGTTCCCTCAGCCGCATTCCTCCGACACCTTTTGAAGTGAAGCTTAGCTTCACTTCAAAGGCCCCGGCTTCTTCACACCCACATGCCGCTCTCCCCGCTCCCCCCCTCCCCTCCCCTGCCCACCGTGTGCATTTCTCCTCCGCCGGCCGTACTTTCACTTTGACGGCCGCAGGCCGTCTCTCGTGTTTCTCCAACTTTCAGCGTGCGTGCTTGTCTTTCTCTTTACCCATCTCCCTCTTGTTTACCTCATTTTTAGTACTCTTGTTCTCTTCTGTTGCATGTTTACCTTTTTTTTTTTTAATTTGTCATTCTCTGCCCATTTCTCCTTCTGTCTGTTTTCACTGCTAACCCGTCGGAACCCGTCGGATGGACACTTTGACGGCCGTGTCGCATTTCTCCTCCCCCCTCCCCTTATCTGCCTTTCCCTCCTCCTCCTACTCTCCTCCCCACTCTCTCTCTCCCAGCACAACCTTGTTTTAAGATAGCCTCCTCTGGGTCTCGTTTAAACTTGTTTCCTTTAACCTTTACTTTTTGTCTGCCTCGCACAAGAAACCCCTACCTGGTGTGCGACGTATTTTTAAAAGTTGTAATTGTAAATTGTATACACATAGTGCTTGCCAGCGCCGAACGAGCCGTTAAGCGCTTTGCAGCAAGTAGTACGCAGCTCTGGAGCCACATAGGGAGTAGATTAATAATATATTCTTCCTTTTCCTTGCAGAATTAGTTTCAGCTGAAAAATAGCATTGTAGTAATACCACATGTTCGTATGCCTCGCACAAGAAACCCCTACCTGGTGTGCGACGTATTTTTAAAAGTTGTAATTGTAAATTGTATACACATAGTGCTTGCCAGCGCCGAACGAGCCGTTAAGCGCTTTGCAGCAAGTAGTACGCAGCTCTGGAGCCACATAGGGAGTAGATTAATAATATATTCTTCCTTTTCCTTGCAGAATTAGTTTCAGCTGAAAAATAGCATTGTAGTAATACCACATGTTCGTATGCCTCGCACAAGAAACCCCCGACATGGTGTGCGACGTATTTTTAAAAGTTGTAATTGTAAATTGCATACATATAGTGCTTGCTAGCGCCGAACAAGCCGTTAAGCGCTTTGCAGCAAGTAGTACGCAGCTCTGGAGCCACATAGGGAGTAGATTAATAATATATGCTTCCTTTTCCTTGCAGAATTATTTTTAGGCTGAAAATTAGCATTGTAGTAATACCACATGTTCGTATTTGCTGCTACTTAAACCGTCACCGAGTCCTTTTAATAAGACAAATCTCTCTGTTGACAACATGCTCTGCTATTAGTCTGGCTGTCATGATTGGCGATCTAATTTCTGCTTTTTTTTATTAATATAAAAGGGAAACAGATTGTTTTCTGTATTTATTTACATTTAAAAAAAACGAAGCACGTTGAGCCTTACTAAATTACATCCTTCGGGTTTGCATTCGGGCGGGACAGTTTTCCATTTGAAATTAAAATGAAAACTGCATTCAACGGTTGAAGCAATCAGTAGCGCCTTGAATGAGTGCTGCAATGTGTAGAAATACTGAGGTGAACGCGCCCCTGGGTATTTTAATCAAAAAGGAGAATGCATTGTTGTGTTTGTATTATTTACACTCAGTAAGATGGAGAGCAACACAGCGCGACGGGCCTTTGTGAGAAGGTTTTTTTCAGCGCTGAATGAATGAACACTTTAACAACTGGTGTTACTATGTCCTGTTTACTTTTTCCTTTAACCTTTACTTTTTGTCTGCCTCGCACAAGAAACCCCCTACCTGGTGTGCGACGTATTTTTAAAAGTTGTAATTGTAAATTGTATACACATAGTGCTTGCTAGCGCCGAACGAGCCGTTAAGCGCTTTGCAGCAAGTAGTACGCAGCACTGTTCGGGTTCCTCTTTACAATGAGCCACGAGGAGCGCGTGAAGTGGATGGTGGGTGGCAAATGGACTCAAAGCGGCCGGTCGCTTTGGTGTTCGGATAAGCATCAGATAAGGATCTGTCTGGCCTCGAACACCTTCAAGCAGCGGCAGCCTGCCCTTCACACGCCGGCCTCCCAGCCAGCCTGTCTCTGAGTGCCAGCACCAAAGAGGGGGGTTTGATGCCCTAAATGAGTATTCCTTAGAATTTTTATGGGCGCTCCTTGCAGTTTGTAGTTACATATTTACAACTGCAGCTCGCCTGAAGAGCAGAGTGTGTGCTGGGTGACTGGCAAGCGAGCAGCAAATCCAACAGGCTGCTGCAGTGAACTGAAGGGACGAAGGAATACAATAAATCATATTTATAATAAGAAGAAGACAAACCTGTTGTATGACAGGTGGGGAAGACCCCGGAGCTGTCGTGAAAGTTAAAAAAGAAACTTAAAGATAGTCACACAACGCCGAGAAGAACATATCTTTAAATATTCGTGCCTCATTTAGACGATATTCAACAATTGTACCTAAGACAGGATTCCTCGTTCCATTTTGTATCTTGTAATATTATACTTTTTGGTAAAAGCCGGGTTGCTTTGAATCTGGAGCGGATTCACTTATTTTTCAGCTCGAAAAGTGCTGCGCATCAGGCACTTTAGTGTAATTTCTCTTTTCCAAGCCCCACACAAATACAATTTTATGTATGTATGTGGATAGATTTGTATAATGCTCGCAGACAGTCGTACATTACAGATCGTGTCATACCCACACCCCTTTGCCTCCAGTAACCCCAAATGCACCCTGCTCCCGCCAACATATTTTGATTTGTAGAAGGTATATCTGTTTTAGAGGTAACTCCAAATTCAGGTCTACAGCGTCAAGCACTCGCAAGGCAGAACAAGCAGACCGGCCACCACAAACCCCCACCTCCAGTGTCCATAGAAGGGCAGCAAAACAACGGCTGATTATTCGGCAACCACCAGTTCTTTTTTGCAATTCGAGTTTGTTCTGATGCTCGCACTCACTCTACGGCCCTCACTCTACCGCCCTCACTCTACCGCCCTCACTCTACCACTCTAACGCCCTCACGCCCTCACTCTGCTGCCATCACTCTACCACTCTACCGCCCTCACGCCCTCACTCTACCGCCCTCACTCTACCACTCTACTGCCCTCACGCCCTCACTCTACTGCCCTAACTCTGCCACCCACACGCCCTCACTCAACTGCCCTCACTCTACCACTCTACAGCCCTCACGCCCTCACTCTACTGCCCTCACGCCCTCACTCTACCGCCCTCACGCCCTCACCCTACCGCACTCACTCTACTGCCCTCACTCTACCGCACTCACTCTACCGCCCTCACTCTACCACTCTACTGCCCTCACTCTACTGCCATAACTCTGCCACCCACACGCCCTCACTCTACTGCCCTCACTCTACCACTCTACAGCCCTCACGCCCTCACTCTACTGCCCTCACGCCCTCACTCTACCGCCCTCACGCCCTCACTCTACCGCCCTCACTCTACTGCCCTCACTCTACTGCCCTCACTCTACCGCCCTCACTCTACCACCCTACCGCCCTCACTCCCTCACTCTTGCCCTCACTCTACCACTCTAACGCCCTCACGCCCTCACTCTACCGCCCTCACTCTACTGCCCTCACGCCCTCACTCTACTGCCCTCACTCTACCACTCTACCGCCCTCACTCTACCACTCTGCTGCCCTCACTCAACCACCCTCACTCTACCACAATAAAATACACTGCACATATTCTTCACAAAAGTAATTTACAATAGTTTAAGCTATTGCTATTATAAATTACAAGAACTTTTATTTAACTATTAATTATATAAAAAAATTAAAAGCCATTTGTATTTGTTATATGAATACATGTAAGTCACGTACATACAAAACATGTGGCATTACAAATGCTATAGGTGTCACATTTGAAAAAGTTAAAAGTATTGGCATTGTAAATGACAAAGCAATTAATTTTGCTATTTTCAAGACCAACACATAAAAAAAAAGTTGTCATTTACAAAACCAAAGCTCCAACTCTTCTAATGCGAGACCTATTGCATTTCCAATGCTTGTTCAAGTTTTATAAGTTATTACCTAAAACCACTTTTGCTTGCACAAGGAATTTGATCACATATTGCTGCCTTAAAATACATGTCTGAATTAAACGATGCCAAGGTCTGTTTTAATGCAGCGCTTTTAATTATAAATGCAATTAATATACGCAAAAGTATTGTTGTACCAACATTGTAATGACCTTACAGGAATTTAAATGGAGACTGTAACTCTTTTAAACATTTTTAAGTGTTTTTAGAAATGATTAATTTTGGTATTATGCTGTATACTGGGCACTGTATTGTATTATTCTTTATAATTTTATATAATTCATGTGCATGTAATCAGCTTTTTATCAATGTATACTTTTATGGTTGTCTTACACACACCGAATAAAGTTTTTTAAACGAAAGGAAACAACAGGAAACCTTCACTAACAGAAAGGTCAAGGCAAAGCACTGAAAGACACCAAAGTATAGGAAAGCTAAAATACTGCACAATCTTCACCAAGGCTTTACTACCTTACTAGCAGCATACATCACCACCCCAAGGGATGCTGGATTATTATTAGGGCTCCCGGTTTTATGGTATTTATTTCAGTGTCTTAACATTCTTCACCAACAAAACAGGTGCTCTAAGATAGAACATATATTACACCTGTGATCTTCATCTTATAATGCTTGCATGCTCTTCCCCTATTTGTGAATTCCGGCCAGGAACTGAGGATGAGATTAGAAAAACTGAGGTCCTTCTAACAGATCTACCCGAACATGGAATGTTGGTCATACGTCGGTAGTTAGACTGGGTCTCATCGCACTGTTACCTTTCATCACCAGATTAATGAAAGACTCTCTCTTATAGGATCAAGAACTCCAGATGCTATTATCATTTTAAAGAAACCTTTAGCAGGCTGAGAATGATTTCAAACTACAGAACTAACTCAGACTTATTCTGTGTTACAAAGGTCATTGAAACACTAGTCATCTGTCAGCTTACCTTTTGCCTGGAATCAAATGGCCTTCTTGGTGCCTTTTAGTCAGGTTTCCTACCATGCAAGAGTCCAGAGTGAACACTGCTAAATATTGGGGCAAGACTAATCAATACATGGGACCAAACATACTCCTGGTTGTGCCTTGGGCAGATTACACTTCTCAGCCACATTTTGACACTATCATTCACAAGCTGCTCCACGACAGCCGAGGCAGCGCTACACTGCTATTTTAAGTTACAACTTTCCTATTTAATTTGTCTTTTACTGTAAAGCACTGTAAGAAACCCTACAATAGCATAGGAAACAAAGGAATCAGAAACCCTACAATAGCCCAGGAAACAAAGGAATCAGAAAAGGGGTTGTGTCCTGGATAATAACTAAAGCTCCCTGTTTTCCGTTTTTACGGATTTTTACAGATAAATACAGGGAGAAAACAATGTGTTTTCTGTCTGCATTTATTTTTAAAATTGGATAAATACAGAAAATTGTGCTTCTTTTAAGTAATTCTCCGTGCAGTCTTTCATGAATTATAGGCCAGCGGCTGAACAGATGGACAGCAAGGGAAATTAAAAAATAGGATGACATTTCTTTAAATAACAGAATATGTCACATACATGTATGGTATAGTGCTAGTATTTACCATTGGATCTACTGTTATGTAATATTTGGCAGCTTAAATAGCTAAAAAACGACAGACATCATGGTATGAGTGCGCGTCTATCAGTTAAATAGCTACAGATATGTACAGTTCTACAACTTCTTATATATGAAAAATACAAAATAAATATGGATAAATACAAATAAAATGGCCAAAAGATAAATATGGATAAATACAGACAGAAATGCCCCAAAAATAAATACTATAAAACCGGGAGCACTAATAATAACCCAGCATCCCTTGGGGTGGTGATGTATGCTGCTAGAAAGGTAGTAAAGCCTTGGTGAAGATTGTGCAGTATTTAGGGGTGGAAACTAGTTTTAGGCATCTGAACAATAGGCTCGAGTAAAGAATAAAGGAAGCCACGGGGAGGGCTAGTCAGAGGCCTGTTTGAAAAAATTGATTTTTAGGAATTTCCTGAATTTGAATATAATGTGATCTTGCTGCTTCCAAGCTATTGCAGTGGTGCAATTGGTGAAGGATAGAAAATGGTTGATAAAGAGCTAACAAAGATGTCTCATCCACTAAACAATAGAGGCAGATATATATTTTTTTAACTTACACATATTGAACAAAAAAGAACTAAGGCTCCCTTTTTTCAGTTTTTAGTGATTTTTACAGATAAAGACAGACCAAAAACATTCATTTTCTTGTCTGTATTTATTTTTAAATGTGGATAAAAATGGAAATTGGGTTGCTTTTTGAGTAATTCTAAATACTGTGTGCCATGACTGCCAGGCCAATCGTTGTGTGGATTGGTAGATAAGCGGGTTAGAAAAAAAAGGAATTTTAATAATGAGGCTTTAACAGCAGTACATATGCACAAGGTTGACACTGAAATTAGCATTTTTTTCCTATAAGTGCACTGATTTATCTTCTGCAGGTGCTCACAGACCTGAAACCTGGCACACCTTCAAGCATGAGTGGCTATTTATCAGTTAAATAAATGTGGAAATATGCTAATTTAGGCTTAATTTTTCCACAAAACCCAAAATTAATATGGATAAATACAGATACAATTAGCAAAAAATAAATATGGATAAATACAGTCGGAAATGGCAAAAAAATAAATACCATAAAACCGGGAGCCCTAATTATAAAATCCCGTTATCATTTTCTTTTTTCCTTTCTCTGCTGCTCCTGGCAGCAGGACGACGCTCCTCCGCCTTAGCGGAGGAGCCGCCACTGCTACCACTCCTACCCTCCAGCTCCGCCCTGCCCCCTCATGCACTGCTGCAGCAGGAGGAAAAAATTAAATGATAATCACATTCCGTTATTACAATTTTATTTTTCCCTTTCTTTGCTGCTCCTGGCAGTGGGGCGACGCTCCTCCGCCTTAGCTGAGAAGCCAACACTGCACAACACCAACCCAGTCACAAGCATCAAACTGGCCTAAACACGACAAAACTAGCCCGCTTACTGCTATAAAACTGGTTCACTGATCTACTTGTAAGATTGGCCATTTTGGCACTGTCGGATTACTCTAAAGGCCAGTTCGAAGCTCAACCCTGATTCCTTGGGCCCTTCCGCTGCTGACAGAAAGGAAAATTATTGTATTTGACTTTCAACACACAGTCGGAATACATCACTTTCCTCTCTCTTCTCTGTGCCTCTCCACCTGTTTCATTATTTATTCATGTACTAATTATTTCTTTTCTTCGGCAATAGCACACAGCCAACAAGCCCCCCCACACACTTTTGTCCATTTTCTCTAGCACAGACAATGCAACCACCTGCGGCCCTCTCTGCACTTTTAGTTCACTCTGCACACACTTGTAGGGTTTCTCTCTTGTCCCAATTTGTGCTGCATTCGGAACATATATGATTTTTCAATTTCCTCCATCGTCTTGGAATTGTAAATTGAGAATAAAGAGTGAGAAATAATGATGCCAAGAATACAGTCATGTATGAGCTCACATGTACATACACGGACCGGGACCAGAAACTATCTTGGAATGATTTACTTTATACTTTAAAAAAGGCTTTCCAAGATGTCCACCCATGTGCCAATTCGGAAAGTTCATGCACGGGCGGCCATCTTGCAATGGGTTTGGCCATTAAAGATACCAAAACCAACAAGCAAAGGCAAACCCAATAGCTCTGTGCCAGAATTTAAAAACACCCATTGGCTTGACACTGCTTGTTTTGACTCTGCTGTCCATGCTGCATTAATTCTGATTCTGCACAGTTACTGCTTAATGCAATAGTTCCTTTAGTAGTTACCCCATTTCTGAAATGTTAGCATATAAAGTCCAAGTGTTCTGATCTTCTCCTATTGACAATTCCAACACAGACGTTTTTTGCCCCTGGATGACCTTGTAACACCCCCTCTTCTCCCGAGCCAGGCTCGAAGAAGATGAAGGAAAGGACTGATTTCCACATCATAACTGTTTCAGCCTATCCAAACCTTCCCATTTCTGTTCATTGCCCTGCCCGCTAAGCAGAAAATTGGTTTAACTGTCTTAAATGCCATCTCACCCTGAAACAACTTCTGTACCCGTTCTCTGCATTTTGCAACTACCTCCCAATTTCTTATAGTTCATTTTCAAGCAAGGGGGCGAGGTGCTGAATGCAAATAAAACCTTAAACTTCAAACGTGAAGAAATCTGTAAAGTTTTCATATGCATTTTCTGCCAACTGCTATAAAATAATTTTGTATATTTATTCATTCGTTCCATGCACAGCGTAGGGCCCAGTATTTCAGCATGACCACACTTTGTATCACAGAAAAGTAACAAGGTTGAAACAAATTGTAACAAAGCCATGCATGGGGTCTGACCTGCACTTGTTATTTCCTCAGACACTTCCTGCTTTCCCTCCAGCCGTTTCTTCCCAGACTCCCCAATCTTCGCGTCATCTCTACTCAGAAAGAAACAATATCAGCGTCACTAAAAAGATGTGAGAAATCTTTCCACAGTATGCCTAGCCACTTACCCATATTTTTCAAGGGGCAGCACTTGCTTTGCAGCAGTTTCACAATGCTTATTATGTAAAAAGAAAAAAAAAGTGCAGGGGGCTAAAGTTTTTTGTAGGAGCAACAGAAACGCTGAGGTTATTGAATACCAAGTCTGCCTAGTCTTGAATCCGCCTCATGCCTTTTTTGTTCCACCACCCCACCCCACCCCAACCCCCAGCACTTCCTCGTGCTGAAGCTCGTGGTCAAGCGTCCCTGGCACAAACTCAATCTTGACCAACTTGAGGACCATCTTTCTAGAATACTTTTATTTTGCTAGAAGATCCAGACGCTGCTAAAGCTCTCTCAGACTGGAAAAACAGTCCTTTGGACGTACTTATTCCTGCAAAGTGGTCAAAAAAACGTAATTCTAAATCTAGCCCATGGTACAACGACAAGCTTGCAATTCTACGTAAAGCATGCTAAAGGCTGGAACTGTCTTGGAGACGGGAGTACGACCCGAGCCAGAAGCATTTCTATCAGGTGGCTATCAAAATCACCGGACCATCCATACAGAGCGGGCAGCTTACTTTGCCGGTGAGATCAGGAGTAGCTGTAACCCCTCTAAAACCATCTTCTCTATATTGAATGACCTGAAATAGCTGGGGGTCCCTGAAGTGCCTCTTATATCATCGGACGAGCAGTACGAGGCCCTTGCTACCTTATTTGTTAAAAAGTTGGAAATACCTACAAGACCTTTTCTCATGTTGTCTTACGTCCTCACCCTGTGCCTCGACCACTCCCTACACAAACATTGGCTTCCTTTCTAGCGGTTTCCCTGGATGAGCTATGTCTGTTATGTAACAAGGTCAAATCTGGCTCGCCTGCTGATCCCCTCAAGCCGGACCAACTTATGAAACTATTACCTGTGCTTCTTACGCCTTTGAACCAGGTGATTAATCTATCCCTGTCCAAGGGCAGTTGTTCCCAGTACTTGGAAGCAAGCAAGGGTAGTAACTCTGCTTAAAAAAACCTTCCCTTGACACATCTAAACTGGAAATCTTTCGCCCTATCTCACTCCTGTTGTGGGACTCTAAGATCACTGAGACCTACACTAATTCTATTCTCACAGGATTCCTAGAGGATAATAATCTTATTGACATCTCTCAGAACGGCTTCCGTCCAGGCCACAGTACTGAGTCGGCCCTCCTAGCTGTCACCAAGCATCTTAGGCTAGCTCTAGATGAGGGTCGTACGTCTGCTCTGATTCTTTTAGACCTCAGTGCTGCTTTTGATACAATCTCTCATCAGATTCTACTGCATAGGTTGGAGGAGGCGGGCATTGCAGGCCATGCTCTGGTTTGGTTTGCCTCCTTCCTTTCTAATAGAGACTTCCAGGTAGTGGGCCTTCCATTCGCCTCCACGATCCATTCTAACAACCAAGGTGTGCCTCAGGGCTCAGCCTTGAGCCCTACGCTCTTCAACCTCTATGTCCAACCGTTAGCAGCCTTCCCCAAGAGCAGAGGGCTTACTAATGTTTCTTATGCAGATAACACACAGTTGGTAGTCGCACTCTCGGACGAGGCCGTGCGGGCGGCTTTCAAGTTTAGTGATGATCTTGCGGCCATCGCTGAGTGGATAACTGCCAACTGTCTCCAACTTAACTCCAGCAAGTCAGAGGTTCTGCTGGTAGAGAGAGACTCGGAGCTGTGGTGCGAACTCTGGTGGCCGGCCATATTGGGCTGTGCACCCGCCCCCAAGCAGGTGGTGAAAAATGTAGGCGTTTGGGTCGACTCCGCCCTTAACTTTCAGTATCAAACTAAGAAAGTGGCAGCGACTTGCTTTGGCATCCTACGGGGGCTCAAACCGCTGCTGGGGTTTTTTTGATCCACCCATCAGGCAGATGATTGTTCAGGCCTCCATCCTGTCAAGACTCGATTATGCCAATGTACTCTATTTCGGGGCCAACAAGACCGAAGTTCTGAGACTGCAGAGAATTCAAAAGGCTGCTGCCAGAACTCTTCTTGGCCTTCCTAGATCCTGCCCCACCTCCACCACCATTCATTGGCTACATTTGTTGCCTGTGGCCAACCGCTTGGAATTGAAGGCCCTCTGTAACTGGTTTAAAATCCTGAACCTCTCCTCTCTTGGCATTCTGGTAAACTTGCTGTCTCCCTACTCTCCCTCTCGTCAACTTCGCTCGCTGGGACAACATCTGGCGGCTGTTCCCCGGGTGAGAAAGTTTGGGCTGGTGGGCGCTCTTTCCGTCAACTGGCTGCCAAACTTTGGAACGCTTTGACTATTTCCATCCGCAGCATAAATAACTACCTGGCATTCCATAAGACTATCAAAACATATATCTTTCCCACGTTTTAGTTTCTCTTCTGACAGCAGCCTTATATGTTTTGGCTTTCAGCGCTGGGACGCCTCTTTGTTGGGGCAGATATGCACTTTAGAAAACAGGATAACATAACATAACTCTCTTGTTCCGGCTCCAAGTCTGATGATGAGAATTATTTCCTGGTCCTCAAAATTGAGTGCCAGTGACCACCACCTGCAAGCATTGGCACAAAGTGAGCACTGTAATGTCACCACATTAACATAATGGTCATGATATATTTTTTCATTAATTCCCCTGCTCATTCTCATGGGGTTTACAATTTGCTCATCAAAATCTTTGTCTAACCCAAAATGTCTTTCAAATATGTGTTTTTTAATAAAATAGCTGAGGTCCGCACAGAACGTCAACAGGACAGGATCATTTCTTTCCACCGGTAATGGGCACATAGTCTGAGGGTATGCTATGACTGACAGATCAGGCACAACCAGGGCAATAATCTGTTTAGAGGGCAGGGGGAGAACACCAAGAGTAAGTAGCACTTAATTGGCATACTGGCGGGAATACTTCTGCTTCAGAGGTGCCATAACCAGTGCCACTGGACCTATGTGGTTCGAAGCTGTGTTGTTTAATGCAGAATTATGGATTTACCACGTTTGCCCCTTCACCCACCATCTTATAGCTCAAATGGATAAGAAGCTGCTAAACAAAGCACCACACTTCGTGCAGGGCGGTGGCAGGCCATTTGCATGGGTTAACTGGGCAGGTTTCATGTGTTGATTGCAGTAGTCAGGAGTTACCCTGGGTCTGAGTTGTGGAACCTTTGCGAAAACAGTATCAAAGTGTGCTAAAATAGCAAAAATAACACAGAATGTACCACATTACGTTGCATAATTTGTCTTTTTTACTGTATGATTTGTCCCCCGTGCCCCATAGTATGGCCTGCTTGGGCTATGTGGTGAGCAGCACTGGACACTGTCCATGACTGTGATCTAGTGATAGAGATACAGGTGAGATCTTTTATTTGGAAAGCATGTCAGCACATAAATGATACTAGTCTCAGTGGACGGTCCCCAGCACTTGTACAGCAGGATGTTCAGTCAGACAGTGATTGGTGCATTGGAAGAGCTCTATGCCGATCCCAGGACTTTATTAGCAATTGGCAATGCAGGTCAGCCCTGGAAATCTTTAATAGAGCTGTGAGTGTGGGTCCTAGTTCTTGGATGTCTGGCAAGCTGCAGGACATACTTGTGTTGTTTGTTCCTGTTGGACCTAAAGTCGTATGGCAGGGGGTGAGAAATAAGATGAATCACGTGGGTGCTCACCTGTCTCGATGGGATTTAAATTCCTTGATTCCCTTCGCAAATGGATTTTCTTCAATTTTTAATTGTGACAACTGTAGAACAAGGAGAGAAATACATTATACACTCTCAAGTTGTCAGAAACAAAAGTAGTATTTTGGTAGGAGCTACTCTGTCAACAAACAACCAACTGCAACTCAGAGTGCCACCCGTTATCAACCCTAGCCAAGAATCAGCTCTGGAGATACTGCTCCACTCACTCATGCTGGAGTTTCAAACCTACTACCACAGAGCATGAGGCCAATGGTAGGGATCGCCTGTGACTCTCTAATAAATGTTAAATGTTTGTCTCTTTCAAACCCCCTCTGCTGATTAGGCTGACCAACCCTCGTTCTGTATAGATGTACTTTCACGTTTCTCACGTGAGTTTCCCCTCCAGTCTCGTAACCATTCAACCACAGGAATGCGCTACTATTTAAAGCTGCTAACGCAGAACCTGGAGTCCTGGCAAGTGAGGATAACAATGTCTGAAGCAAGACAATAACAACCGACACACAGTAGCACAACGTTTTTTACCTCCTGCTTATGCCTCTACCATCGCGTGCGAGACCCATTGTTAGTCACTCTCCCTTTTTATCAATTTTGTATCACTTTGAGGAGCTCTAAGTACAGAATGGAGATAAAAGAAGACTGTTCAATTGTAATCAACTATAGCGGTGACACTGTAGGTCTACGTCACGATGTCGGAGACAGAATTATCAACCTGCACAGATATGGAGTTCATAATGGCAATTTACACTATATCATCAAGGTAAGTACATATACGACATTATAGATTTATTATTCTAGAACTACATCTACTTTCCTTGAGAAAATGTTGGTAATTGATTCCATGGAGTTGATATTTGTGCAGGTTGAAATTAATAACTCAATATTGTGACGTCCTACCATACTGCAAGGACGGATGACTTGCTGCGTCTAGTGTCATTGGGGCCTTAGTGGCAGAGCACCTGAAAGACAACTAGATAAGCAAGTGATTCAACTGGAGTATCTAAATCCCACTTGAAAAGCCGTTCTTGTCTCTCTTCCGCTAATAAACAGCCACACATCACTACGGTGCCAGTAAACTACAGTAGCCCAATCCCAGTCGCGCCCCATTGCTGAGTGAGCAAGAGGAACTTTGGTACCTTCTCATTCTGGTAGCTGGTCACTGCAATAAACGATGTCTCGGGGAAATTAAAGCAGACCGCAGCAGCTCCCAGGCAACCTCCACTCTCAGATGTGCATACCAGGCAGAGACACAGGGTATATCGATGCATAGAGTGCAGGATCAGCTGCAGTTGCAGCAGGCGAGAAGGGTAGTGGAGAAGAAAACTTAACAATGAATAAGAATCAATTGCACACATATTAATTACAAATCAAGTTAAATGTAGGACATATTGGACGGACATAAAGCCTGCCAGGAACAAGGAAAATAGACAAAGAAGATCTCAGCAGCAGAACCGTAGAACATTACCATATTCGGGACCAGTGCTGTACATTCAGCAGAGAGAGACAGAGAATGACAGAAAGAGAAAGGCAAAAGCGCCCCAGAACAGACCCTGAACATCCCTCTTTCCTGCAGCAACCTAAATGTCTTACGTGTCCACCTTGGTCCAGCATGTTATTTGTGACTTTGAGCTTGCTGAAGGAGACGGGGCCAGCCATCCAGTGCTGGCCCGTAGCAGGGGCTTCTGGATGAATATACAGCCGTGCAGGCAGGTGGGCCTCGCCCTTTCCATTCCTCTGCCAGCCCCCGCTGTGCCATTTATACCGGTGGTCATCGGTGGGAACAGCCTCAACTGACAGGACGTATGTGGCATTGGGGTCCAGACCACACACGGAAACACTGAACTCTGGAAACATCCTCCTAAAACACAAAAGCAGGTCCCATTAATGGTACTGTTGGTGCAGCCTCAGTGGAGGGGATGAACCTTAATTAGATTTGTGTATCCTCTGGAATCAACTCCTTGCACAGCCCCTAGAGAAAAAAATCCAAATTGGATTTATTTACCCCTGAAAGGGCTGTGTGTGCTGACCTTAGAAAAGGAAACATACTGGGAGCAGTAATTTGAAGCCCTCACATGGCCAACATACCCCTAGGCCACATCCTTTCCCACAATATGCAAGTAAAGAGTGATATAAAGGTGCCAGACATACTTTGCTCTAGGTTGGTAGCCCAAGGTTTAATATTTCCTTTAAAATTTTAATTTGAAAAAGACCGGGCAAACCAAATTTAGCGTAAATATCAAGCTAAGCACTCTTGGATAAGGTTAGACTACATCTGTCTTATAGCTGAGGAAACTAAAAGAATATGCTTGTTACACTGATTTTCCTAGAAGAGGTGTCCAACAAGCACAACTAAGTGAGTTTTTTTTAGAGGTTATACTTCCTGAACCAACCTAAGGGCACTGACTGTCAAATGAAAGAAGGCAAGTGAAGAGGGCCTGGAGCTATGAGCATGGGTGAAAGTTTAGGAACAGTATACAAAGTGGAACGGGTTGATATTCTGAAGCCCATACTGTCAGGTTCATGGTGGAAAGGAGATTCACATGAAGGAGCCGTGATACATATGGGCCATACCTCAAAGATATTTGGACTTCGGCTTGCATGTGGCCGGCATAGTTTTCAAGGCTGACCTTCCGGGTCTAGTTACCTAGTATACCAGAAGCGCTCTGTAGAAATACGGTGGGACAGGACTTTTGAGAGCTCCTTGTGCAAGCATGGGGTCCTAAGTCACACTGTTGTTTAGTTTACAGCCACTGTAGAGTCTGCATGATCTTGGCAATGTGGTGCAATATCTTTAAGCTGAAGATAAAGCAATCTACATCATTTTGGTCCCACTGCTGGTTGTTCAACATTTTGCTGGTGCTGAGCATGGATTCTTGTACAATAATTGAGTCAGGACATAATTACAACAGCTAGTGGAACTGGTTGAAGCGCCTTTAGACTAAAGACCTTGATGTGACAGAAGTCTGATATTCGTGTATGGCACAAACAACAAATCAGCCCTAAATATCACTTCCAGTTTGCAGACTAGAGGCTATTGGGCTGAGGTCAAGACCATAAGGGACAGCCACATGAAAAGAAGGTGCACTGGATGGATCAAGTGCCTCCTCCTCAACAGAAACTCTCATGCGGATGCATTCATGCTCATACAGACAGCAAACATGTAGGCCTAGGAGTACCCAAAATTTTCCGTAAACAGATAATGACAACTTGCACTATCCTTACACTTAAGACAGATGGGTGAGTAGATTTAGCTTTATTATATAACAAATGTGTGCCACTGGTTTCCGGTCACGGGAAAGTACTTCATCGTGTCCTTGAGGGTAATTTCCAACAGATGCAGAAGTAGGCCTGAGCAGATTATTTTTTACTCAAGGGAAATCTCAGTAAATTAACAAATGTCATATCATACACATTTCTGGCCATTATGGAGCCACCCTACTTTTTGAAAATTTGGCTAATGTCAACAAAAATGATGCAAATTTCACCCCAGAAAATCTACTAAATGTAACTTTGCCCTCCCATAGAGAGAAACAGACTTGACAATCAGAAAGGTAAAGAATTAACTTGAAGATGAGTGCAGAGTTGCCGTGTCGTAGCTGTCTTAAAGGCCTCTGGCCATGAAGGGAATCCTAAACAACTCGCCAGAAACCCATGGTTTGAATTGGGCTTTTTAAATAGAGGACTGATGACTGCAGGCTTGAACCCTTACCAGAATTTCTCGTGGCTAATGGACTTTTTGATGAGTTTGGCCAGGAGGGAAACAACAGCTTGGAAATTATCCTTAACAACTGTGGATTACAGGTATTGTAGCTGGGCTACAGGAACCGGAAGGGCTTCAGAGGTGTCTGAACCGGTGGGGCCTGAATGGAGGGAAAGCTAAGAGTGAGCCTTGGAGCTGAGGGATTTAATTTTTAATGAAGGGTAACCCCAAACCTCACCAGATCTTTCTTCAGCTGTCATAAGGTGCAAGGAAGGTGGAAACTGACGTATGCAGATGTAGGTTTCAGAAAGATTTCAGAAGATACAGAATAGCTCCTTTGATGAATAAACACAATTAGTGGTTCTCTCTTGTAGATAAGTGTCCCAATCCCAATATAAGATAATATTGCCGCTGTGATTGTGAATGCCGAAAAGAGTGTAATTGCAGATAAATTTAGATTTGTATGTATGTGGTATTTCTTTAGCATGATCCAAGTCAAAAGGCAGCAGAGTGCTGTACAGGGTAGAAGATTTCCAATGCCTTTCAAGGCCACTTCCATGTTGCTTTAATATATAAAGTTGATTTTTAATCAAACAAAAGGTGATGAGAGGCATACTTGCAAATAGTCTAACCAATTGCTTGGGGTAGCATACCAATGCATTGTTTTCTCCCCGCTTTGTCACCCTAGACAGAGGACCCCCTTGCAAATTGTTACTGAATAATAGTACACCGTGTAATGAGCCACCCTCCAGAGGGGAACACGAGTAACCCCAGACAAGTTTCAACCTTGTTACACATTGTCAGTGAGGTATAGCTTGTATGTTATAATACAGTGAGCATGGGACCCACATCTGGGCATACCCTTGGCCATGTAGGGGATTTTTAACCATAAATTTAACTCACATGGAATTTTGTGGGGGCCTTAATAGAGGGAATATTTATGTGAATGTGTTGGTGCGGGCAGTGTTAAGACCACTGAACCAGGTAGCATCACCCACGGTGCTTCTTTTGCTATGCTTTTGGTATAGTTCCTTGACAGCATTGAATAGGATAGAGGATTAGTCTGACCATGAGAAAGGGTGGTAATTGGCAATCTGACATTTTCTAATCTGTACTCAGTGAAAAGAACAAATCAATACTATTGTCTGTTTCATGCATTGGTTGTTAAACAAGTAGTGTGAACCCAAGACGGTCCAAGTTCATTATCATCTCTTGTGTGTGCCCATTCAAATAGGTAATCTGCCAAGATGTTGTCGTTCTCTATGACATAGAAGCAACTGGATATTTATAGCATGTGCTATGTTGCGTAATTACACTCTGATGTAAAAGCTGGTGGGTGTTATTGGGGTGAGCAGGGGTGGGGCAAATGACCGTGAACACACCAGAGATAGTGGGACTATTAAACACAACCCCATAATAATAATAATAATAGGGAAGAGGTGTGGCGCCGCGGCCAGGGCAACTGACGCTGGAATCTGGGGATCACGGTTCGATCCCCGGCTGCGGCGGCAGGTTAGCCCAGCACCATGTGACTCTGGGCAATAGCTTGCTTAATCTTCCCGACGGCCCCCAGTGCCTAGAGACCCTAACGGGTGATTGTGCGCTTTACAAATGTGGATTATTATTATTATTTATAATATTTTCCAATGCGTCGTAACTGCCTAGATCTCCTTGCCTTTTATGTTCTCAAACAATCATTATCCATGATATCAGACTTTTCCACCTGTTGCACCGTAGCATTACTTTTTAAACTGTTTTTATTAAGCTTTTGCAAAGAGGGGCATGTTAGCAGTTCTATACATATGAACCTTTACAGGTCCGGATCACATCACAAGTCTTTTATGATATATATATATATCACAGCCGTGCAATGTATCAGCCGTGCTCCTCCTCTGACGAAGGCCCAAGGTGGGCTGAAATGCATTAGGAAAGGAAAAGGAGCGTTTTAAATAAACCTTCAAAATTTCACCACGACGTGTGCGGCTCAATTCTTTCTTTTGGAAGAGTGCTGGTGATATATAAATATGTATATGGGCTACCTGTTGTGAGTGAGTGATATATATATATATATATATATATATATATATATATATATATATATAACACCCCCAACAACCGATTTGAGGCTGCTTGATTGCCCAGTTGAAACTAAATAATCCACAACATTTCAAACCGCAATTCCAGCCAACTCCAATGCATCCTTTGTTGACCACCATCTTACCTCTCATCTACCCATCCCGGGCAATATCTGATCCTCCAGAATACTGCTGCCATTGCAACTTACAGTTGTCGCAGGTTAGCAAGGGCAATCCGGGGCTGTGGCCCAAGTGACTCCCGATCCATTCATGTGCAGTTATAATGGGTCTACGTCCCTACCTGGTGGCCCCATCTACAAAGGTCGGCATCACTTTCAGCCAAAGGTCTGCAATGGCCTTCGTGCAGAGCCCCCTCTGCCCCTCTTTCCGCAAGGCAGCCCCTTCCGCTATAGCCCAATTCTTCACATATCTCTTCCAGCTACAGTGTGACAGGCCTTCCACCAACCTCTGGTGCAACACTATGTCCCTTCGGGCCACTGCAAGCGCCAGGTCCAGGACTCTATGGTCTAGGAATCTATTACCCACTTTCTTTTCCGATGTGAGCAGATATAATTCCAACAGGCAGACTTCCATTGTGAATATGTTGTGTCTATTGAAGGTGCGCTCTATTTCCTGCATTACCTGACCCAAGCCCCTTTGCATCATACGTAAACTGGATCCATTTACTAAATTGCTGGACTATTCCATTAATGAAAGTCCTACAATGTTACCTCTCAACACAAACTAACAAAAACGCTTTACAACTGTGTCTAGTTAAAAATCTCAAACATATGATTCTGTCGTAAAGTACATCAGGGCCTACTCTGAGTCTCCATTTAAGTTTCATGTTTTAGCTTGACATCTTTTTCCAATGGTGTCATTTTTACATGTTTTACACTTTTCCAATAATGTACTTAGATGTTATTATGCATGCAGTTCATTTCTTAGTAAGTATTCTTTTCAAGTTGTTTGTGCACTCTGTACAAGGCTAGGCACATAGAACACTATGCCCTTGTATTAGATTGTCCAGTTGGAGACAGCTCTAAAGCTCCAGACAAACCATCGCATCAGCTCTTCACCTCTGACACAATGTGATTGGAACAGAGCTTTGAATATATAAACGGCTCTGTGCTACATTCAGCAGAGGAGCACTTCTGCTGGGACTGTCCTGGAACACCATGCACTGTGACTCAGATGCAGCCCTGCTGACTCTGACCTCTATCCTGCAAAGGATGATATCCTGCTCTACATCAGATCGGCTTCCTGGCATATCATACCCAGGCATGGGGGATTATGCTATTCTAATGGATTTGGCAGCGGGTACTCCCACTATGATCTTGATAGTACAGGTAGTATTAGATAAGAGGATGATCACATAATAATGTTAATATGATTGAACTGTTTATCTTTTTCACCCTTCTTGTAGTGCTGGTTACAATGCTTTGCTTCATCTATCTAAAAATTGCAGCTCACGCTTTCTATACAAGAATACGATTGTTTCAATAAATGTTTGAAAAGCCACATTCATATCTTTCTTGTGTTTACCGTGGGCATGGAAATGTAACAACGAAAGGGTAGATCTATTTCCATGATTTCCTTGGGAAATAAAGAGTGGTCATGCTCAAGGTTGCATACCATTTGGTACCCTGGTAATGTTAGGGGTTTAGTTAGGGGACTACGAGCTAGCTAGAAAATGGCCAACATTTTCTGATATATTTGAACTGATATATCATATTCTGAAGTTTATGTTGTCCAGATACACTGTGCTACTTAATTCGTAAGAAGTGTATAACAATTCCACATGCTGACTAAAGACCAGTGGTGCAGGTTCTTGTCCTCTCACATTGTGTCTGGGGCAACCCCTGTGAGAAGTTAGCCTGGTATATGATGTCCACTATTCTAGTGGGCACCTTGCACCAATCTAATCGACCCTTATTGATGGTAGATTATAAAGTCAACCTTATAGAAAGCTATCCTAGTGGTAGCTGTGGAGAGCAGCCTTCAGGCTAAGACTTGGAGACAAGTTAAACAAGTTGTTTTACCATTTATAATCTCTTGAGTACCAAATGAAAGCACACCACACAGGGTATATATCGAATATATATGTATTTATTCTAAACATAACCCCTCTGCACTTTTTATGAGGTCAGAGGTAAAAGTACAATACAAGGAACTTGATTAGCATATGATAAGTTGCACAGTATACGTTTTACCCTAGGGTCCTCACAAACCATATACTAAAATAGTAGTATAAGAACCACGTGAGAGTTAGAAAGCAGGCTTGGGGCCTGTGGAATTGCTGGGACTACTCAGAACAACCAAAGGTTAGGATGTAGGAGGCCCATGGGAAAGGCGTGCAGTGTCTAAACATGGCCGCGGGTTACCATTGACTTTCTATGGGTAACGAACAAGTTACAATTTTAAAGATTAAGGGTACAAGGAGGTGAACTACGATGGAACCCTTTTAGACTAGGACACTTGGAAAATCAATACCCACGGGAGCACCGGAGTACTCGTGTTACCTCACCCAGGGAATCCGGGTGCATAGGTGTATTTTCGTGTCGGGTTTCGTTGTCGAATCCAATGGAGAGCTGCGAAGAAGTGCTGCAGGCGACCAGAGGAAAAGTGTCCGGGTGGATCCAAGGGTGGATCGGAGATGTGAAGAACCTGAAAGCAGAGGAGACAGAGTCTGGGCCACTAGCTAGTGACCAGGGCAGCGATAGAAAGATGCCACCAGATGTCGGGTGATTTCAGGTGAAAAGGTGAAGTTTGTCTCTTCAGTCACGAGGTCCAGGAGGTGTCGACGATGACCAGGAGCTGGGTTCAAGCTGTCCCACAAAGGATCTAGTTGACCGCAGTGTCGGTATCCGGATTGGACCCAACAAGCCTTGGCAAACGCAACCCACACAGGATGTCGAGATTGGCTTCGGTGCAGACCAGCAAGGTCTGTGGAACTTCTCCTTTGCAGGGAAGTTGGAGCAAGCCTGGAGCAATCAGAAAAGCAAGTTAAATCAAAGGTAGGTCTTCTTGGGGGCTCACTAGCCAACGGACTAGGAACCGTGAAGACACGTCGAGAGGAAATGCACAAAGCGGGCCCACGGGATACTCGTGGAGTGTGGGCCTCTGAGCTTCAATGCAAAAGGTGCTCGGGGCTAGGGCTTCAAGCACCCCAATGCACAACTTCGGGATACCTCAGGAAGTTGTTGCAGGTAGCAAAGTGCAGGATGTCCAGGAGTTCCAGTCCGACGTCTCTCGTGTCCGCCACGGGTCTCAGCTTTGCTGGGAGCAAAGGTCGGGTCAGTGATGTCTGAAAGTCCATGTCCTGTGTCGCAGATTCTTCAGGGTCTGTCTGGAGCCTCGAAAATGCAGACCAGCAAAGATGCTGTTGGTGCCTGTTTGAACAGGGTGGTCACTCCTTGCCCACAAGGGAAATTTCTTCCATCTTCCAGTCTAAATGGAATATCGAAGGTCCAGGATATATGTTGCAGAGTTTTGTTCAGGGTAATCTAAAGTCCTAGGGACTGGGGTTCTATACTTATATTAAGTTTAGGGGTTGGACTAACGCTAAGGTCCCTCCTATGGATGGCCCTGGGAGGGGTGGTTACACCCATTCCCCTTTGTCCAGTTTTGCACCAACCGGTTTGAACTGGGAAATGCATGGAGCACCTTGTGTTCCCCTAGGCAGTGTCTGGAAAGCATTCACTGAATGCAGCCCTCCCTGCCCCAATACACTAAGAGCCTGTCTGGGGAGGTGCTAGCACCTCCCTGGACAGGAAACCTATTGTCCAGGCCTCCCCTGCCTGAGTTTCGTCCAGCAGCAGGAGGGCAGACTCGTGTCTGTGGCAGCAGCATCCATTTTGTGATGCTGAGGCTCTATTTAACTTTAACCGGGTAAACCAGTAACTACATGCTTCTCCCTCTAGAAGGGTGGAATGCTACCCCTGCCATGAGAACTGGTGGGGGTAGTATTCCAAAGTGTTTGACACCTTACAAGACATGTTTTGATGAAGCCAAACCAAAGTTAGCATTAACCGCGAGGACTATAATGCACTTAAGAGTATATGGTATGGCTATATCATAGAACAGCTATAAGGAGATGGTTAGGAAAACTGTAGAGGGGCTCAGCTCATGCTAGGGTACCCTCTCAAATAAAACCAAGCACTCTACCTCCAGGATTGTCGAGGTCTGCCATAGGAGTGGCTTATAGGTCAATATGTGTCTATATAGGTATATAGATATAGGTATACTATATCTAAGTAAGGGGGGATTACACCACCTTACCCAGGCTGTATGAACAGACCTGTGATGTCAGTTTGGAAGGCTAACCAGGGGTGGCACAATACATGCTGCAGCCCCTGGTAGGCCTAGGGTGCACCTATGCTCTGGTGCCTATGGTACACTATACAGGTGCTCACAAGGGTGACCCAGTAACCAATCTGGTATGTACCTAAAGTACATGGTATCAATTTAGAGAGAGAACAGCTGGGCTGTGGGCCTGATTAGCAGGTCCACAGTCACACTAAAGTCGAAAAATCAGAGAATCACAGCAAAAAGTGGGGGTAACCATAGGAAGCAGACCCTACTCTCCTACAACCCCTACTCTAAGTCCTCCCTAAAACAAATCTGGCTCCCATAACAGTCTTTCTCCATGCAGCAGCTTGCTCCATCGAAGGTGCTAAAACATAAGACCATAACTCACAAATTTTGAGGGAACTATGCTGGCTCCCTTTCAAAGCTAAACTGACTTTAAAATGACACGTTTCACTCATAATACTCCCTGAAAACCAACTAGCACCTCAAGAATTGAGAATCACTCTGGATTCAAATCCAACCTCTTATTGGCGATCCTTATAACCAAAAGATAAAGACAAGTAAACCAACATCTCCTGCCAGGCACAAAGAATCTGGACTCAAATATACTCATTCTCAACTCAAATCTGTTATTATTTGAAGCGGACCCAGAACTGGCCCTTTTGGACTGTACAGAGCAATTTAAAACTGTCACTCTTTTTTTGTTTTTCCGTTACTTGTGAAGTTAACCGTTTCCCATGTGGCTAGGTCTGCACTATAAACATACAAATAATAATTAAAGGATATAAAAAGGATATAAAAATATCAGTGATTGGCATCTATCTCATTTGTTTGTGTCACCAGTTCTACTTTGGCACACAATCCTGATATTTACTTGAACAGTGGCTGAGCAAGTGCCAGTATCATCACCATACAGTCAGGTCTCAGTAATGGAGGAAGATGATGTCAGAGGTCCAGGATAAAAACATACTGGATGTTACAGACTATGGGGTGGATTTATAAGCCCCTTGTTGCTGATCAGGAGGTGGAAAATGCCATTCAGAGGGTGGCAACAGCTGATGACCTGATCATTCAAGGGCTGGTCCTAGAACTTCTGGGGCCCAGGGCGAAAGGGAAGATTTTAGACCCCTCTAATTTGCATGTAACATCCAGTCGCTGCCGGCAAGACTCACGGGTGGGGAGTCTTGCGGGGGTTTTCGCGGTCTTGCTTCGTCACTGCTCATGACCTGCTCTCCTGCTTTCCTGTGGCAGGAACAGGAGGCAGGAAGCCTCCCTCCTCTAAGCCAATCACAATGCTGCAATGGCAGCATTGTGATTGGTCGGGACGCCGACCAGCCAGGCGCCTATTCGGGAGGCCATTTTCTCCATGTAGGTTGCATTGCAGCCAATATGGAGAAAGGCCAGAGTGCGCATGACTGGTTTGGTCAGCCCCGGAGGGCCAACCAAACAGTCAGTGCCCTTAGCAGTGGGCAAGGCACTCCTCCCCTGCCCTAGAGCAGACCTGCCCGCTCCCAACCATACACTTCTGTTTTCTCGTAGTGGAAGAAGCGGAAACATAAAATGGTAGTTTTAGCATTATGTGTTTCTGCTTCTCGCACTGTGAGAAAGCAGTGGGGTGATGCTCCTCCACCCTAGTGGAGGAGCCGCCCTTGGTAACATCACAAGAAGTGACATTACAGAAAGTGACATCGCAGGACTATTGATCTTAATTGGCATCACTGAAGAGACCTAACGTGGATATCAGTAACATGGACAATTGAAATAAGTCCATATATTTTAAAACTGTATTAAATGGATTACATTTGTCACATTGGATGGAAAAGCTAGGTGCCGGTCTCACAAAAACGTATATTATTTACTCCTCGTTAACTGATTGTTTCCAGATGAGTGCATGATACATTTTCCAGTTCTGCCTTATAAAAGGGGGCGATCCTGATGAGGTAATGATGAGCGGGATCATTCTTAATATAAAATGATACAAGAGAAAACCTCTCAGACCATGGGTATAATTGCAAATTTCAAAAGGTTCCCTTATCATTCTGTGACATTATTGTGCTACGTTAGGATGACATTAATACTTGGTAATTAGTTTTAACGTAAATCCTCTCACCAGTATTCCACACGTACATGCCGTAGAACAATCTTTTTTGTGTGTGGGCTCTTTACTCACCAGAATTATCTTAAGTGCAAAAACACAACACATGTAGTACAAAATTACAAGATACAATGGCAAACAAATAAATATAAAAAGACTTAGAACAACTGAGACCACTGCTAAATCATACATTAACTTGAAGGTATGCTTCAGATTGAAGAGGTTTTCAAATCCACGTTTTTGATTTGGTGTTAGAACTGTAGGAAGTAGAAGGGGCCGCCTTTAGTGCTGGTGGAGCCCTGTGCTACAATGTTGGTGCCCCCCAATGACTCGCTCTGCCACGGAGTCCCTCACTACCACCCTTTAACAGTGCCCCTCAAGTCTCCATAACCACATTCTCGCTCAGATTCATTTAATTTGATTTACAGTGACACTGATACCAGTGTAGGGTTTCAAAGTACTTTATATCACACATTACACAGAGACAATCAATCATACATGTGTAAATCACAATAGGTAATGTTACATAAGACAAAGGACTAGGAGTCACATGACAATCATACGAGTAGGCAGTATAGTTTAATAGTGATTGATCTGGAGAAACACAAACTCTGTATTTAGAATGTAATACCATGGTTGGGGGTTCTCTTTAATAACCAGAATTGATTTCTGTCTAAATGAACCCTTTTTGCAACATTAGGATAAGCAAAGACTGGGGAAAAAAACCATAACACTGTAATTTATACCTTGCAGTGTGCATGCAGCTCTTAGATGACAGTTAACAGTTCCCTGTTCTATGTTAGGATTTTGACTTATAAACTGCAAGTAACAATAGGATCTCTTTAACAAAAGCAGTAACCCAATGGTCTATTTACATTATGTGGACTTAGTGATCTGCATGGTACATGTTCTTTGCAGCAGGCACATTAACCCTCTGTCCTACCTTTCCACAAGTCAAAACGTCCACTTAACACAACTCCATCTCTCACTAGGAAGAACATTAATCACCTGAGTTATCATGACATTTTTATTGTTGCCAAAAATTGCTGGAGGCCAGGAAAGAGGCAGCAAGTGCTTTTAGAAACATAACATACTCGCAAACATGAAGCCCCCATACGAAGTCAGCGCTCAGTGTGATCTCATCCTTCCTGCTCAAGGGTCCTGTGACCTCAATGACAGAGTCACTGTTGCTCCAGGGTGTGCTGCTTCGTAGGCCTGCCCAAAAGACTCGAGATGAGCTTCAATTGGGGTTGTAGTGGACAGGCCTTCAAGGTTAATCCACACTTGCCAACGCTATAGTCCACTGTTGGTGCTCAGACACCATTCTTTTAAGGTCTTTTGGTGCCTTCTAAGGTCTAGCATGGAAATGTGCTCTCTCAGGAGAGTGGTCTGGTCATGAAGGCTGAACTGGTTGCCCTGTTCCAAATTTGGCAGTTCTGACCATAGTGCCACATCCTCTCCCACACTGAACACCACACTGCCCCACTGAGAGAAACTTGCACTGCCTTCAACTACAACCCAATTGCGCCTGCTATAAACACCTGCAGGCGACTCAATTCAAATTAGGCACTAGACAAGAGCAATATGCTGCCTAAAAAAACAAGCATTGGCATAGCCAATAGGTCTCACCATTGGGACCTTATGTGTTTAGCCAGAACTTTTGGCTATGTTGTAGAGCATTATGGCTGCTGTGCATTATGTTGAAAAGTTATAATAAAAAGTATTAAGCATTTTTGTTCCCTTTATACAAACGAAGATGACATTATATACAACTGAAAAACCTGATAAAAAAAGATTTTAACATAAAAAATGTCTTCTAGTTTTTTTGTACTTGCACTGCTGGCAACTTCTTCCTGCCTGTTCTCATACTTGTTTGTTATAATTTTTTTTGTTATAGGGGAGCGGGACTTAAGTAACGGGGGAGTGGAGGTTGGAAAACAGTAATTTAATTAGAACACGAGCAGCGGACAGACACTAGGGGAGAATTAATTATGCGGTGTGTATTGGAAATGTGTGGAGTTGAATTGTGTGGCCTGGAACTGTGGTGTTGAGTGAAATTATGCTTAGTGAAATTGTGTTATGGTGTGGAGTGCATTTATGTTGATTGGTGGTATGTGGTATAGAGTGCATTTATGTGGAGTGTATTTATGTTGAATTGAGTACAATGCAATTATGTGGCGTGTAATTATGTGGCTCTGAGTGGTATTATGTGGAGTGTATTTATGTTGCATTGAGAGGAGAGTAATTATGTGGCATGTAATTATGTGGTACTGAGTGGTATGTGGGGTGTGTTTGTTAAATTGAGTAGAGGTTAATTATGTGGCGTGTAACTATGTCACACTGAGTGGTATTATATGGAGTGTATTTACATTGCATTGAATAGAGTGTAGTTGTGACGTGTGATTATGTGGTTCAGAGTGGTTTCATGTGGAGTGTACTTATGTTGCATTGAGTAGAGTGCAGCTCGTTCTTTTTAGAGAAGAATCGTCTAACATGCGCCAATACATTTTCATATTTGGGGGTCTTATTTGATCGTACTGGATCATGGAAACAGGTTGTTAATCAAAGGAGATTGTTATTCTCTAAGGCACTGGCAGCCTTGACCAACTTTGGTAGGAAATTGGGTAGACGCCCCCCCCCCCCCAGAAATACTTCACATCTACAAAGCTAAATGCGTTTCAATAGCAATTTATGGGGCAGGCATTTGGGGACACGCAGACGTGACATCTTTGCAGAGGGCTGAAAACAGATTTCTAAGACACCTGCTAGCTGTCCCGGCCAGCGTCTCCACTTTTAATTGTCATTCAGAACTGGGCTTATCGCACTTAGAGGATGTCATTGCCATTCAACCAATCCTTCTTTGCCACCACATTTGAACTACAGAGCAGACTATCTTAAATCGACAATTGATTAGCGACTGTTGTGGGCTAGACGGGGTTTCACACATAGGATGGCTTAAGGACGTCAAGTAATTTCTGTTTTAAATTCCACCATCAAGAATATTTTGATAACCCCACCATTCTAACTAAAATAGAGAGGAACGTTTTTAAACTCAGCTGCTTACAATGCCTTGAAAACATCAGATTAAATACAGAGATCAAAAAAACTTCAATTTCTGCCCACCAAAATATTCTGACTCCCTTCAAGATACAGCCGTATTTAACTTATGTAAGCTCTGATTTTGAAACATTTTTATTAACACAATTTATGATGGGCATCGTCCACAGGTTACTTAGCTTCCCAGTAATTAATGATTGGACTAGGCAGCTGCCTAATTACCCATGTGAAGATTTATCAACACAATCCACCATACATGTCTTATTCTTCTGTACATTTACTTCAGTCCAGAGGAAAAGATGGTTACTCCCGGTCCTCAGAACACTTGGTTTGAGACAATTTTGTCCAGGGAATGCATGGCTTGGCAGTTCGGGCTGGACTGTTCCCATGAGGCACAGGGTCAGACTGATTTGCATATGGCCATGTCTGAACTGGGGTGGCAGAGTGGGCTAAAGAACGGTGATGGATTAAACCCAGATCAGTTGACTGGGGGTGAGTGCTTGTATTGTCAACGCTCCATCCATCATTTCCTTTTGTTTTTCTTTGTTCGCCATAAGTTGGCAGGGTATGCTCAGACGTGAGTCCCTTGCTCACTTTGCCACTGGAGTCAAGCAAGCCCGGCTGAAGACGGCTGTAATGCCAGAAAACGGTCCTGGGAAGCTTGATTCCGGTCCAGGGAAGACATAGCTTAGCAGTTCGGGCTGGACTGTTCCCATGAGGCACAGGGTCAGACTGATTTGCATATGGCCATGTCTGAACTGGGGTGGCGGAGTGAGCTAAAGAACGGTGATGGATTAAACCCAGATCAGTTGACTGGGGGTGAGTGTTTGTATTGTCAACGCTCCGTCCATCACCACCTTTGGTTTTTCTTTGTTCGCCCTAAGTTGGCAGGGTATGCTCAGACATGAGTCCCTTGCTCACGTTGCCACTGGAGTCAAGCAAGCCCGGCTGAAGACGGCTGTAATGCCAGAAACCGGTCCTGGGAAGCTTGATTCCGGTCCAGGGAAGACAAAGCTTGGCAGTTCGGGCTGGACTGTTCCCATGAGGCACAGGGTCAGACTGATTTGCATATGGCCATGTCTGAACTGGGGTGGCGGAGTGAGCTAAAGAACGGTGATGGATTAAACCCAGATCAGTTGACTGGGGGTGAGTGTTTATATTGTCAACGCTCCGTCCATCACCACCTTTGGTTTTTCTTTCTTTCGCCCTAAGTTGGCAGGGTATGCTCAGACGTGAGTCCCTTGCTCACTTTGCCACTGGAGTCAAGCAAGCCCGGCAGAAGACGGATGTAATGCCAGAAACTGGTCCTGGGAAGCTTGGTTCCGGTCCAGGGAAGACATAGCTTGGCAGTTCGGGCTGGACTGTTCCCATGAGGCATAGGGTCAGACTGATTTGCATATGGCGATGTCTGAACTGGGATGGCGGAGTGAGCTAAAGAACGGTGATGGATTAAACCCAGATCAGTTGACTGGGGGTGAGTGTTTGTATTGTCAACGCTCCGTCCATCACCACCTTTGGTTTTTCTTTGTTCGCCCTAAGTTGGCAGGGTATGCTCAGACGTGAGTCCCTTGCTCACTTTGCCACTGGAGTCAAGCAAGCCCAGCTGAAGACGGCTGTAATGCCAGAAACCGGTCCTGGGAAGCTTGATTCCGGTCCAGGGAAGACATAGCTTGGCAGTTCGGGCTGGACTGTTCCCATGAGGCACAGGGTCAGACTGATTTGCATATGGCCATGTCTGAACTGGGGTGGCGGTGTGAGCTAAAGAACGGTGATGGATTAAACCCAGATCAGTTGACTGGGGGTGAGTGTTTGTATTGTCAACGCTCCGTCCATCACATCCTTTGGTTTTTCTTTGTTCGCCCTAAGTTGGCAGGGTATGCTCAGACGTGAGTCCCTTGCTCACTTTGCCACTGGAGTCAAGCAAGCCCGGCTGAAGACGGCTGTAATGCCAGAAACCGGTCCTGGGAAGCTTGATTCCGGTCCAGGGAAGACATAGCTTGGCAGTTCGGGCTGGACTGTTCCCATGAGGCACAGGGTCGGACTGATTTGCATATGGCCATGTCTGAACTGGGGCGGCGGAGGGAGCTAAAGAACGGTGATGGATTAAACCCAGATCAGTTGACTGGGGGTGAGTGTTTGTATTGTCAACGCTCCGTCCATCACCACCTTTGGTTTTTCTTTGTTCGCCCTAAGTTGGCAGGGTATGCTCAGACGTGAGTCCCTTGCTCACTTTGCCACTGGAGTCAAGCAAGCCTGGCTGAAGACGGCTGTAATGCCAGAAACCGGTCCTGGGAAGCTTGATTCCGGTCCAGGGAAGACATAGCTTGGCAGTTCGGCCTGGACTGTTCCCATGAGGCACAGGGTCAGACTGATTTGCATATGGCCATGTCTGAACTGGGGTGGCGGAGTGAGCTAAAGATCGGTGATGGATTAAACCCAGATCAGTTGACTGGGGTGAGTGTTTGTATAGTCAACACTCCGTCCATCACCACCTTTGGTTTTTCTTTGTTCGCATATAATTATGTGGCACTGAGTGGTATTGTGTGGAGTGTATGTTGCATTCAATAGAGTGTAATTATGTGGCGTGTAATTATGGAGCACTGAGTGGTATTTGGAGTGTATGTTGCATTGAGTGGTGTGTAACTATGTAGCATATATTATGTGGCACTGTGTGGTGTTATGTGGAGTGTATTTATGTTGCATTGAGCAGAGTGTAAGTATGAGATGTGTAATTATATGGCACTGAGTGGTATTATGTGACGTGTATTTATGTTGCATTGAGTAGAGTGTAATTATGTGGTGTGCAACTATGTCGCACTGAATGGTATTTTGTGGAGTGTATTTATGTTGCATTGAGTAGAGTGTAATTATGTGGTGTGTAATTATGTGGCACTGAGTGGTATTATTTTGAGTGTATGTTGCATTGAGGGCAGTGTAATTATGTAGCATATAATTATGTGGCACTGAGTGGTATTGTGTGGAGTGTATGTTGCATTCAGTAGAGTGTATTTATGTGGCACGGAGTGGTATTTGGACTGTATGTTGCATTGCGTGCAGTGTAATTATGTAACATATAATTATGTGGCACTGTGTGGTATTATGTGGAGTGTATTTATGTTGCGTTGAGTAGAATGTAAGTATGTGACGTGTTAATATATGGCACTAAGTGGTATTATGTGGAGTGTATTTATGTTGCATTGAGTAGAGTGTAATTATGTGGTGTGCAACTATGTCACACTGAATGGTATTTTGTGGAGTGTATTTATGTTGCATTGAGTAGAGTGTAATTATGTGGTGTGTAATTATGTGGCACTGTGGTATTATATGGAGTGTATTTATGTGGCATTAAATAGAGTCCAATTATGTGACATGTAATGATGTAGTACTGAGTGGTAGTATGTTGAGTGTATTTCTGTTGAATTGAGTAGAGTGTAAATATGTGGTGTGTAATTATGTGGCACTGAGTGGTATTATATGGAGTGTATTTATGTTGCATTGACTGGAGTGTAATTATTATATTTGGATATATAAAACTATATCAAAAGTGCAATTGTTATATTTGTTCCGATGTGAAAGGCTCTATATTTAATAGGTTTTTAGCATACTATTAATCTTTTCAATAACCACGTTTCTTGCAGCCTGAGGTAGGTAATTTCTATTTAATATGGCATTGCTGCTTCCCCGGCTTCAGTTTCCACGGTGTCCATTATCACCGCATGCCACCAACCACATATCTGGGCCCAGTGATTATGAGAAGCAGCACTTCTGAAACATTTTCATTAAGCATAGGGGTCTGTGAAGCATGCAAACGGGGTCCACCTGAGTGACAAGTTCATGAGCTATAGATTATGTTGTCAACACTACACTTGAACAAATTAGACGGTGAAGGTGTGCTACGAAACCTGTGATAGTGGTGCTTGCGAGAGGATTCGTAAGATGTGTATACACACAGGCCAAGTATGGTGCCAGCCCCACACAGTGCCTCAACAGTACACTGCTAACCCAGCCCTTGGATGAGAAAAGGCAGGTTTGCCTACATACCCCTTCTGCCCTAGGGCAGCTGCGTTACATCAAGTTTTATAATACATTCAATGAGTAGGTAACAATCACGTCACCTAGCGTGGGTGACTTTGCATCACATTTGACTAAGCTCAAGTCTGATGGTATTTAAAAGTCCTGCTGAAATCTACTGTAGCTTGTCGCCGAGTGGATGAAGAACAGCCGCCTGAAACTGAACTCAGACAAGACGGAAGTCCTCATCTTGGGATCATCCCCCTCTGCCTGGGACGACTCCTGGTGGCCCCCTGCCCTGGGCACCACCCCCAAGCCAACGGACCACGCACGAAACCTGGGCTTCATCCTGGACTCCTCCCTCTCGATGGCCAAACAAGTCAACGCCATCTCGTCATCCTGTTTCAACACCCTGCGCTTGCTCCGAAAGGTCTTTCGATGGATCCCCACCGAAACCAGGAAGACGGTCACCCAGGCACTCGTCACCAGCTGACTGGACTACGGGAACACCCTCTACGGGGGAACCACAGCAAAACTACAGAAAAAGACTCCAGCGCATACAGAACGCCTCCGCACGACTCGTCCTGGACATCCCCCGCCACAACCACATCTCCGCCCACCTGAAAGACCTGCACTGGCTCCCCGTCAGCAAGAGGATCACGTTCAGACTCCTCACCCACGCTCACAAGGCTCTCCACGACCTGGGCCCCAAGTACCTCAACAACCGCCTCACTTTTTACACGCCCTCCCGCCAGCTGCGTTCGACCAGCCTCGCCCTCGCCACCGTACCACGCATTCGCAGAGCCACCGCCGGAGGAAGATCCTTTTCCTACCTGGCGGCCAAGACATGGAACTCCCTCCCCACCCACCTGCGGCTGACCCAGGACCATCTCTCCTTCAGGAAGCAACTCAAGACCTGGCTGTACGAGCAGTAACGGACCCACCCCCCAGCGCCTTGAGACCCTAGCGGGTGAGCAGCGCGCTCTATAAATTGACTGATTGATTGATTGATTGATTGTTAAGACATACACTTTTGACTACAGTTCTCCGTATGCCATATTACCATCCAAAGTCTCTCAGAGAACAAAATGCAATTATAGAAACATGCCTCAGCTTTGGTTCTGGTTTCGAGCTCACAGGGTACTTTCACACCGCACCTTGGCCTGGCCAGACCGTCTCCCCAGTGGATCTACCCTCCAGCAGCAGTCTCTAGGGCAGGCCGTGGGTGAATGCCAAGGTGAGACATGCACCTCTGCATCCGCCTATGCCCTATTGTGTGCTGTCTTTCTTAGAAAGACGCACGCAAAGGCCAATAGCGTGGAAGCCCAAAAAAAACACACCCATGAGCTTGCGGTCCCAGTTGGAAGCCCGTTCAAAAAGTTTCGCAGAGCACGCTTGCGCGCTCGCTCAGGCGAGACGTAATATGTGACAACATCCTGGAAAAAGCAAACATATATAAGGAATGTAAAATTAAGTAAAATCATGTGAAATGTAAGCAGGAACAACATGATTACCTTAACGCTTTGGCACTTATTATTCAGAAATCAATGAGTGCTTTTGCATGAAAAGTTAAGGCCATGACTACAGGGCCGGAAGCAACCAGTATCAATGTCCATTACTTATATCCTTACAAAACGTAAGCAATATGGTTTAAAAAGACCACATTCGTGAATACAGAGCCCCAGTATGCATTTTGTTTTCCAATCCACCCATCAAGCAGATATTGCAGTATATCCAGGAATGGTGCACTTCCCCACCCGGGGGAAACAATGCTTTTCAGAGAAAGACAAGAAAACAAAAGTAGCACTTCACTGGCAAACTCTGTAAAGTGGCACTAATGTGTTTTGGGTGTGAATAAAATCAATCTGGCCCCTTTTCGACCCACTCTGTCTTGCTTTAGCTCTTTTTTACATTTTGAACCTTTTATTTCTCTCCATCCAAGGGCTGCACTTTGTAAGTGAAAAATTTCAGAAAAAAGACGACCTTTCCAGCAAAAGTGTTTTTATTTTTTGGATTAATTTCACAGGAGAACAAATAAAGGAAAGGAAAGAGGGAGTACTGGCGACAAGGCCCAGGGACGGGGGCCCCCACACCTGGATCTTGCAGCTTGCTATAGTGGTTAGAGGCCCAGGGAAAGGGGCCCCCTCCCATGAGCCTTCGGAACAGTAACAAAGCATTTCGTAAAACACTGCCCTAGCACCGGCAGTTCTACATACATTTTAAATACACATTCCCATTAAAAAAATGGGTGATGCAAAAGTTAACAAAAACCAGTTGATCTGGCTACTCCCTACTCTGCTCACCCACCTCACCTTACCTGTGTTCCAGCTGGTCCTGGAAATAAAGGGGCCTTCTGTCACCTAGCAACAAAATGCAGAAAGGGAATGGTCGGTACTTAACAGAGGTGCTGCCCCGCCCCTGACACTGTGAGCCATAATTGCTGGCCTGGCTGCTGTGCAATCCCCACTCCGTTTGTCCCTTCCCCCCCACCCCGGCACCACCAGGAATGCCGACACACCCTGACCAGCAAGGTCGACTCGAGACGTCTCACATGTGTATTGTGATTGTGTGAAGAGGGGGCCCTGGAGGAGGAAAGTTTGGCATTTCACAGTGAAGCGGGTCCCATCTTTCAGCTGAGCGCGAGGCTCTGGGCAGCTGCTCACACTGCCCATGCTTAGCGCCTGCCCTGATTCCTTGGTGGTCATTTCCTGTGTGAAAATGGTGACTGTTTACTATGTCTCACTGGAGCTCTGAGAACTGCCAAGATGACAAGCAGTGCACTATTAAGAGGAGCTTTATCACTTAGCAAAGTGGATGCATCAGCAGCACTGGACTGATGTGGATAATGTAATGCAAGAGTAGAGGATGTGGCAGGACCACATGAAACAAGGGTTCAGTTTGGCTTTGAAGCATGCATGGAGTGGCATAAGCCTTGTGAATGCCTAAGCGTGAACTGGTAATGTTGGCACTAAATGAGCCTAAGTTTGAGCAAGCTAGGACAGGAGAGGTGTGGGAAAGGGTGAGTGGTAAACTCCACTCCACTGGCAGAGTTCAAAGAGTTCTGTCACTCTGCTTGGAGAGCGGAGTTCTGCAAAAACTCTGTAAGCCACTGCATAGCAAAGTTTAGCACTGCGCCACCCCAGGCCCTGAACACACAAACAACGTCAGTTATCAAAAGCAGCTTGGGAAGTAGGATTTAAATAATAATCGTGTCAGGATTCAGAACGAGGCTTGAAACGCACCCTCGTTCTGAATCCTGACATGTTTAGTATTATTTAAATCCTGCTTCTCAAGCCTCTTTTTTAGATATGTGTGATCGTCGCGTGTCTGGGTGTTTCACTTTTAGGTCTCGTTTTGAAGGAGCACCGTGGGGACAGCTTGGGTCCAAGAATACAGGTAGAAGTTTGTCCGCGCCGCGGTAGCAAAGCAATGCATACCCCATGGTGGATCTTTGCAATGACTGGTGGCGAGCGGGAAGTTGGCAACTACGAGCTGTGGGGCATTACAGCAGTTTCCATCAGCCTCAGAGTGGCTGTGTCAGCTCTGCTCAAAGTCCACACAGCATTAGCGCTTTCCGCTAGCCCCCTCGAGTGTAGCGTTGCAGGGCAGCAGCCTGGACGGGACTATATCCCACAGCATTGTTTCTTCTCCTTTACTACCCGCTGCTGCATGCAATGCAAAAAGGATCTAGCGACCTGCCCTGCCCCCTTCATTCTCCACTGCAAGGTTGCTAAAACTCCATATTCTAGGCCACCTTCTTTCGCCACTGCTGGATGGTATATGGCATCTTCTACCAAATCTGTAGCGCATCTATAGGCACCTCTGAGCAGCAACCTGTTAAGAAAGATTGCTCCGTGAAACACTTGACTTCTATACATATAGATAAGGATAGAATCTGACCAGTGCCCTGTTACGAGCCGTGGGTCTTGGCATTTCCAACCGAACACTGTCATTTAAAAATTGGGTCAGTTCAGTTGAGTTTCCCATTACCAATGTTTCTTTATTTCGGTTGATAACCATAAAAGAACAAACACAGATATATACAAACAAAACAGTTAAAAGTTAAAAAGAGGTAAAACTATTCATCTGGGATCATACTTTCGATGCAAAAAAAAGTAAATCACAATCCAGTCCTTGGTTTTGTACTTTGAGAAAGTTCGTCCCGGCCCACCACATGGAATTTAAAAAACGTGAGACTGGATAGACTATGTGGGAATCAGTGTTATATTTAAAAAATCTAAATGCTTCCATGCAATGGGTTGTGCCTAGATTTTTACATACCTGTACCAACCATCTTAGTCTAATTGAATGATAACCCGGGCAAAAGAAGAACACGTGGAGTTCAGTCTCTGGGCACATGTTACAAGCTGGGCACCAACTTAAATTGCCACTAGACCATTTGCACGTAAATGCACGCAAGGGGAGACAGCCATGCCGAAACTGCACAAAAAGTATCCTGCCCATTGCCGGGCGGATTTCGTAAAGGCAAGGCTCTAACTTATGTGTGTCTTTCATGTCCAGGAAATGTGACGTAAGAGTACCCTGGGCGGATTCTGCATGGATTTTTGTGGTTATTCCGCCCCAATAGTTGGAACTTAGATGTTTGCGTGAGGTTCTCAGACATGCTGTGTCAGGGTTGTCCCATAGATCTTTTAGTCCTATTGCATAGATGCCTTCCCTGATATATAAGAGCCATGGCAGCTTTCCTGAACCGAGGAGTGTCAGGATTTCCAATAGCTCTGATCTGCACTCCACCAGTTCCGGTGTTACCCAGAGGCACTGCCAAAAGAGCAGTGGCCTGCAGCCAATTACCTCAGTGATGGATCTCACCACTAGGTCCATGCACAGTGGAACCAAAGGGGAACTTATCGGTAATCCGAATAGTTGTCTGAGAAATTTGTTCTCAGTATTGACCATGGGCCTATGGTTAGAGTGCCCCCAAAGTTCAGCTCCATATAGGGCAGCACTCCTAACCTGGGTTTTATAAATCTCCATAACCAGGCACACTGGTTTGTGGAATGACTTTCTGAAGAACTTAGCCATACCACCTGTGTTTTGTGTCAGTTTGATATTTGTCTTCTTGTATCTGGGTTAATCTCGGCACCAAGCCAAGTTGCAGGAAGAGCCATTCCCTGCAAGATGGCATTGAAGACCACCCAAAAATAGGAGCTCCAGATCTTAGGTTCTGCCCGATACAGATCCCCATATATCTTATCCAGGCCAGCAGCCTTGCCAGGTACTACTTTACTTAAGGCTTTGTAGACTTCTGTCAGGGGTACCTCAGGGATGACTATCCCAGACACCAAGGAAATCAGAATTTCTGGGGTCTGGCTACTTTCCAAAACGTTGTGTGGGGCATGAGGGCTAACAAATGATCGCTCCGCCTATCAGAGGCAATATTTGGCTCAATGGCCGCATTTCCTTTGTGACTGCCAGTAGTTATGATGCTCCAGAATGATTTCATATCTTTGAATTCCACAGCCAATTTCAAGCTGACCAACTGGTCCATTTCCCATGTGGATTTAGCAGCTGCAATAGTGAATTTATAGTGGTTGCCTGGCTGCTTTTACTGTGATATTACACTTTGTTTTTATGGCCTTTATCAATGCCTTTTTGGCCGCCCGGCAACCCTTCAGTCTAGCGGTTGTAGATTCATTGATCTTTGCAACCTCTATGAGGGAGGTGGCGAGGTCTCCATGCTTCACTATCTCTGATAGGGCCTGAATGTTGGGAATAATGGCATCAAATAAAAGAGCAATTTTTCCATGCAATTTTTCTACCCAAGCCCACCTGTTAGGGTCAGCCTGTGGTCAGCAGCGGATAGTTCTGTAGGTTTTCAGCATTGAATGGCAGATTGAGTGCAAGAATTAGGGCATTGTGGTCACTGTCGTGTCGCAGGCAGACAGTAAAATCTTTAGCCAGGTTCCGGAGCCTTGTTTCCAAAAGGATATAATCCAGAATGGAGGAGTGGCCAACTCTGTTAAAGGTATGGTTCCCGGAGGAGTCTGAGCCGAAGCGACCAAGGCACGCAGGGAATACTTTAGGGTAAGTGCCTTGATTTGAAGTGCCAATGGTGTCCAGGCCCTAATTGGAGGAATGTTGGTCTCTGGAATGGCCATAACTCGTCCTCCTCTGAGGCGGGTACACCCGTTAGATCTTTAAGTGGTTCAAATTGACAGTTTAGATCACCTCCCAGCACCACTAGAGCATTGCTTGGAAGGTTGTATAACAAATTATCAAGATGTTCTAAGGTTGTTGATTCTTGGCCAGACTTCGCCAGCCTCAAGTATATGTTCATTAGGGCGATTTTCAGCTCTGATTTAAACATCAGTAGAAGGCACAATATGTCTGGGGAATTGTGCGCCACTGGGGTGGTCCTAAATCCTAAATGACACCCGACCCACGTGCAGAGCCCACCAGAGGGTCTGCCTCGTCCCCTGGTTACAGCTGGTATATGAAATGAAGCAAAACAGTTACAGGTTGGATTCTCTAGAGACCTGGATTCCTGGAACATGCAGATGCCACACGTTTCTATGAACCCCCCCCCCCCCCCAATCAGGGCAATCAAGCTTGTTTTTAATACCTGCCATGTTCCAGGATAAAATCTTGAGGTCTTTTTATGCGCTCCAGGTAACTATGGTGTCCCCCTAATATGGGGTTCTTTAAGTGAGCTGCAGTGTCTAAAGTCACTGTGGTGTCCATGGTCACTACTTTGTGCTTATTCAGGGGATCAAAGCTTAATGTCACATCTACCCCCTTGTCTATATTGCCAGTTTTTTTCCAGTTTTCACGAAGGTAATTCAGGGCATGTGAATGTGTAGTGGTGACAGATTGTGTTTCCTTGGTGGTAATGGAAGGTTTGAGACTGGCAGTGGCTGTTGGGTCTTTGGACAAATCGTGGGGGGGGGGGGGGCAATTAGCCCAATGTGAACATTTACAGTGGTCATATTGGGGTCACTTTCTGGGGAGCTAGATGGCTTCCTCTTGGGGTCCGAAGCCCTTTCCACTATGTGGTCTCTCATATAAGACACCCAAGATGCCCACTCAGCCCAGAGTCAATCAACCTCTTCTACGGCCCCAAATCTATCTACCACGGGTAGGTTGAAGGCATGAGGTTGCATCTGAGGGGGACCCTGACCTATTGCTGTCCATGTCTGATGCCAGGCATCTTGTCTGTATCTAGGATTGTCCCTGTCATCATAGATGGATGCTGGTGCATAGAGGTGGGTGAGCGAAGAGTCTGATAGCAGAACCTGTGGATAGAAAACAGTGGCTCCAATGCAAATGATTTTGTACAATGTGTGGGTTCCTAAAGTTAACTGTAACACAGTCCCCCTATCATCTTTAGGTGTGGTTCCCACACAGCCTCTCTGTGTGTAAAGAGTATTTCACCAGCGTTCACATAGTTAAATTGGCAGTGTCTGACAAACATGTGTAAACATTTATTTTTTAGCTCGTAGTGGGTTTTCATCTGGCCTTTTTTAAGGAATGGAACTCCAGTTCGAACAATGACATGGGGGGTTGAGGCTGGTGGGAGGTTTATAGTTGGCAGGTCCGTCCCTACCCTGCCTCTCAGTCTCATCATCCCCGCTTTATCAATAGTTGACCCAGAAGTACCCTCATTTACAGGTGCACTGGCCCTAGCTTTGTGACCCTTCTCACACTGTATGCTTTGAACCTCCGGAACGGCGTTTGGAACCCAACAAGGTGGGATGGACTTCACTCTATTCACAGCTGGCCCGAGTTCGGTGGGACCTACAATCACTGCGCTGATCTCTCTTGCCGATGTAGAGTGCTTAGGTATTATCCCAGCAGCACAGGTGCATGTGATAGAAATGTTGTCCAGGCGAGCTGATACCTGGGCGAGTTCCTCTCTTACGATGACGCAAATTTGACATCGTAATGATTCCAGCATAGGAGCTACCCAGGCAGGTGATGTCAAGTCCTCGTACTGATGTTGCCCCTCGAGCGCGGTCAGGTCTTACCCATCTCCTGAGCACACCAGAGATCCGTCATTAGTCTTCTTCCGCTTGACCCCAGCCTTAGTTGTTTTAGTGGGCTGATTTGTATTAGTGTGCTTAACTGTGCCCTTAGTGGCTCCCCTACTTCTAGTCCCACTTTGTGAGGTATGCCAGTGTCCAGCCCTGGTGTCGAAGTCAGTTTTGTAGTTTCGGATGATCGATCTAGGCCGTTTTGAGTGGTGGTGGAAACCGTGATGGTGCTGATTTGGGGGGAGATCCGGGGTCAGAGACAGTCTGCATTCAGTGAGTTCTATCTCAATGGCCACAACACTAATTGTCCTTTGGAGCATTCTGTCAATGGATGTCTGCGGTAGGGAGGGGGGTAAGAGCCGCGGCATAATGCAGTTGTTGTCTGCTTCCCCATTTCCAGCGGACTTTGCTAAAATCGTAGGGCGGGACCCTACGTTGTTCAAGTCTAGAACTGTTTTAATGTGGCTTTATTTCTTTCTTTTCTGAACTACTATGTAAAATATCCTTTTCCAACAGACATGGGTGTGTATGTGTGTTGCCTTTCTTTTGCTTTGGGTCAGTGCTCGTGCTGCTGTCCTCGGAGATAAGCAAAGTAAGGGGTGATTAAGGGTAATACTGCAGCCACTTGTAACATGACATACGTGCCACAGGTGGTGGTGCTAGCAGCCCCTCAAGGAAAGACGCTCTAGACGCTATCATGCCATGCCATCGTATCGGTTGTTTATAATTGTGCAGGGCCTAATTTGCTTAAAAGTGTAGGAGTTCATAGTTTTGTTTTTTTAGTCTGCTGCCGGCACAGATGGTTGCCAAATTTCCTGAATAACAAGGGTGCATATTCTTGATTTAACTTGTTGTATTGTAACTCTCTCTCACATGGTCCTTGTCATTCATCTTTTGCCAGTGTTTTCACATAGTTCTCTTCCTCATTCCTTCTCCCTTTTCTGTCTTTCTCTCCCTTGTTCTGGGTCAAAGCCTAATGTTGAAAATAAGCCCCAGACCCCACAAATGCAGGTTTGACATCACAGAAAGTGACAACAACTGGTCTGTGTCTGTACGTTGAATAGCTACAGTCAGCAGATGCCATATGCCGGATGACTTGAGGCGAAGACTTTAATGATCCATAATCATTTCCTTCCCTGTGTACTGTACAGGTAAGAATACAATCATTCTTCAAATTGCCCTTTAACTCTCCCATCTGATCATCTGGGCTGGTGCTCCCAGGATGCTAATTGTTCTCTGAGAGGTTAGTCATCTGTTTGATGGACATTGGACACACACATTCATCTCACTGTCTGCTCCATACTTAGGGGAAACCTCAGTTCAGATGTCTGTCAGTCGGTTTCATCTTCATACTGTGCGTCACAGACTTCCAGAGGTCGATATCACTAGGGCGGCGAGTCATCCGACTCCTTTTGCAGTTTGCAGACTTCTTTTGTGAACTGAAATATTTTCTGAGTGTTTAATTTACTATATTAAGGGGAAAAGAAGACTAGAGCAGCTGGACCCATTAATAAATTAATATACCTTTATAGCAAAGGGCTAGGGCCCGCCTATCTTAGAAGGAGACTTCGCCCTTATGCTCAGACCAGAACGCTACGGTCCAACGCCCAATGCCAGCTGATTATACCCAGATTCAAAAAAGCCAGATCTGGTGGAAAATCATTCGAGGTGGGTGCTACTAAATTTTGGAACAAACTTCCCATGCAATTACGGCACATCCAGGCGGAACCTTTGTTTCGTAAAGCCCTTAAAACCTGGTTATTTAGCCGTCCGGACTAGTCTAGCTTGGCCGTTCTGCCCTCCTCACTGTCTGCGATAGTGCCGGGACACCCCGTTGGGGTAACTGCGCGCTTAATAAGTGCCTATTTATTAATAATATTATTATTATTTTTATTATTATTATACCCAGTGGTGGCTCCACCACTGAGGCGGAGGAGCGTCGCTCCACTGCTTTTTAGCAGTGAAATAAAGGGAAAATAAAATTATAACTAGTGTTGTTATCATTTTATTTGCTACTACTTCCATAGCTTTGTGAGAGGGGGCGTGGGCAGGGGAGGAGTGATAGCACCATCTTAAGTGCGTAATGCTTGCTTGGCCGACCCTCTTGGGCAGCGCACATAGTCTTGCGCACTTCACAACTTCTCCATGCAAGCTGCATTACAGCCTGCGTGGAGAACATGCTCAGGCTCCCATTCAGTGTCTGAGCACCGAAACACGGCGCTCAGACCAATCACAACGCTGCTAAGGCCGTGTTGTGATTGGCTGACTGGGAGCCTATGTATGCTTTCTGTTCAGGCCAGCGAGGGAGGATTACTGAGGAGAGATGCGGCGAGGAAGCGGTGAGAAGGTAAGTTTTTTTGTTTGTTTAAATACCTGCTTCCCCTGCATCCTCCCACCCTCCGCCCCTGCCCCCCTACATCCGATCCGTGCTGGCTGCCACTGAATGTACCCAAATTCAAACAGGACCTTTATTTGACCTGCTGATTTTTACTCATCACACCACAAGTAAAGGGAGTGGTTTACAAACAGGTGACTGACCACTTCGGCTGTACCTCTGTGCTATTTGCAGAATATGCAGGAGGATACTTCATACTTTTATAATTAATTAAAGTGGGTGTAGAAGATTACACTTCTCGTGGGCACCAATTTCAAACCTGTAACTCAAATTATATGTATTTGATGTAACAGAGACATCTAGTGTCCAATGTTATGAACCACAGCTAAAACAGGAGTTTCTGAATTTCTTTACCACAATATGAAATCTATACTACTGATGAAGCAAAGCTTCGCATCGCGACTTGCTTTAGTCATGAACCTCGCTCATGTGTAATCAATTAATAAATTGTACGTCTTACTAATCTTTATTTCATGTATGAACGTAGTAGATGAAGCTTGCACATGTGTATTTCTAATACAATTAATTCGAGTCTATAAAATGGCCGCCGCTTTGAAATAGCTTCTGCGCATGCGTCAGTCACACTCACGTGACCTGACGTATTCGCAGGTTTGGAGGGAAAAGATGCGCATGCGTAATACATAGCTTTGGTAATAACGTGGTACTGCTCGTGCAGTCGCTCTTGTGCCAGTGTATATGTTGCTAACCCGTAAACTGCATAGTATATTTTTATAATGATAAGTTCAAAGTACAAAACCAATGATGTGTTTTCGTATCGTCACTTCTATGTTTTAATTTGTTTTCGCTTACTTTTCATGTATCCTCAACTCGGAGGGGTGCTGGGCTGGGGAGTCCATCTTGGAGGGTACTTGTGCGCAGACTCGCCAGGAGCCATGATGGCATTGAACGGAGGCCAAAGAAGGTTGATACCAGAGCCACCCTGGGAAGCTGTACCTTCGCCCCGCAGCATCATGATATTGTTCCATTATGTTGCTAAAATGTATTCTTTCACTGTATTCTGCGCGATTTTCTCATGGGAACCCCAATCTTGCTAGGCGGTGCCCAGAGATGTAAATAAGGCCTCCAAATAGTCTGTTCTGATTGGTGTGTTACCCAAAGCCTACCTTAGGACCAATCCAAATTGAGGGATTCTGACACTTTGCAACATTGGGGGGTGGTACACCGCCCCAAAACAGTATATCTACCCTGGGTTCACCTAGGGAAATTGTCCGACTTGTCTGGTTTAGCTGACCTGTCACTGACCCAACGCACTCAATAGGTGACTGAAGATACAGAGAGCTGCGGAGCACTCTGTCCGAAATTGACCATAGACTAAGGTTTTACTGAACCTTAAAAGTGCTGGCGGAGCACTTTGCTGGGAGTTCGCTGACCCAATCGGGGTCTTGATCGATAGCTGCAGAGAGGGTGGAGCGCAGGCGTTGCTACCGAACTGCGGGTGCTGGTCCTGTCCTGAGGGTCCTGTCCTGAGGTCCTGTCCTGATTCCTAATCTGAGGGTTTCCTGTCCTGTCCTGGGTGTCCATTCTGCACCTGCTGTCCATTGAGGGGTATCCTTCCTTGAGGGTTTCCTGTCCTTAACTGACCCGTGGCCAGGGTTTGGTTTCCACACCAGTCTAGGTAAATATTGCTCTGAAATCTTTAAACCTTGCACCTTTCTATTTTTCTGTCTTTTGCTTTAATAAAGACATACCTTGGCACATGTTAATTTTCCATGCTTTTGCCGCAACCATTGAAACGTAAAGTCATTGCATATTTTCATAACGTGTTCCCATGTTACCCTACCTGTTAGAAATCATATTTTGCATTGCAGTTTGTCATTTCCTGATATGGTCTAGAACGTCCTTACTTAAACTGTCTAAAGAACTTTTGCCTTAAATCATAGCGTGTCTCTCTCCATAGACTCTCCTAGTTGTATAAATGTCCCGAACTCCTGTCTCATTGTTCTGAGATAATTCTGGAATACCAGTCCTAATCGAAGTCTGTCCCATCTCTAGTGATTCATCTTAAACGTTCTAAATTCCTGATCCTTCATTCGAACTGTGTCCTGATTCCCTTAGATTTTAAATGGTTGCCCTGACTTATTTGCTATTTAGCTACTTTCTCTATGTTATTCTGATTATCGATTGCTTACTTACTGTGAATTTGATGTTTTCCGAATTTTACTAAATTAGATAAAGACTTTAAAACTTCCAGTTGTCCGTGGTCATTTTACAAGGATTTTGAATGTTATTTGGGTTGGTATTTTGCTGCCTTTCCTTTTACAGCTAGCTCCCTGATCCATTGTGGTCATAGGTACCCGTGTCGGTGGATGGTAAGTCGGGTACGCTGAGGAATAACAGTGGGGCAATTCACACAAATTGGTAGTAGAGCGTGAAGTCACCTGATCAATGTATATGGTGAATTGAAATATATGGGCCCGAAGCCGGAAGCGGCGAAATTATTGGTCGGGTGACCTCGCGCGCTCTATCAATTTTTCTGGTAGCAGAGGATGGTTAGGGACTAGTTAAAGGTTAGGTAGGACTAGTTAGGCTAGTCAAATCGGTAGCTGCTAGTATATTGATGCTGCTATAAGAGCGGCCGTTCCGAGGGACTTGATCAATCTCTTGAAATGTGTTGCTTTTAAAATTTATGAATTGTCTAAAATTTGTTATTCTTGTTCTTATACTGTTATATGTATTAATCCATGCGTATGTAAACCGTCTCGTTAGGTGTTGTCAGAACTCCCCGGGGAATTGAATAGGCAAGTGGTGAATCAAATCCATTGCCTTGAGGTCGCAGGCTCAAGGAAAGTTAGGTGCAGGTTAGGTACAACCAGGAAGCACTAACTAGGGTTTTTCCTGAATACATGTGTGAATAAATGTTAGTAACGAGGTTCATTGGCAAAATTCCAATAGTGGCATAACCTAATAAGGGTCACATCGGAAGAGTAGCAGGTTCATCGGAGCTTGGGTGAAAGCAAAGGGGTCCGCTGGGAAACCTTAGACTCGGATATATCCCGGAAAGAAGTGGATGAGTTTGGGGAAGTAACAGGTTCACTGATGCTAGAGTGAAGGGTAGGCGGAAGAGATCGACCCGCAGCGTGTGAAAAGTAAATGGAAGTAGTTTACTTGCAGTAAAACAAAACTCTTTTTCTGTCTAGACACTTGAGCACTGTGGCGAATGTGTATTCGCTGTAAAATAACCAAGCACTGAGCACTTTTAGAAAGAAAGAAAGAAAGTTTCCGTTACCTTGTGAAGGGAGGGAGTCAGTCGCGAAGCGTCTCTGACGTCACTCCGTGCCGCGCTGGGATTGGTAGAAACAGCGGGCGGGTAGCGGAGCTGGAATTGTAAAGGAGGGGTGAGCGCCGAAGCGTGAGAACTGTCTCGCGAAAAGGCCGCGCACCCATTGGTCGAAAATATTTGAACGCGTGCACCCCATTGGTCGCACGGAATTGCAAGACGCATTCTGATTGGAGGTAACTTTGTAAACAAAGTTAAGCGTAGAAATCGTATGTGGCACTCGTATTGTCCAGAGACTAGACCCGATCCAAGAAACCAAGGGTTTGAAAGGGATCAGTGGAAAGCCAATAGATACGATATTATGTACGGAACTAAGAGAAAAATGTCCCTTGTAAATAAGGTGAAGAATTACTTCAAAACGGACAAACCGATTAAAACCAGAGAGGGCGTTATTGTTCCACCACCCAATACTCCCGCCTCTTTCATGATGTTTGACCGAGGGTACAATACCTGTGTGTGGTTGGAAAATTGGGTAAAATACACAAAAGATGACGGAATATTGGCTTTTCCGTTAGACGGTACTTTCAATGGTAGGATCTTATTTAATTTGAGAACCCGAATGAATGAATTACATCCCAGACCGAGACTAACACAGTATGAGGCATTAGAGGAATGGGAGATTGAGGCTTTCGAAAGAGAAAAACCCCGAATGGACAAAGGTCTGACCAAGTGGTACCCAAAGCTGAAACAAGAAACCAGGGATAAAAAGATGAAACAGTGGAGGCAGAGCATGATTGTTGAGGGTCTGTTTCCCATGATGCCAGCATGTAACCCTTCTGCGGGAGAGAAAAAGACAGAAAAGTGTAAGCATTGGGGGGCTCTTTGGGAGTCAGACGATGAATTATTAGATGACATCTTTACGAGAAGTCCGCCCCCTTATAATGAGGGAGCCCGACCTTCCAGTGCAGGAGAAAATCCCCGACGTCCGTCTATTAAGGAGGAGGACAGATCCCTAAGTAGGGGGGGAGGTTGTCAGATACCGCCCTATTTTGAGAATCCCGGACCCGCGGAGATAAGGGATATATATCCTAGAGTGCCCGCGAGCCAGGAGGAAAAATATTCCCGTGAGAGAGTCTTTTTCCCCAGACCTCTTTATGAAAACGAAGAAAAACCATCAAGTTCAGGAATGCCCTTTTTACAGCCTCCATATGAGGAAGGGCGCAGGTCCTTTGGCACCGGAACTTTGTTCCCAAAACCAAATTATGGTGGGGGACCAAGTGAAACGCATCCTACTGCCCCGAGCTTTACCCCTCACCTGACCCCACAGATAATACCCGACAGAACATTAGGAAGGGTACTGGATGAAAGGGAGCAAGAGGCTCTAGCTAAACAGAGAACAGAAATAATTCAGAAAATCTCCCAGTTAAATACCAGTCCTGAGGCTTTGACTATCCCGGTAACAATTGGACCAGTGGTTCCGTTATATGGGAATAATCAGGGAAGTCCAAACCCTCCAGTTATTACCCCAATCATGGCACCACCAAGACAGGAACCCATAATCATAGATGATCAGTCCAGTGAGTGCGAGCCTGAAGTTGTGTTCTTGGACCTGCCAAACAAACAGACCGGGAAGGGAATGCAGAAGAAGCATAATCCTTTTAATACGAAAGAGATTAAATTGGAGTCAACGTCAGGTACTAGGAGTGTGTCTCTGGTAACTCCGGAAGAAATTGAAAATTGGAGTCGTGAATTAGAAAAACAGACTCCGCAGACGAAACCTTTAGACCTCTACAAACTGAGGATAGAAATGGAGGAATTAATGGCAGGAAACGTGGGATTAGACAGATTAAATACCTACTCTGAAGAAGAGTTGCTGTTTATGTGTAAAAGCCTTACCAGAAGTACCAGAGTGCTCCACGAAAAGCTGACAGACACTGCAGCTAGTATGGGGGTAGATATTTCAAGGTCCAAGCCCTTGCAAAAACCTTACAGAGCTGATTTCTCAGACAAAGATATAGAGAACCTGAATGTGTCAGGGAAAAAGTTGCAGATTAAAGAGTTGCTAGCAATTTTGCAACAAGCATTTACAATGCAACGGTTTCGCCTTTGCAAAAGTTTAAGCTATTGGCTTTGTAAATGACAAACTTTTTATTTATGTGTTGGTTTTGAAAACAGATAAATAAAAGGCATTGTCATTTACAATGCCAATAGCTTAATCTCTCGCAAATGCGAGACCTATTGCATTTCTTAAAACACAGCACGAAGAGAAACAGAGCTATCCGGAGTAGCACTGGATAGAAAGATAGGTTTCAATGGAGCCTTGGTTGAGGCAGCCCCTTGAAGGTTTCACTCACGCGATGGTCCACTGATGGAACTGGGCCTTGCTGGGGTGGAAGAGAGAAACAGCTCCTTGACGCTAGGTCCAGGGATGTCTTGTGTGTGTCCAAGGACCACCGAGACCTTTAGTCAAGATTGGGGGTCTAGAAACACAACAAAAATCTACTGGTCACAGTAGAGATTCTGCTAGTGCCCTGGGGATCCAGAGCTCGTGGCCCCTCGTGGTTAGAGTTTGGAGCCTGTGACAAGTAAGAAAGGCACGTATCTCCAAGTCTGTTAGTGGCATAAAAAGAACTCTGTCCACCCTGATCTCGGCTGGCAGGAGGAGACACCGGGATGGTCCATGTTACTGTAGTGAACTGATGGTCACTGTTCTAGTTGTTGTTGTGCCACCCACTCCCAGAGGCTGCCTTACACCTCATCCCACACCCATGGACTTGTGACCCTGCGACCCATGTGTCCTGGGCCAGTTCTACACACTAACTTCCTGTGTCTGTGTCATGATTATATATGCCTGGTCCTAGGACCCCAATACATTCCAGTTACCACCGGCAGGCTCTGTTTCAAGCAGGTCCTCGCGCTAGAGAGAGCAGCCCCGGTGTGGTGGGTGGTGGTGTGGATTTGGACTCCGGGTAGCTCCCAACTGGACTTTTTCAACTGTTCGGATTGTTTATGTCCTGGCTACACTGGCGGAGAGCTTTCTAGCAAGTTCCCACCGGGCAAACTTGGAGAGACTGTCAGAGCTGCAGGGGCGGGGCGGGCACAGGGTTCAAGTGGGAGAGCACCGGAGTTATCAACCCAGCAGCAGTCGAGGTCTCTGCTATGGAACTCTGGCGGCATCTAGTGGCCAAAGAACACAGTGTGGGAGTGCTGACGTATTACAGCCACTTGATGGCTGGATCCACGTCTGGTAGAAGGGCACGTGGAACCACTGGCATTCTAGAACATTCGCCACCCCTGTACAAGGCAGGTGCAGGGTAGTGCCACTGTGGGCAGTCGCTATAAAACGTGTACAGTTCTGCTGTACTGAGGTTGGAGGGGTAGTGCAGGTTGATGGCATCGCTCTCTCTCGTACCCCCGCGGCATTGCCACTATGCAGTAATCACGTAGGGAGGTGCAAATTGAGGACTTTGCCCCTAGGAGGCAGTCCTTGCATCGGGAACAGGTACAGTTCTCACCAAAGGAACCAAAGGGCTCTCGCCAGCCACGAGGTGAAGAAGACGCAGACACTGCGGGCAGAGCAGACAGCGAGCGGGGGCTCGAGTCAAACTACAAGGCTTTGAGTTCAAGTCACGGCTCTTCTCCCTGATGTTGTGTAAGTCTGGGCAGGCCATTCGCATTGCTCTTCGTTGACTCACTCCCACATACATGTAAGGGGGGCTGCAAAAGAGAGGGGGTTGGTGCGATGGGCGTATTAACATAAATAACCAAGTCACCCAGAATGTGCAGTGCAAACGAGTCGAAAGGGTTTGGGAGTAGCATTATAAAATTAATCTAGCACCCACTTCTGTCGCACTGCACCTCAAAGCACTTTTAAAACATGCTGCTTTGTCAGCTGGCTTGCTAGCTTAACCAGGAAAACATGCAAATAGGGTGTGGGGGCGAGAGCGTTAAATCTACGCAGAATAGAAGGAAAATGAAATTCCACCATGGTGTTTTTTTTCGAATATATCACCTCGCCTTAACTCGCATATAGCAATGTAACTTGAACAGCATTTGAGCTTATAAATAACTCCATCTGGCAAAATTAAAAAAACATGCAAATCTGCATTGGACATGTTACGAAGCTCATCGTGAGGTCCGGACAACAGATGTAAACCAAACACAAAAGGACAACAACCTGTCGGAGATGCAGGAAGACACGCACATGTGTTTTAACCAATATAGCAGTTGGAAAAAAGACCTGTTAGCTGTTGCAAGGAACAACGTGGTTAGATTCCATCAAATAATATATTTGCGTGTTTCTCTTTTCAGATATATTCTTTTGATGTAATCTAACCACGTGGTTCCTTGCACCTGATACCATGTCTTTGCTGACACTGCTGTCAACAAAAGGAGACTCTTAACATGGATCCCCAGAGGGAGAGGGTGTGATACAGCGGTTAGAGCTTCTGACTCGTAAGCTAGGGATCGATGTTAGTCTCGGCGTCGGTCCAACATTCCTGGGATTCTTTTCTGAGAAAATCACTTAATTTCTCAATTGCCAGCCCTATATCAATCTACGAAAATAAATTAAACAAAAAAAGCTGTTATCTCAGAGGGGTGGTGGGGGCAGACAAGTAGTGTTGTGGTAGGGGCTAGGGGATGGAGAGAGACTTCACAGGGCGATTAAGTGACGGCACTACAAATGAAGCGATAATTTAAGTTTTAAGAAAAAAGCAGCGACCTCGGAGCGGTGGGCAAGCAGTGTTGTGAGGGGGTGGCTGGGACGACAAAGGGAGATTACGTGACGGCAGGGCAAATAAAGCTGCCGAAGTTTAATGCACGAAGTAAACCAAACAGAACACTTAACGAGCAGAGTAAGGCCAACAACAACAAAGTCAGGTCCCGGGCCGGCAAGCCAATCACAGCGCGGCCCTGGGAATGACGTCATGGGGGTGTCCCGGCCGGCAGCCAATGACAGCGCGGCCCAGGACAAAGGGGCGGGACTTAAAAAAAGACCGAGAAACGCCCCCGAATCGCGTTTTCTCGGGAAAGCGTGATTGACAGCCTCTGTCTCCCAATGGCTAGCCTCCATTTATGGAGCTAGCCAATGGGAGACAGAGGCTGAACCAAAGCCCATATGTAGGATCATGAGATTTCGCCGTGGGCGGAGCAACTGCTACGCAGTTGCAACGCCCAGGGCGAAACCTAAAAAGATACATTTCAAGTCACCTTTGAGTTCCCTGACCTGGCAAAGGAGTTTTGGCCTTGTTCCTTTGATTGGTCAAAGACATCCCTAGTAACTGGCACTAGCCTTATATTGTACAACACAGTGTATTAAGCCCATGTATAATATTCCTAGCTGAGAGTAAGCTTTGCTTCCTAAACAGGCCGCTGTTTCCAAAGGCCACAGTCCCACCACTGCACATTCTCCTTTCTTAAAACCCACGACCAGGAACAGGGTCGATAGGCGTGGAAGATGGTTGGCTGGCAGTGTGTGGTAAGGATATTAGTCGGGGAGATATGGTCACAATTACAAGTCTTATTCTCTGCATTGCACTTTCTCCTAAATCCAGGGTTTTAAGTGGGTCGGGTCCCGCAGGTGCTCAGCACAGGCATTTCTTAAAAGGAGGTGCTGAGACGGGCCCATATCGTCCTCTGCATTTTGCAAATCTTAACTCTGCAGCAGAACCACCCTTCACTGAATGAAACGTAACTTCAAAGAGACTCGTTTTAGTACTTTCACAGTTTCATCATTTCAGAACTGAAGCACTTCCAATATTGTATACAACAAATCCATAGTTGTTGCTTATTTATTTTATGCAACTAACAACCACTGTCAAAGCCAATAGTCCTGGCTTGTTGTAGGTTTAATTTTACATTTTTTATCATATATCTGGATGCAGTGAAAGAAACAGCAAAATACCAGTTGAGCGGCACACTATGCTAAGCCCACATTTTTAGCTTATGTGTTTTAAGCCACACACATAACTACATCGGCCACGCCTCTTTCGGAGACTCCTCGGTTTTTTCATCCCACTTAAAGCCCTGCCTAAATCTATAGGAATCAAAGCTGCAATATTTAAAATAATACAAACCGCTAAATAAATAAACGTTCAAGCCCATGTCTCTTCTTTAGGAACCAACATTTACTTGCATGATTTAATTTAAGATACAAAGAAAAACTCAAGCAATTCTGCCCTTGATATTGCAACTTCATCTGCGAGAGTCATCATGTTTGGCACCACTGGGTAAAACAAGACTGCAAATTATAACCCACTGAATGCTTGACCTATGCTCAGATGGATATTAATTGCAGACAAAAGTGTTTTCACTGCTTTTAAGACTCTGGCCATTGCAAAGAGGCTCAGTCAGAACAAACATCATTAAAGCGTTAAGGTACAGTGAGCATGTAATTTACAGGTCAGCAATCTTCACGCCTGCGTTCCCAAAACACACTAGCAGAAGACCTCAGAAAGTTGTTGTCGTCGTCTGCGCCATCGCAGCCAGTAGTTGCAAGGCAACAGTGCCCGGCATATCCGATCTATAATGGTGAAGGGGGTCGTGTTAATATATGAATGAAGAAGCAGGGGGCTGTGTTAAAAACATTTCTATCATTGATGGAAAGACACAAGAGGCAAGCGGGTGCTATCCAATGTATGCAATGATTATATTACATAGTTTGCAAATCCTCCTCCTGTGCAGAGACACCCGAGACCTAATTGTAGATCAGAAGAATGCAATGCTATAATGGGTGTAATCCCAGACCTAACAAGCAACGGAGAGTGAAAGGGGAGGGGGGCGGTAACGGGGAGGGGGGCGGAACGGACACACTGAAATCCTTTGTTGACAATAAGGACTTCGGGAACGTCCCCCGGCTCTCATTGGCTAGCTCCATAAATGGAGGCTAGCCATTGAGTGCCGGATCTGTCCGTCAAGGCCGGACCAGATTCGGGGGCGTTCCCGAGATTTTTTCCCAGGGCGGAGTTAAGTTTTTTCCCGTTCCCTCCCCTTTCACTGAAAGTCTGTCCATTCCCGCCCCCTCCGTGTGCCTTTCCGCCCCCCCCTCGCTGTCCTGTGCACGTTTCCCGCCGTCCGTGTCCTCTCCCGCCCCCTCCCGCCGTCCGTGTCCTCTCCCGCCCCCTCCCGCCGTCCGTGTCCTCTCCCGCCCCCCTCCCGCCGTTCGTGTCCTCTCCCGCCCCCCTCCCGCCGTCCGTGTCCTCTCCCGCCCCCTGTGTCCTCGTAGGTGCTTGTTGGATGATGGCAACGAAATCCTGCTGAGTGTGCAGCGCCGGCCCAGGGGTGAGTATTGCGTCACCTTTGCATTTCGTTGTATTGTACAATAAACGCATCGTAAATGAAAGCTCTCGCTCTGTTAGCTGTGAGGTATTATTATCTGCCACCATAACTGCCAGTAAAATGGCCATCTTGCGGGTGTGCAGAACGCACCTTCAAATGTTGCGACCTGCGATTTGCAGGTGAGTTGATAGCTCTGTTAAGACTGTGTGTCTATGCTGGTCTTTGATTTCTTGTCTCTTAGGGGTAAGGCGCTGCCAGGACAGGGCTGCGAGATGGATGCAGCCTTACAAAACGTATCATACTCTGAGTAACCCTAACAACCTAGTCTGGCATTTTAAAGGGATGTGTGGGAGCAAGGAGACAAATTCAGACCCAAAATACATTTTGAAACATTGGCTTGAACGATTCATTTGTTCTTTATATGTATTATCTTTCATGGTAGTCTGCCACTTTGGTAAAATTGTCCAAGCTTTAATACTAAGGCCAAGGAGTAAACCAATATCAAAAGTGAGAAATCAGTCCTACTCATTTGCAGCTCGCACTCCATAAGAGTCTCTGATGATCCTTTACTAGATATCTGCTCTGAGATGAGTTCTTCAAATGTAGCATGCTGTGTTTCATTTGACTGCCCAGAAAGTAGCCATAGTTGGGTACCATATCAGTGTAGTTATCCCCATCCCGCCCATGGACGGTGTCTAGTGTTGCAAGGTGTACAAATAGCTATGCTAGGCTTGACCTTTGGAATCTCCGGCACTGCTCTTTCAACCTCTGATCCCAGGGGTAATGAAGACATTGGCAAAAACATAAAGTAAAGATGTCTGTAACAATCTTGTTGATTTTTTTGTGGTTTGCTGCCTTGCCCTTTCCAGATCCTCTTAGCAGGAAATAGGAGTCGTCGTGAGATTAAAGGTGAGACAGTGGGCCAACCCTGTGATGCATTTACTAGGTAAGATAATGTGCCACAACTTTTAAGACTGGGGATACGTTGAGTATCACATAAAACAACACCAAAAAAGGCGTGACGCCCTAATTATTTGCTTCAAATAAAGTTGGTCATGAGAAGAAAGAGAAAAATCCCTAATATCTATTAGCTACCTACTCCATGCACGAAATCCCAGTATCAGTGCAATTCCAAGAATTGGACGAGGTAGGCACACTCACGTAATGTGGCATGCGTCATCATTTGCCACCTCGTCCTACCCTGGTAAGATGGTACTACCAGGGCGGACTCAACCTCAGGAGTGGCCTGGCCTGAGGGAGTTCTTAGAAATGATAGATTTTTTTCTGGATAAAATACTAGGATCCAGTTTTTAGGTTAAAAAAGCCTTAGGATAAACCACAAAAGTATCCTGTATTAAGGTGGTATCCTAGACATGTTTAAAAATACCAAAGAGTATAATCCGGAGGCATATACCGGTAAAGGCCTTTATGCTTCACTGGTTTGGGAATAGTTTCATGCCAACATGTTTCTGCCTATAATAAGCCAAGCGGTGTAAGGCATTCATCAGGGCTACAACTATGCATCCCTACACTGCAGGAAACTAAGTGCACAGTTCTATAGAACAATTTAGAGGACCTATCTCTTAGATGAAGAATTTTGGTTGTGTTAACCTAATAGTAAAATGCTATTTTCAGCATGGTCTGTTTGGGGTGGGCCTCTCCTGTTGTCACACTATCGCGAAGGTAGAGCGCTCACTTTGGTCCTACCGTGCCCCTTCGAACAGCGGACTCGTACCAGAATTTGGCTTCTGAGAGGTAGGTCCTCTCAATTTTTCTATGGAACTCTGTACTTACTTTCCTACGGTGCAGAGACGCACAGATGTTGCCCTGATGAATGTCTTAGAACCAGTCAAGGATATATGTTGTGCAATGTGATCAAGGGCTGGCGTGAGCCCAACAGTGCCCTTTTTTTATCTCAATGAGTTGAGTTTATCATTGTGCTTCGACTGTGGTCGTTAGCCGGAACTAATATAATCTCAGTTTAAGGAGCACTTTGAGGCATGGTTGTTTTCCCTCTTTGCTATGGGTCTGCTCTCCTCACACGGTTTCCAAAAGTCACATTGGTCCCATTAGGAGGTGGACCCTCGATGATCGCTGCCTTCTCCAAAAGAAGCCGGAAACCCTCCATCAAAGCCGCCTCCTTCACCGGATATCGGGGCAGAGGGGTCTCCTTGGATGGCTGGGCTGGGCGGGAGGAAAACTTTGTCTATAACCCAGAAGTCACTGTCCGGGCATCCGAAACACCCACCACTGGGGACGACAGAAGCTAAGACAACCCCCAACCAGAGGGGGCGGAGAGTCACTGCACTGTAGAAGGAGCAGAACTGTGGTATGATAGTCAGAACTGGGAGTGCAGAGACCGAAGGAAGAGAGGTCAGTGATGGGAGTGTGGAAAAGTAAATTTTGCCATGTTCTGTGTCCCTACGTGTTCCCCATCTTATGTTATATGTGCATGATTAATATGCATATGTATTCCCTTATGATCGATTAAAGACGCAATTACAGTTGTGTCCATCTCTAGTATGCCAGTTCCTAGTTTTCGTGAATACAACGAATATCAGGCCTATGTAAAGTTACGTTGCCACGTTTCACAGTGTGCACGTTATTTCATTGTAAAGTCCCCGTTTCTAGGCCTCAAAAGGGCCCGGACACCAGATTCAGCTCCTGTCTCCTGAAACCCTCGCTGAGGAGCGATACAGCCCCCACCTGTATCCCTGACCCTTCACTTACTTCCTGCCTCACAGTGCCCGGCTCGGCCTGGCTCTGCCTCCAGTCTGCCAAGAGTATGTTATGATTCTAGTTATCAGTCCAGCTCTCCTTCTCTGCATTCCTAAGCTACTGAATCGCATCAATAGTTTCAGTCATCGTCTAGCCTTTACGTCTCCATGTAAGAGAAATACTGTATTAATGGTCATTTAATATTCCTCAACACGCACTACATGTAGAATAATGCATGCACCAGTCTTAGAGTCTGTTAGCCTTTACCCTGATAACTTTTGGATTCTATCAATATGTTCTCTAAACATCAGATACTAGATAGTGTTTAGGTACATGTCGCTCTGACTCTCCAGACTTTAGTCTCTCCTTCTAGCGCAGAAGTCATAGCCCCCAGCTTCTCCCTAGTAACACGTCATTGCCAGCTTGCGCGCATCTCTAGGTTAGAGGTCCCGGCTCCTTAGGTAGCCCCCTCCATGTTTCCGCCCCATTTATGACATATTCTGTTACGTTTGCATCACATGCCTATGTATACGTCCTGTTCACGCCTCTTGTTACACCTACTTTCTGCCTTATCTTTCGCGACTGCTACAGGCCCTGCCCACTGCTACGCCTATTGTATTGAATATCATGTATTTTGTTTAACTATATATGCTTGTGCACTGTTATTGAAAGTTAGCTGTTGTCCTGATCCTGCCCCCCGGCAGCGCTAGCCATCCCAGATCTTGCCCGTGCAGGTTGTCCTGTTCCTGTCCTTTATGCTGTATTAAACCTGCAAACTCCAGCTACCTCGAATCTTGACTCTTATTTATTGAGCTATCTGTTATTGTATATCCAGTCAAAAATAGAGGTATTATTTATTTATTTACCACATAATGGCGCCCGAATAGGGACTTGCCCTTTCCCCACGCGCCGGAGAAGCCACGCAAGCCCCCTGACCCTCTGCAGCCGTGACGGAACCATACCGTGCACGTGCAGATATTTCTGCTTCAAGTATCCCTCAGGCCCACGGAGGAGACGGAGGTTGCGGTCCAGCATCCAGACGAGGCGGTGGAGGAACGCGGCGAGTCCCGACCAGAGCCCAAGCCGAGAGTCCAAGGTCCGAGGTATCCGGAGGCCCACCCGTAACTGAAGTCCGAAGTTCGTCCGTCCGTCGTCGTAGCAGTCCAGTCCAGTCCGAGGCCTTCCGTTCTTGCTGCCCGGTGAGTACCGTTGCTGGGGTAGTATCTAGACAGGGTCAATTGCATTGTCTCTGGTCCGTGGGTTTGGGTACACAGATCCAACACGAAGTGTCCACTTAGGTGGATGCGGGTCCTGACGTGTCTCTTTATGAGTCCGGTAAGTTTCGTACTGTTTTAGCAGTGCATCTAGTTTCTGTTCTAGTCTGTTCTGTTCTCGAGAAATTCGTGTATTCTGTTTTTGGTATTCCAGGTAGTATTTTGTCCGAACTGTTATCCTAAATGTCATTCATGTATTTCAATGTCGTGGTATGAATGTGTTGTTCTTCAGTAATTATCGTGTTCATTGTGTATTGTATTGTGTCCGAACTCAAGTCTAGTCATGCCTTTGTTCTCCAAATTACGTCAGTTAAAAACTAGAAAAGGTCTGTTAGAAGAAGCAGTTCCTGTCCCGCCTAGGGACAGTCCAGGTCATTTCATGTATCACAAGCATGGCATAAGTGCCATATTATATCTAGATTTATGGGTGGAGTACACCAAACAGTTAGAAGAAAAGTATAGATGGCCCGTATCGGGTACATGGGATGCCGAGTGCATCATGCGAGTAGAAGAAGTATTATGGAAAAGGAAAGCCAGACAGTCACAGAAAGATGCCATCGAGTTATGGCGCAAAGAATCTCATAAAAGAACCGAAAAAGAAATCAGAAAGTCAGAATTAAGTAGAGAATCCTCAGAAAGAGCCCAAGAAAGGGAATTAATCGAAATAGGTGAACGAGTTAAAACCGAACAGTCAGACAGACAGAGAAATGCCCTTGTTAAGGGTATGTACCCTCTTCTTGCCGAGGGCTTGCCAAAAGCAACCCCGGAGGCATCCAGTAATTTTCCGCCACCCTTAGTTCCGACCAAGCTACGTCACAAACCGACCGCAGCTGATATTTTTCTCTCGTCCTATTTGGACGACACAGTCCCAGAATATGCAAATCCTGTTCCACCAGCTCCTGTAAATAATGTAATTCATGGTCCTCCAGCCACCGGGGCACCTGTTACAGTACCTGTTACGGTACCCCCGGTTCAGCCTACATTACAAGTACCCGCTACATCCGCCACCTTGCCAGCACGAAGAGTATCGGTCGACGATTCCAGTTCAGGGGCCGCGGGAGGAGGTCCTCCTGGTACCCCGCCGCCAAATAGACGTCTAGGGTTAGTCGAGTTACATGAACGTGCGTTACAGCGTACGCCCAAATATCAGTCCATTGCAGAAATCAGGCGAGCTCTTACTGAATGCTGTTATGATCCAGTTCCAGGCGAGGATAGTATGGTTATATATTCCGTGCGTATAAGACAGGTGTCCGAGTATTTGGTCACCCTACCGAATATGAAAGAAGATCTAGACAGAATGTATCATTTCATTCGTACAGGACAAGATCCAGAAAGTATTGGTGAAGTCATGTCTCTCAGGAAATCTGAGATCCAGTTCATGTTATTAAAGTTTCTGATCAATTGTTTAATTAGGGAACAAGATTCCCCGACTAAAGATCCGACCGAAATGAAAGTCCTGACAAAGTGGAGTGATAATATAGCCGAGGGTAAGCACAAGACACTCAATAGTATAGAGAGTATGTACAAGAAGATACGTAAAGAAATAATAAGGTTACACGAACAACGCAAAGAAGCTCTAGGAAGAGAGAAAGAAAATGACTCTCCTACTGAAGAGGTAGACGACGAGAATCCCGCCAGAATAGCGTATGTAGGTAAATCTAGATTTCCGGACCGACATTTACGCCTAGAACACAAGAAAGTCTTTCATCCTCCAGCACCAGAACAAGGTTCTCTAGAGCAAGTATTTCAAGCTACCGATCAAATTCTGAAGTCACGAATCGGTTATAGTGAACTTAGTACTATGCATGAACAAGAACTAGCCCGATCAGCAGTCCGATGGATTACTGATTCTACCACTTTTCCAGACGAAATAGTGGCACAAATGTTTCTGAAACTGCCCCCAGCCGAGCAGCGACTGGTGGGTATGTATATGATCCAGCACCTCATTACACTGTATGAGGGTCAACATTCTGATCCAGGTCCGTTACATGATATCCTGAACGTGTTACTCCAGTATAGATGGAAAGGTTTAGGTACCGATTTAATTAGTGTCATTCTAGAACAGCGCCATAAATATAGAACGTTTCTGAACCCGCATTTTGTTCATGTCTTACCCCCGGAAAGTAAACCGTTTTACATAGACAGACAGCACCCGCTACGAGAAGTACACCCAGTTAGGACAGCGGGTGGTGAAATGCAACGAGTATTTGTTTACACCCCTGTCACAAAGATGGAACTCTTAGAAATGAAGAAGTTAATTCCTTGTCACGACAAAGATCCAGCAGGGTTCCACCGAGAATTAAAAGACATGCTCCGTATGGGAGAATACACGTATCCAGATATTATTAAAATGCTAAAAGTCCTGTTGCCCGCAGGGGTATACGAAAAACTCAAGGAAAAGGATTGGGAGGTGGGAGAGAAAAAGATCGATTGGACAGCTCTAGAAGCTGAAGATAAGATACGAGTACCAGGTACCGGTCTCGGAGACAAATGTAAAGAATTACCCGAACTGTTAATACAAGTTTTGCCTAGGTTATTAGCCACTAAAAAGGAAGACTGGGATGCAATCTCAGCCTGTAAACAGAAACAAGACGAAGATACTAGTGATTTTTATTCTAGATTTGAGAAATGTTTTATAATAAACAGTGGTTTAAAGACGAGTAGCGAGTCATACCCTCATCTTTTTGTTACTAAATTAGTCGAGAATTCAAGTCCACAAGTTAAGAATCGAGTTTTGAAAGTCGAAAGTACATGGCAAGCTAGTACTCCGTCCCAGATGTTACAGATGCTCCAGTACCACCAGAATAGAATCAGGGAGGAGCAAGAACACGAGAGAAGACGTATGAAAGACACGAAAATGAAAGTACTAGTTGCACAATCTGTTCCACAAGACAGTCAGAAGAGGGGTCCGAATCAAGCCAGTCATCCTGCAACTCCCGTTAAAGGGACATGCAATTATTGTAAACAGCCAGGTCATTTTATAAACGAGTGTGCAGTTCTGAAACACAACATAGCCACTGGTAAAACTAAAGAAAGACCACGTCCGCCTAGACAAGAACAGGTTTCACAGACTTCTCAGCCACAGAATGCACAACAGACAGTTCCAGCACCGCAGCCTATCGCTGCAACACAGCATGTTACACAGCAGATGTACCAGTATGCTCAGACAAAGTATCCAGAGTATCAAGCGTATTCATGAAACAGCCTAGAGAGGGAGGTAGGCTTGCCTCTCATCGAGATTCCTGTAGATCAAGAGGGTCCCTATGTACACAGTCAAGTATTAGGGAAAGATAGAAAGTTTTTGATTGATACAGGGGCAAGTAGGACTACTATTAGTCATGACGAGGTTCCAGGGGCTCCGCTCTCAGGCTCTAGAAATGTTTCCCTTGGATTTTCCGGAAAGCCTATTGTTAACGAGATATCAAAACCAGTTACTCTAGAAGTAGGTCCATTGTCCCGAACTACTGACCTATTGCTTACGAAGTCATGTCCAGAAAATGTGTTAGGCATTAAGACACTGAAAGAATTAGGTGCAGTCATATGTTGTTCCCCAGAGGGAATACGTTTGTTTTTGCGTGACTTCAAGGGTCACTATGTTTTACGAGATTTTGATCCGAGATTGTCTAATGTTCCGCAGCATCTATGGGCGCGAGGTCCAACTGATGTTGGTTTTATGCAAATCACACCCCATCGTGTGACTCTCAAGCAAGGTATAGTTCTGCCACGAATCAGACAGTACAGATTGCCACCTGAGGCTGTAGCAGCCTTATCCAAAATTATTGACGAGCTCATTGCTCAAGGAGTAGTTGTAGAAACTGACTCCAATGTATGTAATTCTCCTATCATTCCAGTCATGAAACGTACTGATCCAAATGCACCCCCAGTATATCGATTAGTGATTGACCTTCGAGAACTTAATAAATGTATCATTCCCCAGTACCCAGTTGTTCCAGATATCTCATCTCTATTGACAGCCATTGATTCTGAAGCTACGTTTTTTACAGTCATAGACCTCAAGAACGCATTTTTCAGTGTCCCTATTCATCCAGACAGCCAGTACCTTTTCGGATTCTGTTTAAATGGAAGGAGCTATAAATTCACACGAGCTCCTCAAGGTTTCACAGAAAGTCCTAGCATTTACAGTCAAGCACTCAAGAGACAACTAGACAATATTCACATGCCAACTGACACTGCCCTGCTCCAGTATGTCGATGATCTACTGATCACAGCCCGCTCTGAACGTGACTGCGAGCGAGCGTCACTCACAGTTCTATATTTCCTAGCCGAGATGGGGCACAAGGTGTCCCCTTCGAAGCTTCAGTTCTGTGTCCAGCAAGTGATCTACTTAGGCCACTTACTGTCCAAGTGGGGTAGGCAGTTGACACCCGACCGTATCCAGTTAATAGCGAGTCTTCCTCAGCCCAAGACCCAGAAGGAGGTACGTGCTTTTATCGGCCTCACTTCTTATTGCAGACAATGGATTCCTCAGTATGCATTTCTAGCCAAGCCACTGATACAGTTAACGACACAGGAGGCAGCCGTATCGACTGTTCTCCCTTGGACATCTGAACATACACTTGCTTTTAATGAGTTAAAGAAAGCTTTATGCCAAGCACCTGTTCTAGCTACACCAAACTACAGTAAGCCTTTTACGCTTTTTGTTACAGAACGTGATGGTACAGCATTATCTGTTCTCACACAAGATCAAGCCGGACAATACAAGCCCTGTGCTTATTTTTCGAGCACATTAGATCCAGTAGCCCAGGCTCTGCCTGCGTGCCTCAAGTCCGTTGCAGCCACAGCACTAGCTATCAGACAAAGTGATTCCATAGTATTAGGACACTCCCTGACAGTACAAGTTCCACACTCCGTGGAAGTTCTTTTAAACCGAACACAGACTCAGCACTTGACAATTGCACGTTTAACAGGTTATGAATTGACACTGTTCCAGCCACACATAGAAATCAGACGCTGCAACGTTCTAAATCCTGCTACACTGTTACCGTCAGTTTCCTCAAATCCTGCCACACATGACTGTGTGGAAATAGTTAACACTATGACAAAGCCAAGACAAGACCTGACAGATATTCCGTTACCAGATCCTGACCTGACATTTTATGTGGATGGTTCATGTATGAGAACAAGTACAGGAGAACGAGTAGCCGCGTATGCAGTGACTACTGACACTGAAGTTATTGAAACACACCGTATTGACACTCTGTCCGCCCAAGCAGCAGAGCTAGTTGCTCTGACCCAAGCCTGCATACGTGCCAAAAACCTGAAAGTTAACATTTACACAGATTCACGTTACGCATTCGGAGTTGTACACGACTTCGGAGTGCTTTGGCAAGAAAGAGGTTTTATGACTTCTCATGGAACCAAGATTCAGCATGGTTTCCTTATTCAAGCTCTGTTAGATGCAATACATTTACCGACATCTATCGCTATCATGAAGTGCAAGGCACACACGAAAGTCACAGACATTATTTCCCAAGGAAATGATCTAGCAGATCGAACAGCCAAGCTCACAGCTCAGACTCCAGACACTCCAGTTAGCAAGACACCGACATCCACTCTAGAACAGACTACTTGTATGACAGTTAAGGACCCCACTCAAGATGTCATAGATATCCAGTCACATGCTACTCCCGAGGAAATCAAGAAATGGTCCGAACAAGGAGGGGTCCAGACAGATCAGGGATGGTTGACGATGGGAAAAGCCACATGGTTTCTCCCCGACTCAATGGTTCAAGTCATTATCAATACCGCACATAGTCCTGCACACTTAGGAGAAAAAGCCATGTTAGACAGTATCCAGAACATTTGGTTCAACAAGCATTTACGAGCTGCAGCCAAGCAGAAAGTCCGCACCTGTATGATATGTTGTCAGTTCAACCCAGGTAAAAGTGTCCCGGTGGAACAAGGTGGATTCCAGCCTCCTGACCACCCTTTTGAAGTCCTCCAGATGGATTATATTCAGATGGAGCGATGTCGAGGTTTCAAGTATGTCCTTGTAGTTGTATGCGCTTTGTCCAGGTGGACAGAAGCATATCCAGTCCCAGATTATACAGCCGCGACCACTGCCAAGCAGTTGGTTCGTGAATTTTTCCCCCGTTATGGACTCCCTAGGGTCGTGTATTCTGATAACGGCCAGCCATTCTCATCTGAACTCATGAAGCATGTTTCCCTTTTGCTAGGGTACCAGTGGAAGTTCCATTGTGTACGCCATCCTGAAGCAGCAGGTCTCGTAGAGAGACATAACCAGACCCTAAAAATCCGCATCGCCAAAGTCTGTAAAGAGAAAGGTGTGGACTGGCTAGTAGCTCTGCCAGTTGCCCTATTCTATATGCGCATGGTCGCACATTCCAGATCAGGTCTGTCCCCTTACGAGGTCGTATTCGGCCGCCCCCCGAACATGTGGGGTACACCTAGACCCCGAAGTATTACAGATGTTTCCAGTAATATGCTGACAGATTACCTAGCTTCCTTGATGTCTGCCCTACACTCTTGTCGTTCACAGGTTGCCGCTGCATTTCCTGACAATACTGAAGTCAAGCCACACGAGGTCCTTCCTGGCACCCTGGTCCTAATTAGGAACTTTGATCGTTCAAGTCCGCTGGAGCCTCGCTGGAAGGAGCCGAAGTTAGTCCTTCTGACCACCCGCACGGCCGTGAAGTTGGAAGGGAGAAAAGGCTGGGTGCATCTGTCTCATGTCAAGAAATTTCACGGACTAAGAACTAAAACGCTCAATGACACTTCTACAGACACTTCCGAGTCTAAACATTGCCCTATTCTCAAGGACTGTCCCGCTATTGACTTTGACTCAAAGCCCTCCCTGTTAGAGAAAACTCCGCAGCAGGAGTATAAACAGAAACTCCGGTCTAGTAAAATAAGTCAGCCAGTTTAATTGTCTAAGTCCCCCTCGGGTGAAACGGTTAGACAGGTTTCTGACATGTATGAGATAGACCCCCATAGTGAGAGAGTTAGTCAAAACTCAATCCGATGTATCGTTTTTCTAAGTTTTATATTATTTCTAAGTTTGATGGTTACCTGCACAAGTTATGCATTTCATTTATGTTTTCCAATTTCTCATGTCAATAAGTTTTCTAATGCTACAGTAGAGCACACGTTTAGTGATCTGCCTCCTCACGAACTATCCTATCGTCTTGCTATGCGCAACAATTCATTTATCCGTATGTTACAATATTCACACCAGACCAGCAATGCCACTAATTGTTGGGTGTGTGGTCGACTCCCCCCTTTCCAGACACCGAAGGGAGTTCTGCCACTCTTTCCTTATCCGTTTTCACATAATGGTTCGTGTGGAGCCTGGTCCACGTTAACGTCATCCTCAACAGATATGTCCTCTCTGAATAGTACATGTTTTCCAGACAAGCAAGGTCTCACCCATAGAACAGGGTTAGATCTAGAAAATGAAGTTTATAATTTGGGTAATTATTCTTCGAATTTTATGGTCCTGAATGTTCAGTCTGATACTACTCCAGACTTACCTGCTATTTCAGTACTACCAGTCAAAGGCGAATTATGTGTCAGAAATAATGGTTCCGCACATGTAGGACATAGTGATTGTACTACTATTGTCGAGTATAGTGACAGTGGGAAATCTATTTTCAAAGCCTCACGTCATTCATATTTTGTTTGTGGTCAGACCGCATATGTTCGTCTGCCCCTCGATTGGGAGGGAACCTGTTACATTGCCTTCCTACTGCCACCAGTTTTCCTAGCCCCATCTGATTATCATAGAAACACACATCTAGTACACATTAGACATAGAAGGGAAATCGAGTCCCCGATTGTCGATCAAACTGAAACTGCTCTAGAACAGTATACAGATTTCAATAAAGGATTCTTCTTCTTTATAGGCCCTATCCAGAATAGTAAGCTAATCCGTAGGTTAACCAGAACCCTTGAAGCAGTAGTGAATGAGACTGCCTCTGCCCTAGGTAACTTAACCGAAGAGCAATCTGCTATGAGATTTGTCGTGCTCCAAAATCGTCTCGTTCTTGACGTCATACTGGCCGATAGAGGAGGAGCGTGTAGAGTCATCGGATCTAGTTGCTGCATTTTCATTCCTAATAACGCGCCGTCTGTTTATTCAGCTATAACCAGACTTCATAAAATTGCCCATCAGTTACACCAGAATCCAGGCACCTGGACATGGTCCGGTTGGTTCTGGAGTATAATTTCTGCCTGGGGATGGAAAGTATTGTCATTTCTAGGTATTGCAGTAGCGATCATATTCAGTTGCTGCCTCTGTATACAATGTGGCCCTGCGATTTGCGGCATTTGTGCTACATCCTGTATTCCCAGTCCTAGTCCTAAGTCCCGTTCTAAGCCAATTCGAGACGAGCAAATGATACTGTATGAAATGATAGATGGTATCATGAATATAGATGTTTCCTGATGGAAACGTAGTGACAAGGAGGGAATGTGGAAAAGTAAATTTTGCCATGTTCTGTGTCCCTACGTGTTCCCCATCTTATGTTATATGTGCATGATTAATATGCATATGTATTCCCTTATGATCGATTAAAGACGCAATTACAGTTGTGTCCATCTCTAGTATGCCAGTTCCTAGTTTTCGTGAATACAACGAATATCAGGCCTATGTAAAGTTACGTTGCCACGTTTCACAGTGTGCACGTTATTTCATTGTAAAGTCCCCGTTTCTAGGCCTCAAAAGGGCCCGGACACCAGATTCAGCTCCTGTCTCCTGAAACCCTCGCTGAGGAGCGATACAGCCCCCACCTGTATCCCTGACCCTTCACTTACTTCCTGCCTCACAGTGCCCGGCTCGGCCTGGCTCTGCCTCCAGTCTGCCAAGAGTATGTTATGATTCTAGTTATCAGTCCAGCTCTCCTTCTCTGCATTCCTAAGCTACTGAATCGCATCAATAGTTTCAGTCATCGTCTAGCCTTTACGTCTCCATGTAAGAGAAATACTGTATTAATGGTCATTTAATATTCCTCAACACGCACTACATGTAGAATAATGCATGCACCAGTCTTAGAGTCTGTTAGCCTTTACCCTGATAACTTTTGGATTCTATCAATATGTTCTCTAAACATCAGATACTAGATAGTGTTTAGGTACATGTCGCTCTGACTCTCCAGACTTTAGTCTCTCCTTCTAGCGCAGAAGTCATAGCCCCCAGCTTCTCCCTAGTAACACGTCATTGCCAGCTTGCGCGCATCTCTAGGTTAGAGGTCCCGGCTCCTTAGGTAGCCCCCTCCATGTTTCCGCCCCATTTATGACATATTCTGTTACGTTTGCATCACATGCCTATGTATACGTCCTGTTCACGCCTCTTGTTACACCTACTTTCTGCCTTATCTTTCGCGACTGCTACAGGCCCTGCCCACTGCTACGCCTATTGTATTGAATATCATGTATTTTGTTTAACTATATATGCTTGTGCACTGTTATTGAAAGTTAGCTGTTGTCCTGATCCTGCCCCCCGGCAGCGCTAGCCATCCCAGATCTTGCCCGTGCAGGTTGTCCTGTTCCTGTCCTTTATGCTGTATTAAACCTGCAAACTCCAGCTACCTCGAATCTTGACTCTTATTTATTGAGCTATCTGTTATTGTATATCCAGTCAAAAATAGAGGTATTATTTATTTATTTACCACAGGAGGGAAGAGACAGACGGATGAGAGGTCAGAACTGGGAGGGAAGAGACAGACGGAAGAGAGGTCAGCGATGGGAGGGCAGAGACAGACGGATGGGAGAGAGGTCAGTGAGAGGTCAGTGACGGGAGTGCAGAGACGAACGGATGGGAGAGAGGTCAGTGAAGGGAGTGCAGAGACGGACGGATGGGAGAGAGGTCAGTGAAGGTAGTGCAGAGACGGACAGATGGGAGAGAGGTCAGTGAAGGGAGTGCAGAGACGGACGGATGGGAGAGAGGTCAGTGAAGGGAGTGCAGAGACGGACAGATGGGAGAGAGGTCAGTGAAGGGAGTACAGATACGAACGGATGGGAGAGAGGTTAGTGAAGGGAGTGCAGAGGTGGACGGATTGGAGAGAGGTCAGTGAAGGGAGTGCAGAGACGGACAGATGGGAGAGAGGTTAGTGAAGGGAGTGCAGAGGTGGACGGATTGGAGAGAGGTCAGTGAAGGGAGTGCAGAGACGGACAGATGGGAGAGAGGTCAGTGAAGGGAGTGCAGAGACGGACAGTTGGGAGAGAGGTCAGTGAAGGGAGTACAGATACGAACGGATGGGAGAGAGGTTAGTGAAGGGGTGCAGAGGTGGACGGATTGGAGAGAGGTCAGTGAAGGGAGTGCAGAGACGGACGGATGGGAGAGAGGTCAGTGAAGGGAGTGCAGAGAGTGCAGAGAGTGCAGAGACGGACGGATGGGAGAGAGGTCAGTGACGGGAGTGCAGAGACAGACGGAAGGGCGAGAGGTCAGTGAAGGGAGTGCAGAGACCGACGGATGGGAGAGAGGTTAGTGAAGGGAGTGCAGAAATGGACGGATGGGAGAGAGGTCAGTGAAGGGAGTGCAGAGACAGACGGAAGGGCGAGAGGTCAGTGAAGGGAGTGCAGAGACCGACGGATGGGAGAGAGGTTAGTGAAGGGAGTGCAGAAATGGACGGATGGGAGAGAGGTCAGTGACGGGAGTGCAGAGACAGACGGAAGGGCGAGAGGTCAGTGAAGGGAGTGCAGAGACCGACGGATGGGAGAGAGGTCAGTGAAGGGAGTGCAGAAATGGACGGATGGGAGAGAGGTCAGTGAAGGGAGTGCAGAGACCGACGGATGGGAGAGAGGTTAGTGACGGGAGTGCAGATACGAACGGATGGGAGAGAGGTCAGTGAAGGGAGTGCAGAGATGGACGGAAAGGAGGTCAGAGCAGGGAGTGCAAAGACAGACAGATGAGAGGTCAGTGAAGGGAGTGCAGAGATGGGCGGATGAGAGGTCAGTGAAGGGAGTGCAGAGATGGACGGATGGGGGAGAGGTCAGTGAAGGGAGTGCAGAGATGGACGGATGGGGGAGAGGTCAGTGAAGGGAGTGCAGAGATGGACGGATGAGAGGTCAGTGAAGAGAGTGCAGAGACGGACGGATGGGCGAGAGGTCAGTGAAGGGAGTGCAGAGACGGACGGATGGGAGTGAGGTCAGTGATGGGAGTGCAGAGATGCACAGAAGAGAGCTCGATAATGGGAGTGCAGACAGACGGAAGTGTGGTCAGTGATGGGAGTGCAGACAGATGAGTGGAGGGAAGGTGAGGGTGGAAGTGCAGAGATCAGAGGATGGATGGGAGTGCAGAGATGAGAGCACAGAGGCGATGGACGTTTGGAACGGAGACGGTGAGTGCAGATGAGGACGTCGGGGGAAGAATGCAGGCATGGGGGTGAATATAAGACTGAAGATATTGGAGCCCGGAGGTAAGGGGAGGGCAGAACTAGGAATGAAGAAAAGAGCCGAGGTCAGAAGGGAGCACAGAGGTGGGGAGGGCAGAAACGGCGGAGGGAGGAAGAGGCGTGACGCCTGCGTGGGAGTGTTAAGGTGGAAGTAAAGAAGCGGGGGGGGAGGGCAGAGATAGCAGTGCAAAGGTGATTGGAGGGCGCGAAATGAGGCTGACAGAGAGCGCGGGGCCGGGCATCAGCCGGTGTCCAGCCGGAGGGGAGCAGGGGGCGTTGTGCCGGGCATCAGCCCGTGTGCAGGGCATAGGGCGGGGGCGAGGGGCCGGTTACGAATGAGGAAGCATTTTTTTCTCTGGTGGAAGTAAAGAAGCGGGGGGAGGGCAGAGATAGCAGTGCAAAGGTGATTGGAGGGCGCGAAATGAGGCTGACAGAGAGCGCGGGGCCGGGCATCAGCCGGTGTCCAGCCGGAGGGGAGCAGGGGGCGTTGTGCCGGGCATCAGCCCGTGTGCAGGGCATAGGGCGGGGGCGAGGGGCCGGTTACGAATGAGGAAGCATCTTCTCTGCTCGCAGCGGAATCCCCAGTGTCGGCCGATACCTCCGGGGAATCCCTGGCGTCACCCGGGGGACACCCGCCCACGTGGGTAAATCCGAGGAGGTCACCGCCCAGGGCGCCCGCTATACTGGGTGTAATCCCAGACCTAACAAGCAACGGAGAGTGAAAGGGGAGGGGGGCGGTAACGGGGAGGGGGGCGGAACGGACAGCGGGAGGAAGCGGGAACGGGGCACAGGACAGCGAGGGGGGGGGGAGGGTGGGAACGGGGCACAGGACAGCGAGGGGGGGGAGGGCGGGAACGGGGCACAGGACAGCGAGGGGGGGGAGGGCGGGAACGGGGCACAGGACAGCGAGGGAGGGCGGGAACGGGGCACAGGACAGCGAGGGAGGGCGGGAACGGGGCACAGGACAGCGAGGGGGGGCGGGAACAGCACTCGGTAAAAAACAAGCACTCACCCACCTGGACTTCCTCCAACGTCGGTCGGCCGCAGAATGAGAGCAACATGGCGCCGAAAAAAACAAAAACAACTCCGCCCACCGCCGCATGACTCCACAGAGGGAACGCCCAGGGAAAAAAATCGAGGGAACGCCCACGAATCTGGTCCGTGAATGACGGACAGATCTCTGTTCCAATGGCTAGCCTCCATTTATGGAGCTAGCCAATGGGACAGGGGGGCGTATTCCATTTTCCTTACTGGAAATCAAGAGATTTCTCTGGAGGCGGAGCTAAGAGCTCCGCCCTCCAGCGAAACCTAAAAATGGGGAGATGTGGAAAAATGGAAAAACAGGTGGGCACGAAAGAAAGATGAGGCTCGATCCAGACAAGCTACCCCTGAGTTCGCTTTGAGGGAAGTAGACAAACCTGAGCAGTTATGCCCCATGCGTGAAGTACCAGGTGGGAGGTATGTGCACGTTCCATGGTCCAGACAGGATATTGTGTCCTTTACTAACGATTTCCCGAAATTGGTTGAAAAACCAGTTGACTGGTACAGACAGGTGGAAAGGTTCGTAAAGGTGCAAAAATGCCTGTGGAAAGACCTGGATGGGTTTTTCGACATTGTGGTCCCGGTAGATCTATGGACCGAGTGTAAAATAGCCATAGCCTGGCCTAGTGAGGAGTACCCGAGGGACTCTAACACAGGGGAACCGTCGATTGAAGTGATGAAAAAATATGAACAAGTAATTCAGCATTTGAAAAATAAGGTGCCCGCAAAGGAAACTGATTGGACCAAGATAGATAGAACCACGCAGGAAAGAGACGAGACAGTGCACTCCTACTATGAAAGGCTGTTGCAGGTGTTTAAAACATACAGTGGTATAGATAACATCGAGATGAAGGATATGACGCATTTTATTTACAGGTTTGTAAATGGTTTAAGGACTGAAATTTGTCAGTGGATAAAAGATAACAAAATTTGTTGGCAGTCCAAAAAGATAGATGAGGTCCTACGGTATGCAAAATACTGTGAGGACGAGATGGCAGAAAAGAAAAAGGCTCTCAAGGAAAAGGTTATGTGGGCTCAAGTGAAGCTCGCAGAACAGCAGGAAAAACAGTTGAGTAATATGGCCAAAAACACTCAGAACCAAGGTCCTGGGGGTGGGGGAGGAGGTAAGCCCCGGCCCAAAATGAGCAGGGAAGAGGCTATGAAGAAATTTCCCTGCCATCAGTGCGGAGAAATTGGACACTGGCGAAACGAGTGTCCTTATTTGCCAGATGATAACCCCAAAACACCTGATTTAACTCCACAGACGCAGAAAGAAAGACCAAGAAAGACTCAACCACAGGTAAAAACGATTCAGGTGCCCCGAGCTCCAAAGCAAGTATATAAGGGAAAATCCACAGAGGGTGATGAGGTAGAAGTCTGGGAAAGCAATGAGAACAGAAATGCAGCAACTTCGCAGTATTTGTTAAACGATACCTTCCTTTGTGATGACCAGTACTGACGGGGCCTGAGAGGGGAGGACGAGGAGTGCGTACTTGGCGCCTCCTTGCCGGTAGACCAGTCCGGACCATACATTGAAGGAAAGGTTGACGGAAATGATGTCACTTTTCTGTTGGACACTGGCGCTACCCGTTCTACTGGGAGAACAGTGGACGTTCCAAACCTACCCCTCTCGGGAGAAGCCATCCAAGTAGTGGGTGTATCTAATCAATTGATTAGTACTCCTGTTACCAAACCCATGGAGATCTCAATTGGAAACTTTAAAGAAATGCATAGATTTGTCGTTTGTGACACCAGTCCAGTGAACTTACTGGGACGTGATTTGCTGTGCAAAATGAACTGTACCATCTTTTGCACACCAAAGGGAGTTGAAATTCAGACCCCAGATGAAGATGGCATTTATAAATTAATGTTAATCAGACCTGACTCAGAGATTAAACGAATGACTATGCAGGATTTGCCCAAAGAACTCCAAGAAGCAGTGAAGCCAGAGGTATGGGACTTTACTGGGAAAGATGTAGGGTTAATGAAAAACGTGGACCCCATACAGATAGCAATAAAGGACAATGCAGTATACCCCAATACTAAACCCTACAGAATGAATGCAGAAGTGAGAGCAGGTGTTACCCTGGAAATACAGAAATTGCTAGAAGGAAACATCATACAGGAAGTAATGAGTAGCCCATGTAACTCACCGATTATGGGCATCAAGAAGCCTAGTGGCAAGTACAGAGTAGTGCAGGACCTAAGAAAGGTAAACAAGATAGTGGTTCCCTGCTGCCCTATTGTCCCGAACCCAGCAGTGATTCTGTATCAGATTCCCTGGGATGCTGAGTGGTTCACTGTGATAGACCTGTGTCATGCATTCTTTTCCATTCCCTTGCATCCAGACAGCAAATTTCTTTTCTCATTTGCCTTCAATGGTCACGTGTATGTCTGGAACAGGGTCCCCCAGGGGTACACAGAGAGCCCCTCTATCTTTAATCAGATCTTGAAAAAATGTTTGGAAACTTTGGTCCTACCCGGAAACTCTGTCCTAGTGCAATACATTGACGACCTCTTGGTGGCGTCCAAAAGTCATAGGGATTGTGTGATTGACACCATTGCCCTACTGAATCACCTGAGTGAGAAGGGACATAAAGTGGCCCCTGAAAAATTACAGTTCTGTGCAAAATCAGTGAAATATCTGGGGCACCAGATAGAGAAAGGCGTCAGGAAGGTAACGTCAGAAAGAGTGAAAATAATTCAAAAGATGCAGTTACCCCGTACTCAGAAAGAGATCAGAATGTTCCTGGGAGTGATAGGATACTGCAGACAATGGATTCTGGGATTTGCAGTCCTAGCTAGGCCCTTGATAAAAATGACCAAGAGAGGAACACCGGATATTGTACAATGGGATGATGAAAGCTTAACAGCCTTCACAAAACTACGGGATTGTCTGTGTACAGCCCCTGCGTTGGGAATGCCAGACTATACCAAGGAATTTGCCCTGTTCTGTGACACTCGCGATAATTGTGCATTGTCAGTCCTAACACAAGAACATGGCACAACAAGAAGGCCTGTGGCATATTTCTCTGCCACCCTGGATCCAGTGGCTGCTGGATTACCAGGATGTCTGAAAGCAGTAGCTGCTACCTGCACAAGTTTAGAGCAGAGTGAGTCCATTGTCATGGGACATCCTGTAACTGTGTATGTTCCACATGGAGTGGTAATTTTACTGACCAGAACGAAAACTCAGTATCTCACCCCTAGTCGGCTGACTAAATACGAGAGGATTCTTGTGGGTGCTGCAAATGTAACAAGCATTGAAAATGCAATAGGTCTCGCAATAGAAGAGTTTGACATTTTTCGTTTTGCAAATGGATGAGTGACACCTATAGCATTTGGAATGCAACATGTTTTGTATTTACGTGACTTATATGGCAGCTCTGGTCGTTATGCTACATCTCTAGATAGTTTTATCTTTCGCAAATGTGACACCTATTGTAACACAATATGTGTTGTGAGGGTGAGTGAGGGTGAGGGGTTGAGGGTGAGGGGTTGAGGGTGAGTGAGGGTGAGGGTGAGTGAGGCTGAGGGGTTGAGGGTGAGGTGTTGAGGGTGAGTGAGGGTGAGGTGTTGAGGGTGAGTGAGGGTGAGGGGTTGAGGGTGAGTGAGGGTGAGGGTGAGTGAGTGTGAGAGGTTGAGGGTGAGTGAGGGTGAGTGAGGGTGAGGGGTTGAGGGTGAGTGAGGGTGAGGGTGAGGGTGAGGCTGAGGGGTTGAGGGTGAGTGAGGGTGAGTGAGAGTGAGGGTGAGTGAGGGGTTGAGGGTGAAGGGTTGAGGGTGGGTGAGGGTGAGGGGTTGAGGGTGAGTGAGGGTGAGGGGTTGAGGGTGAGTGTGGGTGAGGGTGAGTGAGGGTGAGGTGTTGAGGGTGAGTGAGGGTGAGGGGTTGAGGGTGAGTGAGGGTGAGGGTGAGTGAGTGTGAGGGGTTGAGGGTGAGTGAGGGTGAGTGAGCGTGAGGGGTTGAGGGTGAGTGAGGGTGAGGCTGAGGGGTTGAGGGTGAGTGAGGGTGAGTGAGAGTGAGGGTGAGTGAGAGGTTGAGGGTGAAGGGTTGAGGGTGGGTGAGGGTGAGGGGTTGAGGGTGAGTGAGGGTGAGGGGTTGAGGGGTTGAGGGTGAGTGAGGGTGAGGCGTTGAGGGTGAGTGAGGGTGAGGGTGAGTGTGGGTGAGGGTGAGTGAGGGTGAGGGTGAGTGAGGGTGAGGGTGAGTGAGGGTGAGTGAGGGTGAGGGGTTGAGGGTGAGTGAGGGTGAGTGAGGGTGAGTGAGGGTGAGTGAGGGTGAGTGAGGGTGAGTGAGGGTGAGTGAGGGTGAGGGTGAGTGAGGGTGAGGGTGAGTGAGGGTGAGTGAGGGTGAGTGAGGGTGAGGGTGAGTGAGGGTGAGGGTGAGTGAGGGGTGAGTGAGGGTGAGTGAGGTGGGGGTGAGGTGAGTGAGGGTGAGTGAGGGTGAGTGAGGGTGAGTGAGGGTGAGGGGTTGAGGGTGAGTGAGGGTGAGGGTGAGTGAGGGTGAGGGGTTGAGGGTGAGGGGTTGAGGGTGAGTGAGGGTGAGGGGTTGAGGGTGAGGGTGAGTGAGGGTGAGGGGTTGAGGGTGAGTGAGGGTGAGTGAGGGTGAGGGGTTGAGGGTAAGTGAGGGTGAGTGAGGGTGAGGGTGAGTGAGGGTGAGGGGTTGAGGGTGAGTGAGGGTGAGGGGTTGAGGGTGAGGGGTTGAGGGTGAGGGGTTGAGGGTGAGGGGTTGAGGGTGAGTGGGGGTGAGCAGGGTGAGTGAGGGTGAGTGAGGGTGAGTGAGGGTGAGTGAGGGTGAGGGGTTGAGGGTGGGTGAGGGTGAGTGAGGGTGAGTGAGGGTGAGTGAGGGTGAGGGGTTGAGGGTGAGTGAGGGTGAGGGGTTGAGGGTGAGTGAGGGTGAGTGAGGGTGAGTGAGGGTAAGTGAGGGTGAGTGAGGGTAAGTGAGGGTGAGTGAGGGTGAGTGAGGGTGAGTGAGGGTGAGTGAGGGTGAGTGAGAGTGAGTGAGGGTGAGTGAGGGTGAGGGTGAGTGAGGGTGAGGGGTTGAGGGTGAGGGTGAGGGGTTGAGGGTGAGGGGTTGAGGGTGAGTGAGGGTGAGTGAGGGTGAGTGAGGGTGAGTGAGGGTGAGTGAGGGTGAGGGGTTGAGGGTGAGTGAGGGTGAGGGTGAGTGAGGGTGAGGGGTTGAGGGTGAGTGAGGGTGAGGGTGAGTCAGGGTGAGTGAGGGGTGAGGGTGAGTGAGGGTGAGTGAGGGGTTGAGGGTGAGTGAGGGGTTGAGGGTGGGTGAGGGTGAGTGAGGGTGAGGGTGAGTGAGGGTGAGGGTGAGTGAGGGTGAGGGTGAGTGAGGGTGGGTGAGGGTGAGTGAGGGTGAGGGTGGGTGAGGGTGAGTGAGGGTGAGGGTGAGTGAGGGTGAGGGGAGTGAGGGTGAGTGAGGGTGAGTGAGGGTGAGGGGTTGAGGGAGTGAGGGTGAGTGAGGGTGAGTGAGGGTGAGGGGTTGAGGGTGAGTGAGGGTGAGGGGTTGAGGGTGAGTGAGGGTGAGTGGGGTGAGTGAGGGTAAGTGAGGGTGAGTGAGGGTAAGTGAGGGGTGAGGGTGAGTGAGGGTGAGTGAGGGTGAGTGAGGGTGAGTGAGGGTGAGGGGTTGAGGGTGAGGGGTTGAGGGTGAGGGGTTGAGGGTGAGTGAGGGTGAGTGAGGGTGAGTGAGGGTGAGTGAGGGTGAGTGAGGGTGAGTGAGGGTGAGGGGTTGAGGGTGAGTGAGGGTGAGGGTGAGTGAGGGTGAGGGGTTGAGGGTGAGTGAGGGTGAGGGTGAGTCAGGGTGAGTGAGGGGTTGAGGGTGAGTGAGGGTGAGTGAGGGGTTGAGGGTGAGTGAGGGGTTGAGGGTGAGTGAGGGTGAGGGTGAGTGAGGGTGAGGGTGAGTGAGGGTGAGTGAGGGTGAGGGTGAGTGAGGGTGAGGGTGAGTGAGGGTGAGGGTGAGTGAGGGTGGGTGAGGGTGAGTGAGGGTGGGTGAGGGTGAGTGAGGGTGAGGGTGGGTGAGGGTGAGTGAGGGTGAGGGTGAGTGAGGGTGAGTGAGGGTGAGTGAGGGTGAGTGAGGGTGAGTGAGGGTGAGTGAGGGTGAGGGTGAGTGAGGGTGAGGGTGAGTGAGGGTGAGTGAGGGTGAGTGAGGGTGAGGGTGAGTGAGGGTGAGTGAGGGTGAGTGAGGGTGGGTGAGGGTGAGTGAGGGTGAGTGAGGGTGAGTGAGGGTGAGTGAGGGTGAGGGGTTGAGGGTGAGTGAGGGTGAGGGTGAGTGAGGGTGAGGGGTTGAGGGTGAGGGGTTGAGGGTGAGTGAGCGTGAGGGGTTGAGGGTGAGGGTGAGTGAGGGTGAGGGGTTGAGGGTGAGTGAGGGTGAGGGGTTGAGGGTAAGTGAGGGTGAGTGAGGGTGAGGGTGAGTGAGGGTGAGGGCTTGAGGGTGAGTGAGGGTGAGGGGTTGAGGGTGAGGGGTTGAGGGTGAGGGGTTGAGGGTGAGTGAGGGTGAGGGGTTGAGGGTGAGGGGTTGAGGGTGAGGGGTTGAGGGTGAGTGAGGGTGAGTGAGGGTGAGTGAGGGTGAGTGAGGGTGGAGTGAGGGTGAGTGAGGGTGAGGGGTTGAGGGTGAGGGTGAGGGGTTGAGGGTGAGGGGTTGAGGGTGAGGGGTTGAGGGTGAGTGAGGGTGAGTGAGGGTGAGTGAGGGTGAGTGAGGGTGAGTGAGGGTGAGGGGTTGAGGGTGAGTGAGGGTGAGGGTGAGTGAGGGTGAGGGGTTGAGGGTGAGTGAGGGTGAGGGTGAGTCAGGGTGAGTGAGGGGTTGAGGGTGAGTGAGGGGTTGAGGGTGAGTGAGGGGTTGAGGGTGAGTGAGGGTGAGGGTGAGGGTGAGTGAGGGTGAGGGTGAGTGAGGGTGAGTGAGGGTGAGGGTGAGTGAGGGTGGGTGAGGGTGAGTGAGGGTGAGGGTGGGTGAGGGTGAGTGAGGGTGAGGGTGGGTGAGGGTGAGTGAGGGTGAGTGAGGGTGAGGGTGAGTGAGGGTGAGTGAGGGTGAGTGAGGGTGAGTGAGGGAGGGTGAGTGAGGGTGGGTGAGGGTGAGTGAGGGTGAGGGTGAGTGAGGGTGAGGGTGAGTGAGGGTGAGTGAGGGTGAGTGAGGGTGAGTGAGGGTGAGGGTGAGTGAGGGTGAGTGAGCGTGAGTGAGGGTGGGTGAGGGTGAGTGAGGGTGAGTGAGGGTGAGTGAGGGTGAGGGGTTGAGGGTGAGTGAGGGTGAGGGTGAGTGAGGGTGAGGGGTTGAAGGTGAGGGGTTGAGGGTGAGTGAGGGTGAGGGGTTGAGGGTGAGGGTGAGTGAGGGTGAGGGGTTGAGGGTGAGTGAGGGTGAGTGAGGGTGAGGGGTTGAGGGTAAGTGAGGGTGAGTGAGGGTGAGGGGTTGAGGGTGAGTGAGGGTGAGGGGTTGAGGGTGAGTGAGGGTGAGGGGTTGAGGGTGAGGGGTTGAGGGTGAGGGGTTGAGGGTGAGGGGTTGAGGGTGAGGGGTTGAGGGTGAGTGAGGGTGAGTGAGGGTGAGTGAGGGTGAGTGAGGGTGAGGGGTTGAGGGTGAGTGAGGGTGAGTGAGGGTGAGTGAGGGTGAGGGGTTGAGGGTGAGTGAGGGTGAGGGGTTGAGGGTGAGTGAGGGTGAGTGAGGGTAAGTGAGGGTGAGTGAGGGTGAGTGAGGGTGAGTGAGGGTGAGTGAGGGTGAGTGAGGGTGAGTGAGTGAGGGTGAGGGGTTGAGGGGGAGGGTGAGGGGTTGAGGGTGAGGGGTTGAGGGTGAGTGAGGGTGAGTGAGGGTGAGTGAGGGTGAGTGAGGGTGAGGGGTTGAGGGTGAGTGAGGGTGAGGGTGAGTGAGGGTGAGGGGTTGAGGGTGAGTGAGGGTGAGGGTGAGTCAGGGTGAGTGAGGGGTTGATGGTGAGTGAGGGTGAGTGAGGGGTTGAGGGTGAGTGAGGGGTTGAGGGTGAGTGAGGGTGAGGGTGAGTGAGGGTGAGGGTGAGTGAGGGTGAGGGTGAGTGAGGGTGAGTGAGGGTGAGGGTGAGTGAGGGTGGGTGAGGGTGAGTGGGGGTGAGGGTGGGTGAGGGTGAGTGAGGGTGAGGGTGGGTGAGGGTGAGGGTGAGTGAGGGTGAGGGTGAGTGAGGGTGAGTGAGGGTGAGTGAGGGTGAGTGAGGGTGGGTGAGGGTGAGTGAGGGTGAGGGTGAGTGAGGGTGAGTGAGGGTGAGTGAGGGTGAGTGAGGGTGAGGGTGAGTGAGGGTGAGGGTGAGTGAGGGTGAGTGAGGGTGAGGGTGAGTGAGGGTGGGTGAGGGTGAGTGAGGGTGGGTGAGGGTGAGTGAGGGTGAGTGAGGGTGAGTGAGGGGGAGTGAGGGTGAGTGAGGGTGAGGGGTTGAGGGTGAGTGAGGGTGAGGGTGAGTGAGGGTGAGGGTGAGGGGCATTGAGCTTAAAAGTCACGGGCACTGCAAGGAATCGCCACGATTCCTTGCTTGTTAGTTAAAGAGTGGTTAAGCCGCAATAGTCTCGCAAGCTCGATGCGCATGCGCATCGACAGGCGAGACCTAAAAATTGTCAGGTGCAGTATTCTGAACCCCGCCACTTTGCTCCCCGACCCAATGGATATGAAAGATGGGGAGGAAGATGAGCATAACTGCATTGATTTAACAGAATTCAGCACAAAACCACGCCCAGACATTAAAGAAACACCTTTGCCTATACATGACAAGGAATTGTTTGTGGATGGTTCATGCCTAAGACATGAACAAGGAGGCCTGAGTGCTGCCTATGCGGTAGTCTCCTTAACCAAAATTGAAGAAGCAGGTTATCTATTTGAAGTAAAGTCTGCACAAGTAGCCGAATTGATCGCTATGATAAAAGCTTGCAAAATTGGGAAAACATACGCCTAACAGTGTATACTGACAGTCAGTACTGTTATGGAGTTGTGCATGACTTTGGCCAATTGTGGCTACAGAGGGAGTTCCTGACTTCATCAGGTACCCCTATTCGAAATGGAAAAGTTGTTCAAGACCTTTTAGAGGCAATCCAGTTACCAAAGGAACTGGCAGTGGTAAAATGTGTTGCTCATAAGAAGGGCATTGACACTGTATCATTGGGAAATGATTTCGCTGATCGAGTGGCCCAATGGTGCGCCAGAGATCGATATATCATAAATCCAAAACGAGGGGGGTCCGGAACCAGCTGCCAACTTCGAGTGTTTGAAGAAGTGCCTACATGGGATGAGGTGAGAGAATGGCAGCAGGCGGCACCCTGGCAAGAGAGAGAGAAGTGGAAGGAAGACGAGTGTAGACCAAGACGTGAGGATGGTGTCATCTTGGGCCCAACTGGTATGCCTGTGTTACCTAGACACTTACTTGGCACAATGGCGAGATTGATACATGAAGGATCACACATTGGTAGGGATGCCATGATTCTAGTGTTCCAACAGACTTGGTACAGTAAAAAGTTCAGGAAAGTAGCAGAGTCCCTCTGCCAGAGGTGCCTGCCATGTCAAAGGATGAACGCAGGAAAAAGAACTGTGGTGGAACTGGGAAAAATTGGGAGGTCAGGGGGTCCCTTTGTGAGAATACAGGTTGATTTCATCACCATGCCACGTTGTGAAGGGAAGCGATATGTCCTTGTCATGGTCTGCCTATTTTCAAAGTGGGTGGAAGCTTTCCCTACTCCCCAAAATGACGCACTGACAGTAGCTAAGTGTTTACTGAAAGAACTGATACCCAGGTTCGGGGTTCCAGTCACTATTGAATCAGATAGAGGCCGACATTTTCAGAATGATGTAATCGACGAACTCTGTAAGGCCTTTGGAATAACACAAAAGCTTCACTGTGCGTATCGTCCAGAGGCTTCTGGAATAGTGGAACAAATAAATGGAACTATCAAAAACAGACTAGCAAAACTGTGTGATGCATCTGGCATGACCTGGGTGAAGGCCCTGCCATTGGTCCTAATGAGACTCCGAAGTGTTCCTGACTGCAAGACAGGCCTAAGTCCCCATGAAATCCTGATGGGAAGAGTGATGAGACAAGCATGGGTACCAGGAAGCAAACTGTTGAGTATTACTGATGATTTAGTGCTTGAATACTGCAAGAGATTAGGTGACCAAGTGCGTTCTATCTCTCGCCAGATCGGAGAAGACGCCATCCTCAATCCAACGACTCCTCTCCATAGACTGGTCCCTGGAGACTGGGTCAAGATAAAGAAGCATACTCGGAAGAACTGCCTGGAACCAAGGTGGGGAGAGAAGCGTCAGGTGATCCTGGTAACAACCACAGCAGTAAAGTGTGCAGGGGTTCCACATTGGATACACGCCAGCCACACCCAGAAGGTATTACCAGACGAGGAGCCTGAAGAAGAAGGGCGTCCAGCAGTGGACTCTGCAGGAGCCAGACCAGAAGTAGCTGACGACGTACAGCCCAGTACCAGTCAAGCTGCGGGATCAGCAGACGTTGGCCCAGGAATAGTTGTTGACGAACTACCAAGAGTCCAGCCTGCTGAAGGGGTCCAAGAAGTTGAGCCAGAAGTAGCTGAAGACGAGCTGCCGAGCATATGGCCAGAGGAGTGGATACCATTGATTGATCTCACCGAAGACCCCATCAGAACAAGAGAGCGACTTTGGGAAGGTAGAGAGTGGACTAGAGAGGAAAAGCAAGGCACAGGCGAAGAACCTCAGGCTCTTGAGATTCACATCAAAACTGAGGAAGGAGAAGGTCAGACAGGGACAGAACAAGTGATTGATACTCCTCCACTGACTCCTGATGTCGAGAAGGGACAGACTAGACATAGAATAATAGTTCGAGCAGAAGAAAATCAAGAGATCGAAGTGCTCGAACAGGATCAGATAGGATTAGAAGAACGTGTTCAGGAAACAGAAACAGAGACATTTGAAAAGCAAACACAAAACTGTCCTGAACAAGGCCAGAATAGTAACCAGGCAGAAGAAATAGATGCTAGCCCTGGAACTAGTCAGATAGAAAAGGGAGAAACTGAAGCAGAATTGCCACAAACGAATGAAAACAAGAGGGCAAGAGAAGAAAACGAAGTCCAAGTGCCAACTAAAAGACTTAAGAAAAGAAAGCACATTGAGCCTGGCTTCGTAAAGAAATTGAGGCTAAGGATAAAAACGGTGGAAGAAAAACGTGCAGAAGAAAGGAGAAGTGCTCGCATAGCAGAGCAACAAGAAGGTACCTCCAAAAGAAGGAGTGATCGAATAAAGAAACAAAACAAAAAGTACAAGTCTCCTGAATGGACGCTCGTTTTGGAGGAATTTGAAGACCTTGATATAACTGACGAGAGCGACGGAGAACCAGTCGCTGAGTACTCTGCCGAAGAAGAAGACGAGCCACCGTGAATTTGCACAAAGTAAGCTACTCGTGTGAATACACAAAGAGGGGTCGAGAAACTTCTTCTGAGCCAAAATGTCTGATTCAAGCGTGAATGGTAGACCTAGTCGCAGTTGTTGCAAAACATGCTGCAAGGTATGTGTATGTAGTATAGTTATACTGATATTAGTTTGGATAGGACTAACAGTGTTCATTCCCTTTGCAGTGAGCAAAAATACTAATATTTACCCTACTGAAATTGTAAATACTGACAGTGAGGAGCTGACAACACAGAGTGTAGCAAGCCATGAGAGAGCACTGAAACAAACAAAACGAGACTTAGAAGCATCAGATGAGGGAGGACTATATTATCATGGAGTTAAAAACGGGACACATTTAAATGTTTTCGCAAACTTGTTGATACACTATGTAGAGACTATGGAAATTGAAGATTGCTATGTCTGCATGAAGCTACCTACCTCTGTAGCTGAAGGCGTGACATACCATCACCTGCCCCTGACATATGGAATATCCTGTAGCATTTTAGCAAGCTTATTTTACAAAAGAGGACCGTTACAGTACTATTACTCTAACAATGACGTGATCTTTTCTGAACTTCCTATACGTGGGAACTTGAATCCTGTACATACCAAAAGTGATGTTACTCGCTATATGGGCGAATACTTCCTGACTATAGGTAATATCGACATAGGTGACGCACACAGAGATAACTTGACCTGTTCTTTGCGTGAGCAGGAAAAGATGTTCCTGAACATGGCAGAGAAGAGGAGAATAAAAATACAAAGAAAGGCAGATGACGAAAAACAGAAAAGGCCAAAATGGGCGGAGAACATGGAAGGCACCTCAAATGGTGGGGCGGGACCTGCTCTGTTGCTGGATTTTGAAAAGAAAGGAAAGCTATGTCTTCACCGCGAGAAGACTAGCTACTATAATAACATTTTCATTGGTTCCAGTGAATGTGAACATAATTACAAGGTAATTGGAGGATGGGGTTTCAAAAATGGGTCAGAGCCTGTGTTTCCTGGAATTTATTATATTTGCGGGGACAAGGCTTATTTCAAATTGCCGGATCACTGGTATGGAAGCTGCTATTTTGGCATTGTCTTCCCGAAAATATACCATGTGAATGAAGTTGCTGGAAGCAGTGAAAATACTAATGGCTTAGTGCGTAGTAAAAGAGAAAGCGTAGGTGAAATAATGGGTAGTATTTTCAGTGCACTGATACCTGGAGTGGGAGTGGTTCTGAACACTCACAGAATTTGCAAATTGTCTACAATAGTAGATGTGTTGTCTACTGACACAGCTCATGGATTTCTGCTGGTCAATACCGAAATGGTTGCGATCAGATCAATGGTTCTGCAGAACAGACTTGCTCTTGACACCTTATTAGCAAAAGAGGGCGGAGTCTGCCGGATGTTGAAGGCGCAACATTGTTGCACTTATATTCCGGACAAAAGTGTGCAGCTCAAAAGATACGTGAAAAACATTGCTAATTTGGAAAAGGAACTCAAACCACTCGAGGTTGACAGTGCCTGGAAGAGACTGGTAGATGGTCTCTCAAATGTAGGTCATTGGCTTGCTAGCTTAGGTAAAAGCTTATTGTTCAAGGTACTGATGCCAATTGGAATTATAGGTCTTATCCTATTCTTCATATTTGTCTGTTGCAAATGCCGTAAACACACCAGAAAGCATCAAGTGAATGCCAGAGGAGTGAAACGAAGTGTGGATGAACTTGAATTAGAGGAAATGAATAATCAGATATACAAAAGGGTGAGGAATTCTCACCCTACCAAAAATGAGAAAGAGAAGCTGAATCGTTTGCTGGAAGAAATAGAGTTGTATAAAGTGTGAGAAGTTGGCATCTGGTTCCATTATCTTTGTGATGATAGTAAATATCATCAAAGAGGGGATTGATGAAGCAAAGCTTCGCATCGCGACTTGCTTTAGTCATGAACCTCGCTCATGTGTAATCAATTAATAAATTGTACGTCTTACTAATCTTTATTTCATGTATGAACGTAATAGATGAAGCTTGCACATGTGTATTTCTAATACAATTAATTCGAGTCTATAAAATGGCCGCCGCTTTGAAATAGCTTCTGCGCATGCGTCAGTCACACTCACGTGACCTGACGTATTCGCAGGTTTGGAGGGAAAAGATGCGCATGCGTAATACATAGCTTTGGTAATAACGTGGTACTGCTCGTGCAGTCGCTCTTGTGCCAGTGTATATGTTGCTAACCCGTAAACTGCATAGTATATTTTTATAATGATAAGTTCAAAGTACAAAACCAATGATGTGTTTTCGTATCGTCACTTCTATGTTTTAATTTGTTTTCGCTTACTTTTCATGTATCCTCAACTCGGAGGGGTGCTGGGCTGGGGAGTCCATCTTGGAGGGTACTTGTGCGCAGACTCGCCAGGAGCCATGATGGCATTGAACGGAGGCCAAAGAAGGTTGATACCAGAGCCTCCCTGGGAAGCTGTACCTTCGCCCCGCAGCATCATGATATTGTTCCATTATGTTGCTAAAATGTATTCTTTCACTGTATTCTGCGCGATTTTCTCATGGGAACCCCAATCTTGCTAGGCGGTGCCCAGAGATGTAAATAAGGCCTCCAAATAGTCTGTTCTGATTGGTGTGTTACCCAAAGCCTACCTTAGGACCAATCCAAATTGAGGGATTCTGACACTTTGCAACATTGGGGGGTGGTACACCGCCCCAAAACAGTATATCTACCCTGGGTTCACCTAGGGAAATTGTCCGACTTGTCTGGTTTAGCTGACCTGTCACTGACCCAACGCACTCAATAGGTGACTGAAGATACAGAGAGCTGCGGAGCACTCTGTCCGAAATTGACCATAGACTAAGGTTTTACTGAACCTTAAAAGTGCTGGCGGAGCACTTTGCTGGGAGTTCGCTGACCCAATCGGGGCTTGATCGATAGCTGCAGAGAGGGTGGAGCGCAGGCGTTGCTACCGAACTGCGGGTGCTGGTCCTGTCCTGAGGGTCCTGTCCTGAGGTCCTGTCCTGATTCCTAATCTGAGGGTTTCCTGTCCTGTCCTGGGTGTCCATTCTGCACCTGCTGTCCATTGAGGGGTATCCTTCCTTGAGGGTTTCCTGTCCTTAACTGACCCGTGGCCAGGGTTTGGTTTCCACACCAGTCTAGGTAAATATTGCTCTGAAATCTTTAAAACTTGCACCTTTCTATTTTTCTGTCTTTTGCTTTAATAAAGACATACCTTTGCACATGTTAATTTTCCATGCTTTTGCCGCAACCATTGAAACGTAAAGTCATTGCATATTTTCATAACGTGTTCCCATGTTACCCTACCTGTTAAAAATCATATTTTGCATTGCAGTTTGTCATTTCCTGATATGGTCTAGAACGTCCTTACTTAAACTGTCTAAAGAACTTTTGCCTTAAATCATAGCGTGTCTCTCTCCATAGACTCTCCTAGTTGTATAAATGTCCCGAACTCCTGTCTCATTGTTCTGAGATAATTCTGGAATACCAGTCCTAATCGAAGTCTGTCCCATCTCTAGTGATTCATCTTAAACGTTCTAAATTCCTGATCCTTCATTCGAACTGTGTCCTGATTCCCTTAGATTTTAAATGGTTGCCCTGACTTATTTGCTATTTAGCTACGTTCTCTATGTTATTCTGATTATCCATTGCTTACTTACTGTGAATTTGATGTTTTCCGAATTTTACTAAATTAGATAAAGACTTTAAAACTTCCAGTTGTCCGTGGTCATTTTACAAGGATTTTGAATGTTATTTGGGTTGGTATTTTGCTGCCTTTCCTTTTACAGCTAGCTCCCTGATCCATTGTGGTCATAGGTACCCGTGTCGGTGGATGGTAAGTCGGGTACGCTGAGGAATAACAGTGGGGAAATTCACACAAATTGGTAGTAGAGCGTGAAGTCACCTGATCAATGTATATGGTGAATTGAAATATATGGGCCCGAAGCCGGAAGCGGCGAAATTATTGGTCGGGTGACCTCGCGCGCTCTATCACTACTATAATAAAGTAAGAACTTTCAGGCTTTGAGGCGGGTAAACTCGGGAACCACGGCGCCAATCTACACACCTGATACACTGTTGAAATCGTCAGGGTGTGTAGATGGTTATAGGCGATATAAATATAAAAAATAAACGTTATTTAAAAAATGTATATTAAAAAAAAAAGTAGTCCCTCCAAAGTAGCGCCGGCCACGACGTGCGTGCTCACGTCAGGAGCACGGGGAGGAGCGGCGTCCTAGGAGCGGCGGACATGGCGCGGGGGAGGAGCGGTGACATGAGAAGCTGCGGACAGGCCAGCTGCGGTGCGAGCAGCAGAGAGGCGGACATGGCGCGGGGGAGGAGCGGCGGCAGACAGGCGGTGAGGAGCAGAGCGACCAGGAGCGGTGAACTGAGGAGCGGCGGATGAGGTAAGGCTCTGGGGACAATGTTGGGGCAGGCGGGTGTCGGGCCAGGCGGGGGACGGGGAGTTAATGTCGGGGCAGGCAGGTGTCGGGCCAGGCGGGGGACGGGGAGTTAATGTGGGGCAGGCGGGTGTCGGGCCAGGCGGGGAACGGGGAGTTACAACACAACAGACTACAAGGGAGTCGGGGTAGGCGGGGGACGGGACGGGCAGGGGCACGGGCTGCTGGGCAATGTCGGGGAGGCAGGGGTAGGGGAAGCCTGAATGCTTCCGGACAAGGTCGGGACGGGCTGCTAGTAGATAATAAATATGCACAACTGGCTCGCAGAACTCCATGGAATTTTGCTGCCTTTTTCAGTAACTCGGCAGAATTCACTTAGTGAAATTCTGCAGAATTCACTTAGTGAAATTCTGCAAGCTCTGTCTAGGACTAGTTGTGAGGTACAGGTGACCAGCTGTACAAAATGGCTATTTTCTACTCATAGAATCTGTTTCAGAGCTAGCTTCTCATGGTGTAGTACTTGCACTGAATCACCACCTTTCTTTTATGGTGAAGGTTTCCAGTGAAACAAGCATTGGTATAGCCAATAGGTCTCGCCTTTGGGACCTTATAAGTGATTAGCCATGCAGCACATTATCCTGAGTGCTGTGCCGCCAGGGATTGAAGAGCTATATAATTACTACAGACCTGGTTATGCAGCCTGATTTAGGAATGCATGCTTGCCTCAGGAAACATTTATGGGCACATTCCACAGCGTTTTAATGCACATACAGAAATACAAGTGCCTTGATGCAGGTCAACAGCACTATAACATTTCAGCACCATGTAAAGGAGGTTCTCATTGTCTAAAGTGCCTATTGTAGCTTACTAACTAGGAAGGAAGATTTACTATTATGAGGGTGTCTCTGGAAACGTTAAGTGCTCTGGATCCCGACTCTTAAATTCCAAGAACCAGTAATTAAAATAGAATCCTCAACATCTTACTCATGATTTTACCCAAAACAAGGATCTTATGACTAAGTAAAATATTTTATATGGTCTGTCTTGTGCCCTCATCCCTGGTAAAGACAATGCTGCTTGCCAAGGAAGTTTGTTACCATCACAAACAAACAAAGTGAACTTCACTTAACAGATACATCAGTCAAAGCAAGCTACTTACCAATATCCTATAAGCACTAGCAAAGCCAATAGATCTGGTATTAGCCTGCCATCCTTTCGGCTTTGTGAATGCTTATTTTGAGGTCTTTTTTCTAAAACATTGTTGAGGAGCTGTCCTGATCAATACAAAAAAATAATCCTGGCTAAAAAATATGTTCATGCTCTCAAAGAGCACATATTGCTAATAACTAGTCCTTGGCTCGGGTGAGTGGGTCACAAAAGTGACTGGACGAGCTCAGATTGGTTTAGGCAAAAACTAGCAGCCCGTCCCGACCTTGTCCGGGAGCAATCAGGCTTCCCCGACCCCCGCCCGCCCCGACATTGTGCAGCAGCCCGGCCCCCCGCCCGCCCCGACATTGTCAAGCAGCCCGGGCCCCCGCCTGCCCCGACCCCAGCCTGCCCGGAGCCTTACCTCAGCCGCCGCTCCTCCCCCGCGCTCCTCATTTCACCGCACATTGTGCAGCAGCCCGGCCCCCCGCCCGCCCCGACATTGTCAAGCAGCCCGGGCCCCCGCCTGCCCCATCCCCCGCATGCCCCGACCCCCGCCTGCCCGACCCCCGCCTGCCCGGAGCCTTACCTCAGCCGCCGCTCCTTCCCCGCGCTCCTCATTTCACCGCTCCGCCGCTCCTCGTCGCTTACCGCTCCTCCCGCCTGTCCGCCGGTCCTCACCGCCATTCCGCCATTCGTCACCGCTCCTTCCCCGCGCCATGTCCACCGCACCTCCTCGCGTTCCTGGACGCCGCTTCTCCCCGCGCTCCTGACGTCAGCACGCAGGTCGCGGCCGGCGCTACTTCGAAGGGACTACTTTTTTTTTTAATGTTAATTTTTTAAATAACGTTTTTTTTTTTAAATGTATATAGCCTATAACCATCTACACACCCTGACGATTCCAACGGTGTATCGGGTGTGTGGATTGGCGCTGTGGTTCCCGAGTTTACCCGCCTCAAAGGTGCAAAGTTCTTCCTTTATAATAGTAGTATAGATATGCACACATTCTGGGAGTTCAGTGCTCGTTGGCATGTATTAGCTCTACAATTACAACACTTATCCAAGTAACAGATTGAGCTATTAAGTGAACTATAGCTGGTTTAATACGCCATTGGCAGGTTCACTCTACTGACTGTGTGTACTTACATGTGCATGGCCTAATCTCTGAGACAAACACATGCTACTAGCAGGATTTGCTGCATAAGAGGAGATGGGTTTGATTCCATTGAGGCAATGTGGTCATTGACTGATAATAAAACCTCTAATCACACAGCCATGGGTGTGGTGGAAAAGATAAAATATATTTTGATGCATGCAAACGGATAGTTGTTAGCAATAAGGGTCCATCCCAAGGTAAATGATCATGAGATTATCTTTTTGACCTATTTTTGACCTTTGGGTAGCCCACTTCATGGAGGTCACAATTAGGTAGATGATGGCAGACAGTGCCTGAACTCAATAGCAAGCAGACAGCATGAAGGGAAAAGCACAACGGTCATGAGAGAGGTCTAGAAGCAGCTCGGAAAAGGAAAGGAAAAGGGCGTCCTGGCATTGAACAAAGAGAGCAGCAGAGGACTGATCATTTTCTGTTCCATATTGCTTGGTCTAGAGGGATGATGGAGGAGATAAGTGGAAGGAAGAAGGCCCAGGTATGCAGAGATTATTCTGGCGGATAATGCTGAGTTGAGAAGGAAAGCTAGGACTCAGGTCTACGTGTTTTAGAATTGAGCTCTGTTCATTACCACGTCTTAGCCTCTTTCTTCTCATATTGACTGGAAGATCACTACCCCATTTGTTGCCATTGTTACTGGTGGGCTCTGACTAGTCCTCCATTAGAGGATGCCTGACAGGACATTTGGGATCAAGGCATCATGCCTGCAATAGCCGGAGACAAGGCTCAATATCTAGGACATCTTTATTTCGGTCATGTTTTATATCTCTGGTGAAGAATAAGGTAAAGACACCCAGCTGAGGGCAATGGCTATCATCACACGTTAACCTTTCTTTAATATTGTTTACACAAATATTATCTCCAGTTTTATAGTCCCCTGAATGGGGGGTGCTGGAGAGCAACCACAGATGGTGAGCTTGTCATTCAGATAGGCAGTGGTGCAGTGTTATAGATTTGTAAATGATGCTGCTGGATTTGAAGATGGTGCAGACTAGCAGGTGGTGCTAGTGATTTTCCAGTAGAATGGAGGAATGTGACAATATCTCTTGATTCCCTGGATGAGACATGCTTTAGTAGGGTCTCCTTATGGGGGAGGCCAGTGTGGAGTTTGGGGGGCCATGAAGTGGACGTTTCCACCATAAAGATACAAGAGCAAGAGTTCTTGAGCAGCCGTTCTAACATTGTTTTCTGGGAGGAACATTTTCACTTGTTTCCAGTATAGAGTGCTGCTACAAGGCCATCTTTGTTTTCTTGGCCATGTGCTCCTTGGTGGCGAGGTTGGTGTCTGGGGTGAATCCGAGTGACTTGGCACTGGGTAAAAATTGGGGCTCGAAGCCATGAAGGTTCATGCCCTTGAGGAAGGTTTGTACTATAGCATGCTTCTTCTTGGCAAATAACATGAATTCTGTCTTGGTTGGGTTGAGCTTCAGGTAGGTGGTGGACATCCAGGTCTGCATGGGGTACAGGCAATGTTTGAGGTGATGGAGGTCTGGAGCACATGAGAAATAAATGTGTGCATCAGCATGTTGGTGAGTTTGAATGTTGGTATCATTGAGTAGAGCCTCAAGGGGCTCCATGTAGAGGTTGAAGATGACATGGAACAGTACTTCACAGGTGATAGGTATCTTCTGGAACTTGGGGGTGCCCATGTGAACAAACCGGTGTCATTTGCAAAGGTAGGAGGAGAACCATTGAATGACATTGTTAGCGCATCCAATTGGAAATTTCAGAGAGAGGAGAGAGGACCTAATTAATTGAGAGTGGAACATGAGTGTCCAATGCTGGGATTGGTCTAACACGCTAGACCCTAGGAAGTCCTCAATCCATCATGAGAGGGGCTGGAGTCCAAAAGACAGTGGTCTAAACAGGATGCATGATATCAGTTAGGCAAGCTCTCTGTTTGCAAGAGGGAATTGGTTGGAGACCACATAGTCCATGGCACTGTTTAAGCCCCCCTCAAGCAGCCCGAGCGATAATGACACCAAGAGTGAGTGCTTGTCCATGGTATGTGATGAATTGGTGGATGGAGCACAAGCAACTGTCTGTGATGATTTTCTCATCGAGAACATACAGTATGTATATGACATCCTTGCGTTAGAGGTGTCACACTGTCAATACTATAAATTGATAGTACTGCATTACAGCAATGCATGTCTGAAACTGGCCGGGAGTCACGACTGCCTCATTCTGTATACCATAGCAGCCTACTAAAAACTGTGTGTAAAACAATTGTTGGAATCACAGTTTCACACTATAGATCCTTCTCAATGCTAATAAGTGCGTACTTGGCTGATCTTGAGGCACTGGTGCCATACTCTCTTGATCTCATACAAAAGCCTTCTCAAGACTAACAGGCGCATTTAACCACTTGGATGCTAATGACAAGGGTAACTCGTCATGGAGTGCCCATTCATTTCAATGGAAATTACATGACAAGGATGGAAAAGGCCTTAGCATCCATGGATTCACACAAATTCCCACTGTTGGTTCTTATATTAGAGGGTTCAACACAATATATATGGTAGAGGTCTAGTGCCAAGTGGTTCACACTATTGGACTGTACATTGACCTCTCAAAGCCACATGGTCTGCTTACGGGTAATTGTGGGTCATGTGCCTGGCATGTGGGAAGCAGGTCACAACGACCATTGGGCTAAAAGGGCGTCTGCAACATCCCTTCCCAGCCCCCTCGAGTGTCCTAGCCCGTGCTTCTGCAGCTTCCAGTACACACACACAATTCTTCAGCTGGTTTGTGCTAGGTTAAGCTAGTGCTACGAGGTCTTATCCAGTGACTGAAAGCACTTTGACTGCACAAGTCAATATTTAAAAAATATATAGCATGCACAGTAAGAAAGGGTGTCACAAAATGTAGAAAGAGATTTAGGCCCAGATATACTAGCACTTTGAACTTGATTTGTGTCAAAAAAATTACTCGAATCCAGCGCAAAGTATTGTGGAATTTACTTACAAACACAAATCATGATTTGTGTGGGAAAGTTGGCTAAAGTAATGCAAAGTAGCATTTTGCACTCGAGGGCGTACTATGGGTTTCACACAGGTGTTTCCGTGTAACAACCCACGGGTGGTGTTGCAAATCTCTAGTAACATTGGTAGACAGAGATTTGTGTCGAAAACTTAAACTTCCTCGAGACAGGCATAACAGCATGGCAACTTTAAAAAGTCCTCAAAAAGCAGAGAGTTATCCCAGTGAGGCCAGAAAGGACCGGGTAGTTACAACTTAGGACAACAACATTTCCCTTGTGTGCCGTGTATTAATAATTATCGTACTGCTTATGGTAATTATTAATACATGGCACACACGGGAAGTGTTGTTGTCCTAAACTTTAAAAAGTCACCACAAATCTCCAACTTTGCCTGTGTGCACCTACAGCAAATGACCAAAGTGGGAAAAGTATCAAAGTATACTTTTTGTGCTGCACCAGTCCTTTTTCAATCCATAACCTGTGCTTACCATCACACACACATACAGCCTGGCATCGTGGTGCTAGGATGTGTGCATTGCGCAAGGCAGCATAAAGTATGCCAGCGCGGGGTGAGAGAAAAACAGTGCCATATCTTAATAGACATGGCGTAGTTCTGCTCTCTCACATAACGTAGCACAGCAACTTTGGTCCCTGAACTGCGTTGCATGAAAAGTTAGTAAATCTGTCCTTTAGCTTTTAACATAAAACAAGTATGTTAAAAATTCATATATTTAATCATGCAAATCAATCTGTACCTTGTGTGAACCTTTTCTTTATAGGTTTTCATTAGAAGGGCATCTTCAGACACTGCAGGCTTATTGACAGGCACTATTTTTAAATGACCCACTCGGCAATCTTCTTTGTGGTAGGACAATAAACTCTCAAAGTGGTAGTTTGTTATGTCACTACAAAACACCGGAGGCCTAATGCACAGGGGTCTCCCCCCCACCCCGACATGTGGGCCCGTTCTGCATATTCGCTGTCTCTATCCACCGTGCCTCAGGCTAGGGGAAATGGGTGAGGGTAGCCTCGCCCTCAGAATGGTGGCATTACCATCATTGTGACTTGGCAGCTCCTTGGCAGATGGGCCACCTGGTCAGAGGTTTACACCAGTAGCGCCACCAGTGTATATATGGCTGACCGCCAACTCTAAACAGAGCAGCGGAACAGCGAGTTTGATGAAGCGTGAGCACTGCAGAATGATGGTGGCGATCAAGCTCTGCCCAACTCTATACCAGGCCCTTAGTTTGCCATCTGTCTTTGCACCTGGTCCCTTGAACCTGCCAGCCTGGGTCATATAGTGATGAACCACACACCAAGGATGGTCTAATCAACAGCAAAGTCTTGTTCTTTAGTGCATATGACAGGCAGGAAGTAGTTTAGGCATACCTGCCTGAAGTCAGGGGAAGAGAAACAGGGCTACAACCCCTCCACCTTTGTATGTAAAATATAAAGTTAGGCATTTAGCAAAATGAAACGTGTATCTACATGCACATACCCCATACTTTGAATAGCTACACGTGTCAACTACTCAGGTATTACAAATTGCCTCTTCCTGCTATTAGACCTATTTTATTTCAAATTCCTTTTCTCAGGCCTCCAACCCATCAATGGCTCTATTCCAGGCAATCTCCAATCTCACCATTCTGTGCAGTGCAAAAATCACTGCTCCCCCTCCCAAATTCTTTGCGAGAATTTGGCCTGTTTCTGCTGTGAGATAAAGAGATTAAATGTTGCATTGTGTAATGCACATCACCCCTGCAAGGTTTAATAACTACTTTGATATCTTAGTGGCTTTGACACTTTGTGTTGGGCTTCGGCACAGAAATGAAAGCCTGTTTTATAATATGTGCTTTTAGGAGGCATGATTCCTGTTTTTGTTCTAGTGGCATTTTTGAAGGACATTGCTCATCAGTCACATATTCTATGTGTTCAGGAAATTGGAAGAATCCTTGATTTCACTGCATGCCATTGGTTGCAAAGTTATTTCAAGATAACTTACTTTTTTCCGAGTTCTTTAGGCCTGGTGACTCCCTGAATGGAAGTAGCTCAGTCATCACATATGAGAACTGATCAAAGTGGGATGCTATTTGGTCTTGATTTTGGATGGCGAACATTCTTGGCAGATTACTTAACAGGCATTAATATTGCCACCCGAGTGGCACCCACTTATTCAGTTGCAGGAGGAATAGAAGAAGCATTAGGAATCAAAGCCGTAACATGCAGGTCACACATCCTAAAACCAGATGCTCCCACCCACTAAACTCAATGGGCCTCATTTATGAGGCCTTGCGTCACTTTTACGCCGCCGGTGCGTCACTTTTTGTGACCAGTGGCGTAAAAAATGCACCTTGTTGCACCATATTTACAAAGTGACGCATCTAGGTAGATGCGTCACTTTGTAAACCTCTGCGACACATTATACCTGCGCCAGGTATAATGTATGCAAGGGGGGCGTATTGACGCAAAGAAGGGTCGTAGAAGTGACGCAGTGAAATCTATGAGATTTCACTGCGTCACTTTTAGGATGCCGTTGCGTCAAAATCTTGCGCCTGCCTCACAGCAGGCGTAAGACTGACGCAGGCCCTTTCAGGTGGGGCTTGCCCCATGTGAAAGGACGCATTGCTGGAGTTGCGTCACTTTTGTGACACACTCCAACAATGCGTCACTTTTGCGCTTACAGATACGTCAGAAATACTGACGTATCTGTAACTCCTTGCGACATGATGCGTCATACATTAAATATGACGCATCAGGAATGTCGCAAGGACTGTGCACTGAGAAGTGACGCATCGCTGCTTTCACGCAGCGATGCGTCATTTCTCATAAATGAGGCCCAATAATCTTAGACCTGCACATGTGTGACCTCACACAAGCATATGTTGCAACGTCCTGCTGAGCAGACTGAAGACCCACCTTCGCTCAACAGTCAGGCAGCCCTGCCTTTCTAAAGATGGACTTCAAAATATTTCATGGGTTCCTTGTTATTTCACAGAAGGAATTTTGGGATTATTGCCAAAAAGGCAGTTACCTTGAAACAACTTTGCGAAAACTTTTTCTAAAGTGCTTTGTAACAAAATCTGTACAGCCTGCTTTTGAGCTGTCAAATCATTCATTCACCGTTTTAAAGATCTCTGTCAGTAGCCTATAAACGTTGTCAAATCCACTATCCTTACACAGGTGTAACGAAACTTGAAGGGCCCCCATGCCCCGGACCCAGTCAGGAGCTCACAGGCCCACCCCTGCACAGGGGCAGGGGGTTTGACCAACATGTTTAAAATGCCCAGGTTACTGTTGCTTTTTACTTCCATTGGGTCCAAGGATAGCTCAGTCCCATTGTTTGAAGTGCTAGCCTCGCAGCCATTGGTTGACCTCTTAGGCCCCGCCCCCAGCTCTCTAAGTTCGGGTCTAGTTGAGCCCCAGGTGGGGAGAAATGTACAGACGCCTTTAATAGCTCAGTGCAGCCCAGTGCCAACAGGGCTGGTGGCAAAATTGTTAACCTAACACGTTACTATTTTCACTAGACCTTCCCATCTTTCATAGACCTGGACGTCTCCAGAGTTATCCCCATTTCCCTATCGCCGGTTTCCCAGTCTCCCCGTCGCTATTGGCCGGTTTCCCAGTCTCCCCGTCGCTATTGGCCGGTTCGCCGGTATCCCTCAACAAATTCAAGACCATAAAGCAGGGAAGGGAGTACAATTGCAAGTATAGTAAGGATATCACCACAGTACTAGAAAGGAAAAATTGCACCTTGCCGACAATAGGGTGGTATAAGACAGCCATAAAAAGTGAGCGGAGGGCACCTATCACCCATGAGCCCCGGTACCGCTGCACCTGGGCACAGTGCCACTCACCTGCCACCTTTAGTTAGAATCATCTCAGTGCCCACGGCGAGGAACTTCTCCCACTGGGCCTTGTTCTCCAGCGTCGCGGTGACCCGAGTCTGGGACTTGGAGACGGGCCGCAGGGGGCGCAGAGCCGTCGAGGCGTGGGGCGGGTAGAAGCTCTGGGCCGGTGTGGGGTAGGGCACGGGGCAGCCAAGACACTCCTGAGCCGAGAACTGCCTGCGCAGGGAAGGACCTGCAAGAGAGGGTAGAGTGTGAGCGTCACAGGGAGGGAACGAGGGAGAGAGGGCGCGAGAACAAGAGATGAAAGAGAGAGGGGTGAGAACTTCAAAGGGAGAACAGAAGATTAGACATGTAGAGTGAAGCAGAGGAAGGAAGAAAGAGAGAGGGACCGCGTGAGAAATAGGGGGCACAAATAATGAGAAAGGGAAGCTAACAAAGACATGAACGAATGGGGAGAGAAATGGGAACTGAGGGGCAAGCAGCGAGAGAAAGACAAACAAAGGACATGGCGATGAGACAGCAGGGTGAGAAACATAGGTAGGGCCCGGCACCGAGAAAGAGATAGAAGGGCAGAGGGGGAAGGAGAGACAGCAGAAAGTCAGAGAGGAAGAGGGAAGGAGAGAAAGTGCGGGTCGGGCATACAGTCGGGGTGAGACATATAGTCTCACCCCGACTGTATGTATAGTATATAGAGCCCTGCAGCGAGAAAGAAAGGGAGGGGGAGAGACAAGGAAGAAGAAGAGGGAAGCAGGGAAGGGCGGGAGAAGAAACCTGCAGCCAGACACACCGAAGAGCGCACCCCACACCCAACTTACCTGCCGTCTGGAAGATCTCAAGGCTCACCTGTACCTCCAGAAAACCGGAAACCATTCAGACTCTTGGTTACCCATCAGGGCCTTAACCAATCAGAACACATAATATAACAATGTATACCATGGAACGTATCTTAAAAATGAGTGACGTTACATGGCACGTACATTCTAACATCACATAAACTATTCAAATAACGAAAGGAAAGGGTCTGTTTACTAATATGGGTGTCTCTTTTCGGCCACATTTGGCATGTATGTTTTTTTAATGTAAGTTATAGTCTACATATATTTCTTTTTATATCAGTAAAATGATTGAAAGGAAACAAAATGAAATTCTCTAAGCCAAAACACATTCCAAAGCAGCACAATTAAAAGCCGATATAATGCTACATGCCATGACATACAAAAAACAGAAACCTACCACATAAGAACACATATGACCTAACATATAATCCATGACATAACATACAAACTTTAAAAAAAAATATTTTGTATTGGTTTTTACACTTACAACATATGACAAATAACATATATATTATTATCATCGGATTGTCCACATAGGGGTGACAGCCCATGTGGCTCAGCTGCTGTTGGTACCGTTTACTCTTAGAGCACATACGCTTGAACGTCCCTGCATTACTTCAATCCCACATATAACATATATACAGCGTTTCCTGATATTGGTTTTGGCTTATGACGCTCTGATTTGATGTTGCTGTCTCCCGGTTCTATGGCACTCACTGTAACGACCTCGTAAGGATGAAAGGCTGGGTTGTTGTGACTGCTTGGGTTTACATTTCTAACCTTCGGGTTACATCCAGACCTCTCTAACAGACCCGTTAATCCCCTGACCAATTCTATCGAGAACCGTTGACCTACAGGTGACACCCGCATGTCTGCAGTAAACACAGCAGCCGTTTAAGCTGAGTCACGGGGACTGGACGTGTGCGCTGACAGTTCCATTGCGAATGGAACCTATGACGTGAGCGTAAACACAAATCATCGCCCTACGCAAATGGTCTCACTAAACTATTGTATTACAACTTGTGACCAGTAAGTCACGAATACCCGTATCCTGGCCGTTGGCACATTAACACACTGAGCTACCTCATGAACCTACATTTTACGTTCACAGTGGCTTTCTGGCTAACGTATTAGTGCTATACAACAGAACATTATATATCATAATATTTGGAACGTAATATAACATGCTTAGACACGTCAGAAACAAGAAGAGACTTACAGACGGATATACACATAAACAGGAAGAAAACAGACAAGCAGACACACAAAAGTGTAAACAAAACCATACCTCAGACGGACAGACTTACAGACCAGAGGGAAATAATGTCAAAAGATAGTCAGACAGAAGCAAACAGGCACACATTTTGTTAAAAAGATTTCGCCTTCCTATTTGCATACAAAATGCAAACCTCTAGAGGGAGGGGTTGCATTAGCCATCAAACCACCACAAATACCCCACCCCCTCTTACCTGTCTGCGGTGCACACACCATATGACTGTAGTGTGGGGGCCCGGGGTACCCCAAAAACGGACTGACGTACATAATGCCGAGCAGCGGTGTCAGCAGTCACGAGGGGCAGGGGAAGCGGGGTGCTTTATAGAAGAGGGTCACGCGAAGGGGCGGGGCCAGGAGTGAGGGTGAGGAGAGCCCCCGACGCCCGCCTCGCCCCCACGAACCTAGAGGCACCAAGTGTCCGACAGCTGCCACAGCAAAGCCGGGCCCGCATGGAAAGCAGTGAGAAATCCCGCAGATCTGAGGGGGCTCAAGGCACCCTGGCCCGCGGCGGAGGGGGACCTCTGCAGAGGTGTTAATTGGGTAATGATGGGGCCTAAATCAAACATAAACAGCACTATGAGGCCAGGGGAGAGGACTCCGCCATAAACTACACACCCCTCAGGGGCTGACAAGTGGAATGTGGCACCTGAGCAACCGGGCGACTAGGGGTTCCCTCAAAGACAGGCACTGCCAGGGCGGGCACTGCTGGCTCTGTGCCGTGAGCCCTGGCTCTGAAAGGACACAGCGCGCTCTGAAAGTGGCAACTCTACTCTCCCAGGCGAACTTTGGGCCCATTTAATTACGTGTTTGTGATTCACAAAGCATCACAGGAGTACTTCTGGAAATCGGTGACAGTTTCACGGTTTCTCCAATCTGCAAAACTCGTACAAGTGGATTTTCCTTAAAAAAATCTGCAGATACGAATGTGGGTCTGCCTGCACATGTAACCCCGTTTCAATTCAGTGCTGAATCTTTCACCCAGACTCCGATTAAAAGTGTACGTGTTGGGGGTTTCCACTTTTTGTCAAATGCACTTTCACCTGCCTTTCACACTCAGGAGTGCATTCATGTGCCTTTCCATGCACGCAAACTACATGCTAATCATTTGTTGCACACACAGGCAAGAAAAGATTACACATACTCATTGACTAAATCCGAGACCAATGGTTTGTAAAAGTTTCCATTTTAGTATATTTATTTTAAAGAACCAAATATATTTTCATGCAGTAAAATATCTTTTGCAATATCACTGTTTTTCAATGTTAAAAGTGCCCCAAGACCCAGACCACCGACTCGGGCATACTAATCAGAAGGAGAAAGGGGACACCGTTAGACATCAACAAACAAGGGATGACTAAGGCTGGTCATAACAAGTCCGGCCTCACGTATCTTTTGTAGCATCTCGATGCCCAGCGCCCAACACCCTTGACAGCGCTGGGAGAAAGGCCCGCCCCTGCCGCTAAGGTAGCGGCGCCTATCCTGAAGGAATGAGAAGAAAACCCCGCAGACCCCAGACCCAGTACCCCCAGGGCAAGCCTGAAAACCGCTTTAAATTGGAACTGTGACAAACAGTGGCCATTCTCATGTATGAACAGGGCCGAGCCCCCACCCTCGGGACACAGAGGTAGGTAAGCCAGCATCCGGGCTACCGGGCATGCTGCCACCCCCGGGGCGGGCCGGAGATGTACGGGGGCACCCTTCCCCCCTTGGTCCGTTTTTGAACGCCTGAGCAGCACTACTAACCCCCCCGGGGAAAGGGCCAGGTCCCGGAACTGCAAGCCCCCCCATGGTCAGATCTAGAGGACCCTACCAATTCGCTCAGGCGGAAGGCCCCATAGAAGGCTAAGCAGAAGGCTGCTCCCAGTAAGACCTCCTCGAACGGAGAATCGCACACAGCAGGTAAGACCCTTAATATTTCCGACAAGGTAGGGAGATCCAGTGGCCTACGACAGTCCCGCCTTGGTCCCTCCAGTCTGGCCCACCCGGTCAGTGCTTTTCTGATGAGGAAGGAAGACCCAGGGTCCCGCACCCCTGCTACCTTGGCAAAGAAGGCGATGGCCGACAAATTTGCCCTTGCGTAGGCCACCGCCTTCCCCTGATCCCTTAGCCTTTGAAGGAAACCATGTACTGCTTCTGTAGAAAAAACATTTGGAAAGCCTGACTGTTTGGCGAAACCCAAGTACACATTAAATTGCTGTTGGTACGACTGTTTTGTGCGATCACTCAGGGAGGCACCTACCAGCCCCGCTAAAGCGGGGCTCCAATTGTCCACAGTGACGTAGGGAATATCGTCATTCGCTCCTCTGCCTGTGGGTGGAACCTCCGGAAATCCTGCAACTTGGAACGAGACAAAGCATCAGCTGCATGGTTATCAATACCTGGTATATGCGCCGCCTTGAAGGTTAAGTTTAATTTCAAGCACGCCAGGACCAACAATTTCAACAAGCGTAGCACATGGGGGCAGGTAGCTCCCTGCCTATTGATGACCTCTACCACAGCCATGTTGTCTGACCAGAAGGTCACCGCCCTATCCCTGAAGTGATCAGCCCAGATAGTCACCGCCACCCAAATGGGGAAGAGCTCCAGGAAGGCAATGTTCCTTGTCAGGCCACTTTTGTGCCAGGCGGGAGGCCAGACCGCCCCGCACCAAGCGGCACCCAAGATGGCGCCAAAGCCAATGCTACCTGCCGAGTCTGTAACAAGGCCCAGCTCCGCGCTGGTCACCGGAGGGGCGGGCCACACCACCCGCCCATTGAAATCCGCCAGGAAACCACGCCAAACCCTCAGGTCCTCCTTTACACTAGCCCGTAACCGCACCCTGTGGTGCTTTTGGGTAAGACCCACCATGGCGCGGGCGATGGACCTGGAGAAGGGGCGTCCCATTGGGATGATACGAAGTGCAAAATTCAACTGCCCTACCAGGACTTGGAGCTGATGTAGTGACACCTTTGGGCCCGCTAAAGCCGCTTCAATTGCCCGGGAAAATGACACCACCTTGTCCCGGGGTAGTCTGCACTCCCCAGCTACAGTATCAATTTCAATCCCCAAGAAGGACATACAAGTCTCAGGGCCCACCGTCTTGTTGGGAGCCAAGGGGACCCCGATTTCCTGGAACATGTTCACCAATTCCTCCAGCGCCTGCGCGCACTTACCAGACCCAGCTGGGCCCATCACCATGAAATCATCCAAGTAGTGCACCACATCAGTGCACCCCGACCTGTACGAAAAAACCCACTGCAGCATGGAGCTGAAGGTCTCGAAATATTTACAAGATACCGCGCATCCCATAGGCATGCATTTGTCATAGTAAAACTGGTGTTGAACCTGAAAGCCTAGCAAGTGGTAATCGTCCGGGTGCACCGGCAGCAGGCGGAAGGCCGATTCTATGTCCGTTTTAGCCAACAAGGCACCTCGCCCTAGCTCCCTGACCTTCTGAATAGCGGAATCAAATGAGGAGTATGTCACTGTACACAGTGCCGGGTCAATAGAGTCGTTCACTGAGGAGCCCCTAGGCGCCGACAAGTTGTGGATCATCCTGAACTGCCCAGGCTCCTTTTTTGGCACTACTCCCAGAGGTGAACACACATAATTTTCAAGGGGGGGGGAAGGGAAAGGTCCAGCTACCCGGCCCAGCGCACACTCTTTCTCTACTTTAGTAATCACTACTGACGGGAGAGTCCTGGCTGACAACAGATTGTTGCACCGACTAACGGGGGGGACATTCACCGCAGGAATCCGGAACCCAGCTGAAAAACCCTGAAACAGAACCAAGGCCGCCCCCCTATCGGGGTACCGGTCGAGCCAATAAGTCAAACGTACAATGTCTACGGGGGTAGGCAGTTCAGGCCTGTGGGGGTTTAACATCTCTTGTCGCTGCCCCGCCTCCCCGCTCTCTCGCTTTTTGGTTGCACTTGAACTCAGGATGGGAGGGATGGCCGCAGAAGGAACAGGCATGTTTAAACTTGCATTGTCTGGGGGGGTAGGTGCACGCTTTACTATTAAAGGTCCAACAAACTCCTCTTTTCTCCCCTGGGCCCCCCTGGGATGTCCGAAAGGGCTGCCTGGCAGGCTGCTCCCTGCAGCTAGTACTTTCCAACCAGGCATTCACCTCCACCTGGTCCCATCCAATACCTGGGTTTTGCTCCTTGGCCCAGCGGAAATCCCTGTCATAGTTCAACCAAACTAAGTTACCTTGAGTAGCATGCGCTTTCACAATCTTATTCATATAAAATACCAGTGGGATAGCTAACTCCTGTCTCTTTTCCAACAGTACTGAAACGAAAACATGGAACCCAAAAAGCCAGTTGGTCAGAGTCTCTTCCACCCGGGGCCTCCTCTCTTTAAAGGACCCCTCCTTGCCTTCTCTCTCCCTGAGGTCTATATCCCTCCTATTGGGCCTGATCAGGGAGAAGATATCAATGTAAGCGCCCTTCCAGATTTTTTCCCGCATTTCTGGGGACACATGAGTGGCCAGCATTCCCGATTGGGACAGTACGTTCCCTTGTATTCCTCCCAGGGATCCCCCAACCTCGCTGGCCCCCCCAACCCCGTTACCTAGCTTACCTCCTACGGATCCAGCCGTCTGAGTGGCTGCCTGGGATAAGGGTCCACTCGCTCCACTTGGAGTCGCCTTGCGCAATTCTGCTACCTGCGCCAGCTGCTTCTGAATGGTCTGCAGCGCCCCCTGATCTATTGCCTGTTGCGGGGCCCATGGCGCTGTCGCCCCTGCACTTGCTGGATCCACCCCTTTACTAGCGGACGACAATTGCCCTACCAGGGTAGCCACTGATGCTAGAAGACTTTCAACGGGGTCTTGCACTCCTGCCCCTGCGGCCATCGGCTGCGGCGGGGGCGGAACCGGCGCGCCCCCACCCGGGGCTAGTGTCTGCAGTGTCGACCTGATTTCAGTCAACAGCGCCCCAACCGGATCTGGGGGGACAATGGACTGTGGTGCCCCTGTTACTGAGGTGGGGACCACGACTACTTCAGGGCTCATAGGGGTGGGGCAGAGGACGGGACCTGCTGATCCCACGTCCTGCTCCTCCACTACGCGGGTCTGCCCCCGCTTCCTGGCCTTCTCTGCCCTGTTACTCTTAGGTGTTCCCCCCTTCTTCCGCAGCGGGGGGAATGCCGCTCTCGGCGCTACCCCTTCCCTGAGTGGCCTCTCCACCACAGGCTCAGGCTGTTTGTCCTCGCTCCCCGACCCGCTATCCGGGGTGTCTTTGCTCAGTTTGCGCAACAGTAATTTCATAATCTGGGCCAGCTCCGGATCGGTGCCCTTCCTCTTATGCCCTCCTTTCTTGGGGGCCATCTCGCTTAACAAATCTGGCCGACTCGTCTCTGCTGCAGGCGTTCCCTGACTCTCACCCCTCCTAACTTATGCCGCTGAGCGACCTGCGCGCCTGGAGCCCCAACGCCTGCGCTCCCTGTGCCCCCGAGTCGCCGTCCACACAGCCCGGCAGGAGCCCGCACCCCGTGTGGAACCCCACGTGCAGCCGCAACCCCGAGAGCGGAGCTGAAAATTCAAGTTAGCGACCCTCCACACACCCCCCGCCCGTGAACCACGGCTGCCCGCGAGGTCCCCAGAGGCACCCGACTCCTTACCTTGCCACGTGCACGGCACCCTTCTCTCTCTGCTCCGCGCCCGACGCCGGATCCAACGACCGCTGCACTCCCTCGATAGCCGAAGTCCTCCGACCAAGCTCCTCTCTCGTTGCCGCTCTCCCTCGACAATCCAACGGGAGACGCGGGAAAAGTTAAAAGAAGACTAGGCCTGGAGTCAACGAGTCAGCAGCGGGATCCACACAGTCCAGCAGGGGCGAAGGGAAAAGAGACCCCGGTCAAGGGATCTTGACCTTACATAGGGCCGGGGTCTCCGCCCCTCGCCCAAACCGGATGCGCGTCACCCGCGACCCGGAAGGGATCCATCCTTGAGAGAGGGGGAGGCGGCCGACTGTCATTGGCCGCCCGGCCGCCCCCCCTGCTACCACTGGGGGCGGGGGCCGGAGGGGACGTGCCCTAAGGGCGCGCCTCGTGAAGCGCGTCGCTTGGCAGAGGTGTTAATTGGGTAATGATGGGGCCTAAATCAAACATAAACAGCACGATGCGGCGAGGGGAGAGGACTCCGCCATAAACTACACACCCCTCAGGGGCTGACAAGTGGAATGTGGCACCTGAGCAACCGGGCGACTAGGGGTTCCCTCAAAGACAGGCACTGCCAGGGCGGGCACTGCTGGCTCTGTGCCGTGAGCCCTGGCTCTGAAAGGACACAGCGCGCTCTGAAAGTGGCAACTCTACTCTCCCAGGCGAACTTTGGGCCCATTTAATTACGTGTTTGTGATTCACAAAGCATCACAGGAGTACTTCTGGAAATCGGTGACAGTTTCACGGTTTCTCCAATCTGCAAAACTCGTACAAGTGGATTTTCCTTAAAAAAATCTGCAGATACGAAAGTGGGTCTGCCTGCACATGTAACCCCGTTTCAATTCAGTGCTGAATCTTTCACCCAGGCTCCGATTAAAAGTGTACGTGTTGGGGGTTTCCACTTTTTGTCAAATGCACTTTCACCTGCCTTTCACACTCAGGAGTGCATTCATGTGCCTTTCCATGCACGCAAACTACATGCTAATCATTTGTTGCACACACAGGCAAGAAAAGATTACACATACTCATTGACTAAATCCGAGACCAATGGTTTGTAAAAGTTTCCATTTTAGTATATTTATTTTAAAGAACCAAATATATTTTCATGCAGTAAAATATCTTTTGCAATATCACTGTTTTTCAATGTAAAAAGTGGACACAGTTAATTTTTCTTTCAATACAATGGGGGATATTGTTAAGAAAGTGCGATAATCATCGCCAAAATCAGCTAACGCAATCTTTTATATCGCCGTCTATTGCAGAAAAATAACTCAGTGTCAACGTCGTATTCTCAACACGGCGGTAACATACAATAGTTTTCCAACATCGCGTCAAATGTCCGTAATAAAAGACCCTGGATGGCGATAAAAATCTAAATCCCCACGTGAAAAAACTTGCAATGGGCACAACTGCGTTAAAAAATCCAGCGAGAAGCAGTGCCAGCCTGCAAGTCCCACAAGTCTGGCGGCCAAAATCACTATAAAAGCGGCAACCAAAAGCACAAACAAGACCCAAACAACCGGGAATGTAGCCGGAGCAAGTACAGAGGACAACCAGAACCCCACAAGCCCCACGGAGGACCAGCCTGGGACCATCATTGGGGAGATGGTGGCAGGAGTTGGGGGACCGGACACTGCACAACATGACCTGAGCCAAAAGCAATAGGGTGAGTAACAACCAGGGACTGGGGGGACGGGGGGAGATGGGCACAATGGCACACATGCAGAAGTAAGTATAGCACATCTGCGGACAAACCATGCCCAAGAGTCTATTACTGCTTTTAGTGCTGGAACGCCCCTTTGCTGGGGCAGCTGCGCGCTTTATAAGTCAGCCTAACATAACATAACATAACATAACATAAAATAACATAACTCAGACCAAGAGCCCAATTTACGCAAGTCTGCAACATCTCAGCAATGTATAAGCACTGAGGCAAAAGGCACACTGCCTGGAAGGGATAAGGGCCAGCCAAATCAGAGCCGAAGCGGCAACTCACCCACAATGCAGCACACACACATAAGATGCAGAGCACCCCAACATTGACAACAATGTGGTACAAACTGCAACACATTCACAGCAGACCAGAGGACACAACTGCTTTCGCTTGTGTGTAGAAAATGGCCATTTGCATTTGGCATAGCAGAAAACTGTGAGATGACAATGTACAAGAACAACTTCACATCACTGATGGTGTAGATATGCCAAGTGTCTTGCTTCAAATAGGCATCCCCTCATAAACAGTCACAATGTACATTGCCATTCAGTCTGACAGGAAACGTGTACAATGCGTGAACATACATGTGAACACAATGTCAATCTGCATTTCCCCTTCACATTGCAGAGGGAGAACCAACACCTCCTGCAGAGCAGACCCAACAACTCAGCACAGACGACGAAGAGGACCTCCCCAACATCTACACCGACGCACTCCAACCGCTCAGGGACAGCTCCGGCACCGCACCTCCAGGAGCAGGGCAGCCCAGCTGCATCCATGAGACCACACCCCCTGCACAGACCACACAGCAGGAAACACCCACCACCACAGCTGTCTCCCAGACCCCCATGACCAACACATGGCCTTCCAACGCCGTGTGTTAGGGTGCCACAAGGAGATGTCTGACTAGCTGCGGGTTGGGTTCAACCTCATGGCAGCCAAACTAGATGCCATACGAGGGTGTCTAAGTCCCATCAAGGACCACTCACAGTCCCTAACGGACACCCACTGTCCGCTCCTTGCTCTACAACAAGCCATGGCTGACATCGCTGGAGTCATGACTCTGAGCCAAGAACAACTGTCAAGTAGGAGTGGCCCCAGCGATGTCATCTGTGAGTTGGGACACATAAGGAGAATGATGAAGAGCTTGGAGCGGATGCAGACGGAAAGAATGTTTGCCACGGTTGCACATCAGCGAGATGTAGCTCGGATCTTCCATGCCCTTGCAGATCCTCATCATGGCACTGATGCCACAAGGCCTGGCGCGGATGGATGCTGATGCTACTACTACATCCACATCTCCTCCCCCTGAAGTGCAAGTGCCACACAGTGCAGCAGATTCCCCCCCTCCGTCCTTTGATGTGTCACTGCCACACAGTGATGCAGACAAAACACCACCAACCGCATGTGAGGCACCTGACACATCAGAGGACGAAGATAATGACGAATCTGGCTTTGTGGCTAGAATGAAGTGGTAGCATTCATCTCCGCCATATAGCCAGGTTCAACTTGGTTCTGCCCTTGCATCATGCCCTGAAATAACACCTCCCACAGTTCCCCTATACACTGAGCGATACTCACCTTGGACCATGACATGGACTGCCATATTTGGTTTGGTTATTAATGACACAGCAATCACAGTACCTACTGTAGTCTTCCCCTCCCTATGAACTTGTCAATCCCAAAAGGACTCTGGCTGGCCCTACACAGGCCAACAATGTAAAGTGGGGTTTGCATGGCTCTGTACTGGTCCAACTTCTACACTCCAATGAATGTGAATAAAACATTCCAATTCACACAGACGTGTCATGGCCATGATCAATCAAGAATGAAAGTATGGATGAATGTAGGGACAGTGATTCCATAAAAAAAGGTACTCCCTGGGTAATGCTATCAATGCGCAGGTATGGCCATGGCTCCGATAGGCATTGAGACACTTATTGTAATTGAAATCAAAACTCATCACAGTTAAATACAAGTGAAGGTGCGTAGACTTTATTAGTGTGAAAAAGTGAGTTTCTGTTGCAGTACCCCCCCCCCCACTTTTTGCCTGATACCTGATGCACTTTTCCTTGGTGAGCCCTGGGTCCCTGCCAATCAGGTACCCAGGGCCTGTGTTCCTGCCCTAAAAACTATACTAAAGCCTAAACCCAATTGGCATTTCTGGCCACATGTCAGCCCCTAGTAAATGGTACCCTAGATACCCAGGGCATTGTGACCAGAGAAGACCCCTAAGGGCTGCAGCACTTATTGTGCCACCTTTAGGGGCCCTGTACCTTGACACCCACACACTGCCTGTGCAGGCTGAGTGTCTAGGTGCAGAACTAAGCAAAGAGTCGACATGGCACACATCCCTGTGTGCCCTGCCCACAAACCCACTGCCCTGGCATACATCAGCCACCCCTCTAGCTGGGTGCCCTATGCCAATGGTATGGGCACAGGTGCCTGAGCCATGTGCCCCTACAGTACCCAGGGCCATTCCTGGGCACTGTAAGTGCAGTGATGCCATTAAGAGTATATGGTGCTGGGAGGTTGTCATTAAGAACTCCACAGCACCATAATGGCTACACTGAACACTGACAAGTTTGATATCAAACTTCTCAGCACATTAAACCCACACTGATGATAGTGTGGGATTTATTGTAAAATGCACTACAGAGGGCATCTTAGAGATGCCCCCTGAAACCTAACCTACAATCCTCGTCTTGTCTGAGAGGCTGCCATGGCTGCCTCACAGCAGACATGTTGCTGGACCTCTGGGTGGAGAGCTCCCGCTCTCCTGGGCCTGCAACAATGCACATCCTGGGTCAAGGTGCCAAGCCTCCTCCCCCAGGATGGGCAGGGGAAGCTTCAAAGGTATTCCGCCTTTGTGAGTTTCTCCAGACCACTTGCTGTACTCAGCAACTAGCCCCCACCAGTTCTGACCCCCACTCTGGCTGAAAGACTGGCAGGAAAACCTACGTCAGAACGGGGGGGGGTGCCAGCCTGTGCCAACTCCACCCCTCAGGTGGGAGAGGTGATACACGACCCCGGGCTCCTGCCATCTTGAAGATGGGGAGCCCTGCCCAATCACAGCTAGGCTCCTGCCCCCCTCCCATAGGAGAGGAGCAGGCTAGGGGGTGTACCCACCCCAGGACAGGGACCCATTGGTCCCTGCCCTTGCCCTACCTGTAACATCACTAAATTTAGTATTTAGGGGCATCCTGAACCTTTTTCCACAGATCCAGATTACGAAACAAGAAAGAAGATCAAGGAACACAAAGACCTGCCATGCAGCTGCTAAAAAGAGGAAGACACCAACTGATTTGGTCCCAGCCCTACCGGCCTGTCGACCCTCGAACCTGCTCCTGTTAAACCCGACATCTCCAGTGGTCAGCAACCTCAAAAACCCCGGAGGACCTGACTGCCTTGTGACTCTGACTACCTGGGTCTCCCACGAGCAGTGGTAGTGCTCAAAGCAAGTAACAAGCCCTAGCATCAGCCCGGAACCGCGAACCATGCACACTCTGCACCCGCCAAACCTGGCCTGTACCGGAGTGAATCAAGACCCTGAGGATGTCCCCCTGGCGATTCATACCTGGAATCTGGTGCCCAAGGACCCTCCTCGACGACCCCGACGACGCCTGCAGACTCAGGACAAAGGACCCCTCCGACCACGACCAGCAGGGGGTAAAATTTCCCGACCTCAAAAGACACCCCTGCACCCGGCGCCCCACGGCCCCCTGTGCCCAACTCCTGGGTGCCTACCTATCCTCCAAGATCCCAACTTACCCCTCGGAGTGTTGGTCACTCCAGAAGATCCACCGTCCCCAAGCCTGTAGCCTTTGTTCCCTTTTCAAGATCCTCATTGAATAACATTGAGCGCCCAACGGCTAAAAAGCACTCTGCACCCCGCCGCCCGAGTGCCCCTGGGAGTGCAACCTTTGTCCTATCCTACTTCCCCATTTGCCCAGAGTAAGTGACCAGGAGCCCAGCTCCCACAGCCGCGTGGCCTGCTAGCCAGCAGCCACAAACCAAAGGCCCCCTGCCTCTCATTGGATAACATTGGGCCTAACCACCTCTGCACACGGCCGCCCCTGTGCCGCTGAGGGTGTACCAACTGTACCTACCTGACCCTGTGGGACCCCTGATTCTATGCCCGGAACCTTAACTTCACCAGTCGAGTACTCACCTGAAAACCGATGACTCACTTTCCTGCCATAGGATAACATTGACTGGTTTGACTCGAAATTTCTTCAGTGTGAAGTTTTGAAACTTTAAAATATTCATCTAAGATCAGCCGAATAACGAATTTCGAATTACTCGCCTGGGATCAGGAGAGAAGCCAGTACTGTACCTTGTAGCCCAGTCCTGAACCGCAAAAGTAATCACAACCGTGTTTTCTAGTAATCTAAATTTCTGCTATAGGAAACCATTGACTGTTTTTTCTGTGAAATTTCTTCTGTCTATTTTTGACAGCTACAAATATTCCCTAAAAATCGTACCAACTACTAAAATGTAATTATTTACCTGTCTTAGGTAGAGACCCCAGTGCTGAACCTAGGAGTCCAGTACTGGATTACAAAAGTAACGAGAACCTACTTTACCTGTGCTTTGAATTTCCTTCCATTGGATAACATTGCTGGTTTTGCACTAAAAAGTTTCAACTTTTAAAATACCTTTATAATCTTTAGAAATCATTGCAATAACTAAAACGTTTTTACTAAACTGTTTTCAGCTTATACCCCAGGACTGAATTTAGGGTCCAGTTATGAAGTTACAAAAGTAATCTAGAAAGTAATCAACTGCATTTATGAAGAAAAACCCATTGAGCTCAATGTTAAATTGTTTAGAATTGTGTTGCCTACTGCAACCATTGTACCTATTGTGTTTACAAAGTTTATTGCCTCTTTGCAAAATAATTACATGAGAGTACTCATATCGAGAAAAGTATATTTTGATACCTGTTGGTTCTAAAAATAGAACAACTATATCTTTGGATATAAAAACAATTGGCCTAGAGTTCAGTTCTTGAGTGTGTGAAACCTTTTGCTGATGGAGAGTGTGTGCAACAGATGCTTTACACTGTCCTCTGGTACTGCCTTACTGCTCGACCAAGCTACCACTTTAGAGAGTAAGGTCAGACCTGACTTTAACCTCTGTTATGCCTCTGGGGATTGTGGACTCTATACACACTGTACCTTACTTTGGTCCAATACTTAGTAGTAGTAGTAGTAATACATATAGAGCCACTTTCTCACATTGGTGGATCAGCGGTGGGATACAAACTTGCATTTGTTGGACTACTTAGTTACATCTGATCACACAACAGAACTCATAAATTGCCTTTAGAATTCTGAAATTGTTTTTTCCAAAATACTAAAAGTCTTGTAGGGCTTTGCTTAAGTCCCATTAGAATTTTAGAAAAATAAAAGTCACTATAGTCAGGGTAGAGTGTTAGAACTGTCAAGTTAGAATGTCTCAACAGAACCCAGCTATTAGTAAAGATAACACCATGGACCTGGTGGTTGAAGAGCCCGACCTCACACCTTACTCACACTTGAATTTCAAGGAATTAAGGTCCTTATGCAAACTTTAAAATATACCAATAGGCCTGCATCCAACCAAACTAGGGCTCCAGGAGCTCCTGGCTGAGCATGCTAAAGGCCACCCCTCTGAACATGGTGAAGACCAGACAGAAGAGGGAGAGGTGTCTGAGGAGGAGGATAACCCCCCCCCAATCATCTTTAGGGAGGAAAGGGCCCCCATACCCTTGAACTCCAGAATCAGCATCTGGGAACCTAGGGACCACACAGGTGGACCAGGTACCAGAGAGTTCACTGGGGGAGCCCCCAGTGAGGAGGACAGCTTTCTAGCAAAGCTGGCCAAAAGAGTGGATCTAGAGTCCAGATTCCTGGCTCTAGAGAAAGAAAGAAAATAGATGGGTTTAGCACCCATCAATGGTGGCAGCAATATAAAAATAAGGATAGGGAAGAACTTTCTGACCCTAAAATCCCCAAAGGGATTGTCCCTAAATTTGAGGAAGGTGATGACATCACCAATAGTTCACAGCCTTTGAGAGGGCTTGTGAAATAAGAAGAGTAAAGAAACATCTCTGGGGGGCACTCCTCTGGGAACTGTTCTCTGGTAACTGCAGAGACAGGCTTCTGACACTCTCTGGGCCAGATGCAGGGTCCTATGACCTCATGAAGAGCACTCTGATTGAGGGATTTAGACTCACCACTGAGGAGTACAGAATTAGATTCAGTGGGGGCTCTAAAAACCAAGAACCAATCCTAGATTGAGTTTGTAGACTACTCAGTCAAGACACTGGATGGCTGGTTAACTGGAAGCAATATGAATGACTTTAATGGAATTTACAACCTGTTTATGAAGGAACATCAGGCACTGGAGTGGCAAAGGGCGGCTCTCGGAGAGTCGTAGGAGAGAGGAGGACGGCTCCCTCGAGGTCCTAGAGCCCAAAGTATCCCCAGACATCACCCATCAACACCCCCTCCCATCTGACAGACCCACTCTGCGGCTGGGCATAATAAAAACCAGGCAGCGTGAAATCTTCATCCCCGCCAGCCGACGCTACGACTTCCCACTCAGGTCTTATCAGCGCAACGCAGTGCGGCTTAAGGCACACACGCGCTACAGTACGGAGCTATGTATGGGCTATTAGACTAATAAACTCCTTTACATGAATTTCCTGTAGCAGGCGAGCGCTTCTGAAAAGCAATAACCTGCCTGGCTCCGATAATGGTATTTCTTTTATGTGTCAGGAGGCAATGTGAGGGCAAAGTCACTAATTCATTTTACCTGCCATTACATTACAGCTGTCCTCAAACAACATGAAGCAGCAACATAAACTGTATTTCGGGACACGTAGCTGCAGATTAAGGGTAAATCGCACAGTACTCTGCCTCAGAGCTTGTGTTATGTCTCCAGAATAGTATATTACACGACTAGTACTCGGTGCAGGTAAAAACGGATATAAAACAGAGACCACTCTGCACACAATGGCTCAGGGGATTAAAGCAACTGTTGCAGAAATCAATGTTTAACCTGAAAACTACAGGTCCGACTTCACAAAGGGCCCATCAGATAGTAGTCTCATCAAGAAATAATAATACGCACTTGCATGAAGCCTACAGTTAGTGTCTCCTTTGATATATGCATTAAAAACAAGCGAGATCCCGAAAATGAAAAAAGACTGCGCTGCAGCCGGCGCATGGGGATCTCTTGTTTTTATCAGGCCATGTGTTTCTAATCAGAACCATATGGCCCCATAAAGATAAGAAAGTGCTTTGTGACAGCAGCAAAGTAGGCAAGCAAGGCCGGCTCGGAGGCGAAAGGGCCTCAACCAAAAACCCTCATTTCCAATGTCAGGCACGGGTTTAGGATAAACGGTGACGCCAGCCAATGGAAATTAGGAGCGGGGCTTCAAGCCCTCTACTGAAACTCCTTATTCACATTAAATCTCGCCGAGGCGTGCAGCGCTTTGCGCTGCAATGCCATGCGAGACCTAAAAACTTTGACCATGAGGTTGAACACAGGCCCCTGCAGCGGACGCATTAGTCCACTGAGCCACCAGCCCGACATACACCTATCTATCTATCTATCTATCTATCTATCTATCTATCTATCTATCTATCTATCTATCTATCTATCTATCTATCTATCTATCTATCTATCTATCTATCTATCTATCTATCTATCTATCTATCTATCTATCTATCTATCTATCTATCTATCTATCTATCTATCTATCTATCTATCTATCTAACTCTCTCGCCCTCTCTATCTATCTTTATCTATCTATCTATCTCTCTCTCTATCTCTCTCTATCTCTCTCTCTACTTATCTCTCTCTCTCTCTAGCTCTCTCTCCCTCTTTATCTATCTCTCTATCTGTCTCTGTCTGTCTTTCTCTCTCTCTATCTGTCTCTCTATGTGTCACTGTCTCTATCTGCCTCTATCCATCTCTGTCTCTATCTGTATTTGTCTCCACCTGTCTCAGTCCCTGTCTGTCCCTGTCCCTCTCTTTATCTGTCTCGGTCTCTATCGGTCTCTGTCTGTATTTGTCTCTATCTGTCTCTGACTGTCTCTGTCTCTATCGCTGTCTGTCTGTCTCTGTCTCTATCTGTCTCTGTCTGTCTCTATCTCTGTCTGTCTCAGTCTCTATCTGTCTCTATCTGTATTTCTCTCGATCTGTCTCTACCTGACTCTGCCTGTGCCAGTCTCTCTCTGTCTCTATCTGTGTCTCTTCCTCTATCTCTCTATCTATGTCTGTCTCTATCTGTATTTGTCTCTATCTGTCTTAGACTCTGTCTCTATCTGCATTTCTCTCGATGTGTCTATGTCTCTGCCTGTCTCTGTCTAGCCCTGTCTCTCTCTGTCTCTATCTGTGTCTCTTTCTCTATCTGTCTCTCTCTCTCTATCTATGTCTGTCTCTAGCTGTCTCTATCGGTATTTGTCCCTATCTGTCTCTGTCTCTATCTGTCCCTGTCTCTGTCTCTATCTGTCTCTGTCTGTCTCTGTCTCTATCTGCCTGTCTCTGTCTGTCTCTGTGAGAAGTTGGCTTGGTATACCTTGCACCAGTCCAAACAACCCTTATGGTGATTGGTTGTAAGTCAACCTTATAGACAAGCTATCCTAGTGGTAGCATGGACAAAAGCAGTCTTAGGCTAAACTCAAGAGGGCATGTGAAGCCAGCTGTTTTACCATATGCAATCCCTTTAATACCAAATGAAAGGACACCACACAAGTTATATATTATAAAATATATGTATTTATTACTAGAATAATCCTCTGTACTCTTTATGAGGGCAGAAGCACAAGCGTTAAACAAAGAACTTCATATAACGTACAAAAGTTGCACAAATATGGATAGGCCCTGGTTTCCCCTAAAATTATATACTAAAAAAGTGGTATAGGAACCACGTCACGAACAATGGTAAGGCCTAGGACCTTGAGAATCGCTGGGGCTACACTGGACTAACAGAAGTTAGGACGTGGGAGGCCCACAGGATGCGGGTGCAGTGTCTAAATGAACACGCCTGCACCAATAGAAGTCAATGGTGCGTAAAAGTTAGAAAGTTGCAGATTTGGAAGTCTTCCGCCTGGACTAGAACTTAACCACTTAAAACTAGGACACTAGGGATGTAAACCTCTACAGGAGCACCGTAGTACTCTCGTTACCTCACCCACAGGAAGCGGGTGCACAGGTGTCAAAGTGTGTCGGGTTTCGTCATGGAGTTCCATGGAGCCTTGGAGAAAAGATGCTGCAAGCGACCAGGAGAGAAGAGTCCGGTTGGATCGAAGGGTGGATCGAAGATGTAGAGTACCTGAAAGCAGAGGGGACAGAGTCTGGGTCACTAGCCAGTGACCAGGAAGGAACCAGGCGATGTCGGGTTGCGATCAGGTGATGTCGTGAAGCTTGTCTCCGCTGCCACGTGGACCAGGAGGTATCGACGATGACCAGGAGCTGGACACGGACTGTCCCACGAAGGCTCTCGCTGTCGGCGGTGTCGGATCGCGATTCGGAGTCAACAGGCCTTGGCAAATGCAACCCACGCAGGAATCGAAGATTGCTTCTGGATCAGACCAGCAAGGTCTGATGGGCTGCTCCTTTTCAGGGGAGCAAGGGCCAGTCTGGAGCAACCAGACCAGCATTGAAAACTTGAAGGTTCGTCGTCACAGGGGCCACTAGCCAATGGGCAAGTGACCGGACAGACGCGTCAAGCAGGAAAATGCAAAAGGGCCCCACACAGCACTCGGTGAGTGTGGAGAGGTGATCTTCAGTGCAAAAGCTGCATCGCAATTCCTAATGCACAGCTTCGAGGGTGCCTCAGGAGCTGCACAGAAAGCACTTCGCTGGCTTTCCAAGATTGCCGGTCCCACGTCTCACGTCACATCCATGGGTCTCAGCTTTGCTGTGGCTGTGGATCGGGCTGTTGGATGTCTGAAAATCTGGTTCTTGTTGATCTCTGTCGTTCGAGCTCCAGCAGGAGCAACAACAAAGCAAACTATTGAGCGCTTGATGGTGCCTGCTTGCACAGGGTGGTCACTCCTTGACCACAAGGGAGATTCTTCAGTCTTCTACGTCGAGTAGGATGTCAAAGGGTCCAGAGTTATGTATCAAAGTTTCAGTCAGGATTATCTAAAGTCTTGGGACACAGCTCCTACCTTTATTCCAAATCAAGGGGCTGGATTACCTGCTAGGTACCTCCTATGGGTGGGACCCAGGAAGGGGTGGTTACACCCTTTTCCCTTTGTCCAGTTTCGCACCAGAGCTGGGGCTGGAGTGCCCCAGCACCGGTTTGAACTGGGCTATGCATGGGACACCTTGTGTGCCCCAGGCAGTGTCTAGTTTCATTCAGCCCTCCCTGCCCCAATCCACTATCTCCTGTCTGGGGTGGTGTTAGCACCTCCCTGTGACAGGAAACCTATTGTCCGGGCCTCCCCTGCCGGAGTTTCGGTCAGCAGCAGGAGGCCAGACTTGTGTCTGTGGCAGCAGCATCCATTTTGTGATGCTGAGGCTCTGGTTTATTTTAACCGTGTTTAAGGAAAGTAACATGTCTTCTCCCTCTACAAGGGTGGAATGCTACCCCCGTCGCCAGAACTGGTGAGGGGGTAGTATTCCAAAGCGTATGACAGCTTACACGACATGTTTCGATAAAGCCAAACCAAAGTTAGCAATAACCGCGAGGATTATAATGCACTTAAGAGTATATGGTATGGCAATATCATAGAACAGCTATAAGGACATGGTTCCGAAAGCTGCAGACAGGCTCAGCTTCATTCTAGAGCAGCATCTCACATAAAACCAAGCACTCTGCCTCCAGGATTGTTAAGGCCTGCCATATGAGTGACTTATAGGTGCATATGTGTCTATATGTAAAGGTAGATATAGGAATACTATATCTAAGCAAGGGGAGATTACACCACCTTGCCCCAGCTGAGTGATCAGCCAGTTGTGTCAAATTGGAAGGCCAGACAGGGGTGGCAAAAGATATGCTGCAGCTCCTGGTAGGCCTTGGATGCACCTATGCCCTGGGTGCCTATGGCACACTAGACAGGGGCTGATAAGGTGACCCAATTACCAATTGGAGATGTACCTAGAGTACATGGAGTCCACTTTACAGTGAGAGCAGATAGCCTGGGTTCCTGATTAGCAGGATCCCAGGCCAACTAAGTCGAAAACTAGCTAAACACAAGGCAAAAAATCTGGGGTAACCATAGTCAGATATCCATCCTCCTACACAACCCCCCCCAAACGAAAGGAGATAAGGCTATCCTTGGCCAGGTAAGCCTATATTGCCTGAGTGGCCATAGAAGGAGGAACCTGCACTGGCATGGTTACCCCGGATGTATGACGTTACAACGCATGCTTTTACATCGCATGCCTTTACAATGCGGTTTTTACATCTCTTAACATTACAACGCATAGCGCTTTTGGGTGTTGGATAGTGAATAGTTTAATTTACTATTCCAACTCCAGTCCCCGTGGACACTAGGGAAGGTTATTGGATAGTAAATTAACCTATTCCCTATCCTAGAGCGCCCCCCAGCGCAATGCGCTGTAATGGTTTGCGTTGTAATGACCGCGTTGTAATGGTAGTGCGTTGTAAAAGTTTCGTTGTAAGTGATGTTTCCCGGTTACCCCCTGTCTCATGGTCCACTAAGCAATCCCTCACCCTAGGGGTATCAGAGGGTCTCCACCATTGGGAATTACTACCTGTGGTGTGTTTTGGCAAAGTAAAAGGCTGGCGTTGAGATGGAGTACTGAAGTGAGGCTCCACTAATGTAGGGCTCAACTTCCTCCAATCACTATCCACCATGGGTGCCTTTCTTTCCATGACTGAGTTGCACTGGGCTCTCAGTGTCAACCTCTGGCTGCCTACAGCTGGAGGCTAGGTCCCTTTTGTTGGCTTATTGGAGGGACAGGTCAGGTTTGGAACCTTTGGGTCCCATGTTTGGCTGTGCCCAACAGTGTCCATCTGGGGGAGGTTCCTAACTAGGTGTAAGGGGGATCCCTCAGGAGTTTGTGAAGTTTTCACCTTACTAAGGCTGCTAGCTTTGGTGCCCCTAATCTGCTGAGGGGAGAGTTTTATCGGACAGGGGGCCCTTTGGGGTCCACTGACCTCCTTGACCTCTGCAGCCCTGGGCTGACTGAGGCAGGATAGAGAGGGGCAGGTTACCTGCTCCAGACTGGGTCCCACCTTGGAAGGTTCCACTGACATCAGGGGCTCTGCCAGGCTAGGCCTGACTACCTCTGGAGCAGTTGCTTCACAAGGGGTAAGATAAGTTCCCTGAGGAGGCTGATCCTTTCCTAAAGTCTGATGGGAGGGAGATTTCTCTTTCTCCTCAGTGCTCTCTGTTTGTGTGGAGTGATCCATGGTTTCAGGCTTCACAACACATGAATCTGTTTGAGTTTGGGCTGTGGCCATCGCAGCCCCACTAGCCTTTTCAGGAAGGGACTCAGTTTGGGTATGGGCTGTTACCATCACAGCCCTGCCAACCTGTTCAAGGAAGGAACCTGCTTGAGATTGGGCTGAGACTAGCACAGCCCTGCCAACCTGTTCAGGGAGGGCATCTTGGATTGGGGCTGTGGCCAACTTTCTGACCATTGATGAGGGGCTCCTGTCTGTACTTGCTCAAAGTGTTTGGACAAGCAGTGAAGTTGGCAAACCCCATGCCATTTTCACAGACAAGAGTAGCTATGGAAGGGGACCTGGTTAGGCCAGAGACCACCTGAGTTCCAAAAGTAAACCCAGCCAAATTCTTGGGGGCACTCCCACCACCTGGGGGATTACTACTAATAGTAACAGGAGGGGGTGGAGTATTACTTGGAGGAACATTTTCCTTATTGTTGGCCCTTGGGCAACTGCTATCAGTCTTCCAGTGGCCAGGCTGTTTACAGACATGGCAATAAGGTTTCTTGTTAGAGGAAGTGTTTTGGGGCCCACCCCCACCATTGGATTTTTGGGGCCCTGTGGAGGACTTGTCTTGTGATTTATCCCCATCATTCTCTTGAGTCTTGGAATTATCTTTCTTTTGGTCACCACCCTGATTCTTAGGCCTAATCCTGGTTCTGACCCATTTGTCTGCCCTCTTACCCAATTCTTGTGGAGAGGTCAGATCCGAGAACACCAGGTGCTGGTGTAAAAGCTGGTTTTGACAATTACTAAGGATCTGCTCCCTCATAATAAAATTATACAATCCTGTATAGTCATGTACTTTGCTGCCCAGTAACCAACCATCCAGAGCCTTAGTAGCACAATCCACAAAATCAGTCCAGTCCTGAGTCTGAGCTTTTTGGGTATCTCTGAACACCAACCTGTATTGCTCAGTGATTTAGCCAAACCCATCAATAAGAGCACTCTTCAGGACAGTGTAGTTTTTAGCATCCTCAGGGCTAACAGTGAGGAGTTTGTCTCTTCCTTTTTCTGAAAAGGAGAGCCACAAGATTGCTGCCCACTGATCTTGGGAAACCTGCTGTACCATGCAGGCCCTCTCCAGAGCAGTCATCCATTTGTGGATGTCATCCCCATCTTTGTAGGGGGGCACAATCTTACTCAGGTTTCTATGATCATAGGACCTGTCTTTAATCTTAGGGATATTGCTGCCACCAGTGGAATCTAATCCACTTAACTTTCGTTCCCTTGCTAACGCAAGTTTAGCTTGGGCCAGGGCTGTTTCCTCTTTCTCTATCTGAAGTTGGACAGCTCTCACCCTAGCCTCATGCTCTTTTCTCTGAGGGGAAGTCATTCCCCTTTGAGAGCCCCTTGAGGCATTAGAGAGGAGAGACTCCCTGGAAGGAGATCTTTCCCTTCTATTGCCTGGGAGAAGCCTACAATTATGTCTGTAGAGGTGAAACTCCTCTCCATTCCCATGTAAGCTTAGGTTAGCCTGGCTAAGCCTTCTGACCTGAACCTGGCCATCCCCTCCATCATCTGAATCATCCTCATCTACCTCTTCAACTTCTGGATGGATGGGATCCTCACCTGTGGGGTTTGTCCCTTCTCCTGTATTATCTGAGGGGCCTGCTCCAGAAGCCTTCTTAATATCAGCTGTCTCTAGGACTTGTATCAGGAGTTGGATGGTAGGGTTATGACCCTTTTCAGCCTCCTTGAGGTACACAAGGCACTCAATTCTCTGAAGCTGAGTTTTTCATAGCTGGAGGGTGCCCTGGGAGGGTCACTTTCCACAGGTAGAGAACTGGCTTGTTCACCTGTGCCAAACATGACTAGTGAGGTGTGGTGTGTGCACCTACCTACACTAAGTGTTTACCTACTAGAACCTCTCTAGGAGTTGTAGTCAGGGTGTGCTAAGCCCTTTGGTCTACAACTACTAAGTTCAGTAGAACTTAAGTATTTAATCTTTGTTTATATGTACCTATGGTACTTGATGTGATCTTTCAAATGATATTGTCAAAGATTACAATTGGTAAAACAACAGCAAGCTCAAATGCCAACCGCTGCTCACCAATGTGAGAAGTTGGCCTGGTATATGATGTTCACTATTCTAGTGAGCACCTTGCACCAGTACAAACAACCCTTATGGTGATTGGTTGTAAGTAAACCTTATAGACAAGCTATCCTAGTGGTAGCATGGACAAAAGCAGTCTTAGGCTAAACTCAAGAAGGCATGTGAAGCCAGCTGTTTTACCTTATGCAATCCCTTTAATACCAAATGAAAGGACACCACACAAGTTATATATTTTAAAATATATGTATTTATTACTAGAATAATCCTCTGTACTCTTTATGAGGGCAGAAGCACAAGCGTTAAACAAAGAACTTCATATAACATACAAAAGTTGCATAAATATGGATAGCCCTGGTGGCCCCTAAAACCATATACTAAAATAGTGGTATAAGAACCACGTCACGAACAATGGTAAGACCTAGGGCCTTGAGAATCGCTGGGGCTACACTGGACTAACAGAAGTTAGGACGTGGGAGGCCCACAGGATGCGGGTGCAGTGTCTAAATGCACACGCTTGCACCAATAGAAGTCAATGGTGCATAAAAGTTAGAAAGTTGCAAATTTGGAAGTCTTCCGACTGGACTAGAACTTAACCACTTAAAACTAGGACACTAGGAATGTAAATCTCTACAGGAGCACAGTAGTACTCGCGTTACCTCACCCACAGGAAGCGGGTGCATAGGTGTCAAAGTGTGTCGGGTTTCGTTGTGGAATTCTATGGAGCCTTGGAGAAAAGATGCTGCAGGCGACCAGGAGAGAAGAGTCCGGTTGGATACAAGGGTGGATCGAAGATGTAGAGTACCTGAAAGCAGAGGGGACAGAGTCTGGGTCACTAGCCAGTGACCAGGAAGGAACCAGGAAGGAACCAGGCGATGCCGGGTTGCGATCAGGTGATGTCGTGAAGCTTGTCTCCGCTGCCACGTGAACCAGGAGGTATCGACGATGACCAGGAGCTGGGCACGGACTGTCCCACAAAAGATCTCGCTGTCGGCGGTGTCGGATCTCGATTCGGAGTCAACAGGCCTTGGCAAATGCAACCCATACAGGAATCGAAGATGGCTTCTGGATCAGACCAGCAAGGTCTGACGGGCTGCTCCTTTTCAGGGGAGCAAGGGCCAGTCTGGAGCAATCAGACCATTGTTGAAAACTTGAAGGTTCGTTGTCACAGAGGCCACTAGCCAACGGGCAAGTGACCGGACAGACGCGTCAAGCAGGAAAATGCAAAAGGGCCCCACGCAGCGCTTGGTGAGTGTGGAGAGGTGATCTTCGGTGCAAATGCCGCTCAGGGCTGGGGCTTCTCAATTCCCAATGCACAGCTTCGAGGGTTCTTCAGGAGCTGCACAGAAAGCACTTCGCTGACTTTCCAAGATGGCCGGTCCCACGTCTCACGTCGCCTCCATGGGTCTTAGCTTTGCTGTGGCTGTGGATCGGGCTGTTGAATGTCTGGAAATCTGGTTCTTGTTGATCTCTGTCGTTCGAGCTCCGGCGGGAGCAACAACAAAGCAAACTATTGAGCGCTTGATGGTGTCTGCTTGCACAGGGTGGTCAAACCTTGACCACAAGGGAGATTCTTCAGTCTTCTACGTCGAGTAGGATGTTGAAGGGTCCAGAGTTTTGTATCAAAGATTCAGTCAGGATTATCTAAAGTCTTGGGACACAGCTCCTACCTTTATTCCAAATCAAGGGGCTGGATTACCTGCTAGGTCCCTCCTATGGGTGGGACCCAGGAAGGGGGTGGTTACACCCCTTTCCCTTTGTCCAGTTTCGCGCCAGAGCTGGGGCTGGAGTGCCCCAGCACCGGTTTGAACTGGGCTATGCATGGGACACCTTGTGTGCCCCAGGCAGTGTCTAGTTTCATTCAGCCCTCCCTGCCCCAATCCACTATCTCCTGTCTGGGGTGGTGTTAGCTCCACCCTTTGACAGGAAACCTATTGTCCATGCCTCCCCTGCCGGAGTTTCGGTCAGCAGCAGGAGGCCAGACTTGTGTCTCTGGCAGCAGCATCCATTTTGTGATGCTGAGGCTCTGGTTGATTTTAACCGCGTTTAAGGAAAGTAACATGTCTTCTCCCTCTACAAGGGTGGGATGCTACACCCGTCGCCAGAATTGGTGAGGGGGTAGTATTCCAAAGCGTATGACACCTTACACGACATGTTTCGATAAAGCCAAACCAAAGTTAGCAATAACCGCTAGGAATATAATGCACTTAAGAGTATATGGTATGGCAATATCATAGAACAGCTATAAGGACATGGTTCCGAAAGCTGCAGACAGGCTCAGCTCATGCTAGAGCACCATCTCACATAAAACCAAGCACTCTGCCTCCAGGATCATTTAGGCCTGCCTCAGGAGTGACTTATAGGTGCATATGTGTCTATATGTTCAAGTTCAAGTTCAAGTTCGGGCATTTGTATAGCGCACTACTCACCCAGAGGGTCTCAAGGCGCTAGGGGAAGGGGTTCATTATTTGTCGAATAGCCAGGTTTTAAGTTCTTTTCTGAAGGAGATGTGGTTCTGAGTAAGGCGGAGGTGGGTGGGGAGTGAGTTCCAGGTCTTGGCAGCCAGGAAGGAGAAGGATCTGCCACCCATGGTGGATTTTCGGATGCGCGGGACTGCGGCGAGGGCTTGATTGGACGATCTCAGTTGGCGGGTGGGTTTGTAGAAGGGCAGGCGGGTGTTGAGGCATTCGGGTCCTAGATTGTAGAGGGCCTTGTGTGCGTGGGTGAGAAGGCGGAAAGTAATTCTTTTGTTGACGGGAAGCCAGTGGAGGTCTTTTAGGTGTCCGGTGATGTGATCTTGGCGAGGGATGTCTAATATGAGTCTCGCAGATGCGTTTTGGATGCGCTGGAGTTTTTTCTGTAATTTTGCTGTGATTCCGGCGTATAGTGTGTTACCATAATCCAGTCGACTCGTGACCAGTGCGTGGGTGACAATCTTTCTTGTCTCGAGGGAGATCCAGCGGAAGATCTTTTTGAGAATGCGAAGTACGTTGAAGCAGGAGGACGAGACTGCGTTGACTTGTCTGGACATCGAGAGAGAGGAGTCTAGGATGAAGCCAAGGTTACGTGCATGGTCTGTGGGTGTGGGTGCTGTGCCCAGAGTGGAAGGCCACCAGGAGTTGTCCCAAGCTGAGGGGGAGGATCCTAGGATGAGCACCTCCGTTTTGTCTGAGTTGAGTTTTAGGCGGCTATGTTTCATCCATTCGGCTACTTCTTTCATGCCTTCGTGAAGATTGGTTTTGGCGGTGTTGGGGTCTTTGGTGAGGGAAAGGAGTAACTGGGTGTCGTCGGCGTAAGAGATGATGTTGAGGTTGTGTTGACGCGCGATGGAGGCGAGAGGACTCATGTAGACGTTGAAGAGGGTGGGACTGAGTGAGGATCCCTGGGGTATACCGCAGATGACTTCGGTGGCTTCTGTTATAAAAGGGGGGAGGCGGACTCTTTGCGTTCTCCCAGCGAGGAATGAGATGATCCAGTCTAAGGCTTTTCCTTGTATGCCGATGTTGCTGAGGCGATGTATAAGGGTGCTGTGACAGACTGTGTCGAAAGCGGCTGATAGGTCGAGTAGGATGAGGGCCACTGTTTCTCCGTTGTCCAGGAGTGCTCGGATGTCGTCGGTCGCTGTAATGAGGGCGGTTTCGGTGCTATGTTTGGCTCGAAACCCGGATTGAGATGGATCAAGGGAGTTGTTGGATTCAAGGAAGGCGGCGAGCTGGCTGTTGACGGCTTTCTCAATGACTTTGGCCGGGAATGGGAGGAGGGATATTGCTCGGTAGTTTTTAAGTTCAGAGGGGTCTGCTGTGGGTTTCTTCAGAAGGGCGCTGAGTTCGGCGTGTTTCCAGCTTTCTGGAAAGGTGGCAGAGTTGAACGAGCAGTTGATGACGTCACGGAGATGGGGTGCGATGATGGAGTCAGCTTTGTTGAAGATGTGGTGGGGGCAGGGGTCGGTAGGCGAGCCAGAGTGGATTGAGTTCATGAGGCGAATGGTCTCTTCAGTGGTGGTTGGGTTCCAGGCGCTGAGGTTGTTAGTTGGCGGAGTGGGGTCTGAGGGGGGTGGAGGGGGTTGATCGCTGGGAGTATTCTCGAAGCTGTTGTGGATGTCGGCAATTTTGTTGTAGAAGAAGGAGGATAGCGCGTCGCAGAGGTCTTGGGAGGGGGTGATGTCGTTGGATGCTGCGGTGGGGTTGGTGAATTCTTTGACGATGTTGAAGAGTTCCTTGCTGTTATGGGTGTTGTTGTCGAGACGATCCTTGAATGCTGATTTCTTGGCGGATCGAATCAGTTGGTGGTGTTTGCGGGTGGCTGTCTTGAGGGAGGCCATGTTGTCGGAGGTTTGTTTTTTTCTCCATATCTTCTCCAGGGTGCGGCATAGCTTCTTGGATTTTTTAAGTTCGTCGTTGAACCAGGGAGCCTTTTTGTTGGCTGATTTCATCTGGGGCTTTTTCAGGGGTGCTAATTCGTCAGCACTGTGGGTAATCCATTGCCTGAGGTTGGTGGCCGCTTGGTTTGGGTGCATTGAGAGGGTGGGAGGGTATTGGTTGAGTGATGTGAGGAGTTGGTCGGAGGTGATTTTGTTCCAGTTTCTCAGAGGAATAGGTTGTGGACGGTTGTGGATCAGGGTAGTTTTGTAGCTGAAGTGAACACAGCTGTGGTCCGTCCAGTGGAGAGCTGTGGTGCGATCGAAGGAGATGTGATTGCAGGAGGTGAAGATAGGGTCGATCGTGTGTCCGGCTACATGGGTGGGTGTGTCAACAAGTTGCTTGAGTCCGAGATTGGCCAGGTTGTCCAGAAGGGTGGTGGTGTTGCTGTTGTGTTTGTTTTCAAGGTGGTAGTTGAAGTCTCCTAAGAGAATGTAGTTCTCGGAGGCGAGGGCATGTGGGCTGACGAAGTCGGTGATGTCATCGCTGAATTGACTGCGGGTACCTGGAGGCCTATAGATGAGGGTGCCTCTAAGTGTGGTCCTAGGGTCGGTGTGGATCTGAAAGTGGAGATGTTCGGCGGTTGCAAGATTATCCTCGGAGGTGGTCGTGATTTTGATGGTGTTCTTGTGGATGAAGGCGATGCCTCCTCCTGTTTGATTGGTGCGGTCTTTACGGGTAATCTTGTAAGCGTCCGATATGGCTATGGCGATGTCGGGTGCTGATGATGTGTTCATCCATGTTTCTGTAAGGAAGGCGATGTCCGGTGACGCAGTGTCGAGTAGGTTCCAGAGTTCAATGGCGTGTCTGTGGACCGAGCGGGTGTTGAGCAGGATGCACTTCAGGTGGTTAGAGTCGGAGCTGTGTGTGGAGGAGGTGGATTTGGTGAGGGTCCTGAAGCAGTTGAACTTGCAGGAGAGGCAGGCGAATGGGCCGTGGGTATGTCCTGGGGTGGCTTCGCAGCATTGTGGTGCGCGTCCGGGGTTGAGGGCGTGGAGAGTTGTGGCATCATATGTGATTTTAGTGGGCTGGGTACGGCGGGGACCAGGGGGTCTGGCGCTGGGCGCGGTCCAGGCATAGACGGGCGTAGACGGGCGTAGACGGGCTTACCTTTGGCGCACCTTCGGCGCGACTGGGGCGCGACCGCTGCGCGTGACCGCTGCGCGCATAAGCATCTGTCATAAATGGATAGTGGAGGGGGAGGGGCGTGGGAGGGTCAGCTGGGAGGCGGGAGCGTGTTGTAGGGACGGGCTGGGAAACCACAAAATGGCAGCAACAGAAAACAAAAGTGAGCAGGGTGAGGTTGGGGCGAGCAGGGGGGTGCAATAACTAGCAATTAAGTTCCCAGCAGCAGTGATGAAACTTAAACGCTATGGAGGATAACAGAGCAGCGCTATGATCCAATCACGAACAAAGCACAATGCAGCGCTGTGATTTTAAGCACAATGAAAACTTGCAAAGCAGCGCTATGACTAGATCACGAAAAGCACAATGCGGCGCTATGAAATTATGAAAGATGCAAGCACAGAGCACAGGCAGCGTTTGAATAGCGCTACGATACCCAGGAGGAGTGAGGGGAGCGACCGCTTCTGCTCGGGTCAGGACGGTCACAGCTCTCTGAGGGGGTGGGGTCGGGCTATACTATCAGTGGGTGGGAGGGTCAGCTGGGAGGCGGGAGCGTGTTTTAGGGACGGGCTGGGAAACCACAAAATGGCAGCAACAGAAAAAAAAGTGAGCAGGGTGAGGTTGGGGCGAGCAGGGGGGCGCAATAACTAACAATTAAGTTCCCAGCAGCAGTGATGACACTTAAACGCTATGGAGGATAACAGAGCAGCGCTATGATCCAATCACGAACAAAGCACAATGCAGCGCTGTGATTTTAAGCACAATGAAAACTTGCAAAGCAGCGCTATGACTAGATCACGAAAAGCACAATGCGGTGCTATGAAATTATGAAAGATGCAAGCACAGAGCACAGGCAGCGTTTGAATAGCGCTACGATACCCAGGAGGAGTGAGGGGAGCGACCGCTTCTGCTCGGGTCAGGACGGTATGTAAAGGTAGATATAGGAATACTATATCTAAGCAAGGGGTGATTACACCACCTTGCCCCAGCTGAGTGATCAGCCAGTTGTGTCAAATTGGAAGGCCAGCCAGGGGTGGCAAAAGATATGCTGCAGCCCCTGGTAGGCCTTGGATGCACCTATGCCCTGGGTGCCTATGGCACACTATACAAGGGCTGATAAGGTGACCCAATTACCAATTGGAGATGTACCTAGAGTACATGGAGTCCATTTTACAGTGAGAGCAGATAGCCTGGGGTCCTTATTAGCAGGATCCCAGGCCAACAAAGTCGAAAACCAGCTAAACACAAGGCAAAAAAACTGGGGTAACCATAGTCAGATATCCATCCTCCTACAGTCTCTATCTGTCTCTATCTCTGTCTTTATCTGTTTCTGTCTCTATTTGTTTTTGTCTCTATCTGTTTCTGTCTCTGTCTGTCTCTGCCTCTATCTGTCTCTGTCCAAACAGGACGCTTCCCAAAAGGCCCTTTAAAAGTCAGCTGTGAAAGCGCTTACAGCTGACTTTTAAAGGGCCTTTTGGGAAGCTTTTTGACGGTGCCATGATGTCACAGAGGCCGGCAGTAAACACAGAAGATGGCCGCAAGAGCATGCGTAGTGAATACCTATTTTAATACATAATACATATTCACTTCGTATGATCCTGTGGTCAACTTCCTTGTCTCTATCTGTGTCTCTTCCTCTGTCTCTCTCTCTCTATCTGTGTCTGTCTCTATCTGTATTGGTCTCTATCTGTCTGTCTCTAGCTGTCGTAGCCTCTGTCTCTATCTGTATTTCTCTTGATGTGTTTCTGTCTCTACCTGTCTCTGTCTGTCCCTGTCTCTCTCTGTCTCTATCTCTGTCTCTATCTGTGTCTCTTTCTCTATCTGTCTCTCTCTCTCTCTATCTATGTCTGTCTCTAGCTGTCTCTATCTCTGTCTCTGTCTGTCCCTGTCTCTGTCTCTATCTGTCTCTGTCTGTCTCTGTCTCTGTCTGTCCCTGTCTCTGTCTCTATCTGTCTCTGCCTGTCTCTGTTTCTATCTGTCTGTGTCTATCTCTATCTCTGTCTCTATCTGTTTCTGTCTCCATCTGTTTCTGTCTCTGTCTGTCTCTGTCTCTGTCTCTGCCTCTATCTGTTTTTGTCCAAACAGGAAGCTTCCCAAAAGGCCCTTTAAAAGTCAGTTGTGAAAGCACTTACAGCTGACTTTTAAAGGGCCTTTTGGGAAGCTATTCGACAGTGCCATGATGTCACAGAGGCTAGCAGTAAACACAGAAGATGGCCGCAGGAGCATACGTAGTGAATACCTTTTTAATACGTATTCACTACGTTTGCTCCTGCGGTCATCTTCCTTGTTAACTGCTGGCCTCACTGAAAATGTAGAAACGGCAAGGCAAGGTCCGTGGCCCGCCAATGAAGGACTGCCGGGCGCTGGCAGCCCGCGGGCCCTACTATGAGTACGGCGGCTTCAGATGATTACAGATGTTGCTTAACCTTAGCGCCCAGTAGTAACAAATGAGGCTAACCTGTGACTTTGGCCCATCGCCTCTATGTCCGTAACCTGGAAATTATAGATGACAATAGTCACTGTGTGGCTCCCAGTTGTGTATACAGCTCCCAGGCTGTTTTGTATAGTCAGAGTTCAGCAGTGGGGATGTTGTCCTGGATTTATCTCCCTCCCTCTCCGATCTAGGGCTGCAAGAAGAAGACTTTTTAAGGAAGTGATGCGCTTGCTGGGGCATGACGACATATGCTGCTTACCTCGATGTGGGACGCACAGCCTCACTGGGTACAGCATTGCGTAAGGAATGTTGGCCTGCTGCAACTTATGCTTCACTGGGACAAACTTTTTGCGAGCCTCTTGGACCAACAATGTGAAATCTGGGAATATGGTAATGGAGTGTTCGTCATGATGGAGGTCCCTCTTCTTGTGTGCCATGCGAAGTGCAGTGTCTCTATCCTTGTAATTCAAGAGCCACGCAATGATGGGCCTGGGGGGCAATCCTTGTGGTGGCCTATCAGCGAAGGAGCAGTGGGCGTGCTCCACTATCAGCACCTTGGAAAAGGAGGAAACGCCGAACAGCTCCACAAGTTCTATGTAGTCTTCCATCCAACCTGTATCTGTGGACTCCAGTATTCCAGGATATGGAGGTTGTTGCGTCGTGAGCTAGATGCTAAGTCCTCATCTTTTGCTGCAATGACCTTCAAAAGGCGTCCATACTCTGGATTTGTTCTTCCCCAGACTTTGTTGTGTCCTCTAATTGCGATATTCTGTGCTCCGTCTCGCTGATCCCATCAGGTTTTTCCAGGAGCTGTGTAATGTAGTTCATTCGCATATATAAGGCATCCATTTTTGACTCAATGGAGGTAAGGCTCTGTTTCATGGTGATCAGCAATGAACGCAGGTCTGCATCTTCTAACTGAGAGCTTTCCCCTGTGTTAGATACTGTGTCCCCATCAGGGCCTCTGACGGACTTGCGCGGCTCAAAGGCAGCTTCGCCCGTTTGCCCTCCATTCTGCTCATGTTCGAGTACCAGACGCAGCAATTACAAACTGCTCCCCAGTAGTCTACGTGCGTCTCTTACCCTGCATATGGTATAGTACCAGCACTGTTGTCTCAGTTATCGAGTCCGCCAGGACAACGCACTATTTTCTCTGTGTGTTTTATTTCTCTCCCTTTAGGTTCTTATTATTTAAAAAACTCCGGCAAACCTCGCAGGTATCACTACTGCTTGGTAAAGTGGGCATGAATGCCCAATCCCACTTGTTCTGATGGCCGCTAATAAGGTGCGCCCCCGTTAATCAATGCAGTGCCCCAGAAACGGGTGATCTCCAGTGTTCAATTAGGCTAGGCGCAGTCAAAGCCGGGCCACCCCCGCAGACATGCCTGAGGGCCTCAGCAATCGCCACAGCTACCAGCGGCCCCAATGTGGGCATGAACACATCTAACATGGGCTTCGATTGGAATTCATAGAGCATATTATCAAGCCCATTATCGCCGCTTTATCGGCAGTTTCCTGCCGATAAAAGCGGCGATAATGTAAATGTATTTCGATTTATATAGCGCACGAATCACCCAGGGGTCTCAAGGCGCTTGTTTAGGGAACCCGTCCTGGTATTCCCCTGTGAGATACCCCGGCAGGGTATTCACAAGGTGAAAGCCAGGCATCCCGCCGCGAGGGGCCGTAGTGGAGATTAAGCAAGCTATTGCCCAGAGTCGCAGAGTGTGACCCCGTGAGTCGAGTAGGCACCGGAGCGAGAATTGTCGAGTCCGTGGAATTTTTGAGCCCGAGACCCGCCGAGGCGGGGAATCGAACCCTGGTCCACGGCAGATCTCAGCTTCCGGGTCTGCTGCCTCTAACCACTGAGCCACGCTTCTCCGTAATGTATCGCCTGTCCTTGATAATATGCCCCTTTATTTGGTTCGTTGATGAAAATATTCATCATTGGCTAACATACATGAGATTCACAGCGTGTGAATGGTATGTATGAATTTCTATATAACACAAAGCCTGTCTTACACTAGTACCACGAAGGTTTTGAAAGAGGAATTTTTGAATTTTCTTGTGATTTGTTTGTATTGCAGCATTTTTGTGCATATCAAGGAAGGGTATGTGATACTCAAGGACATATTTACAAACCCCTATTGCCACCCCAATGTCAGTTTTTCAGACGTTGTGGTCCTGGCGATAGGGGCTATGCCTTATTTACAAGTAGCGTTAAGCCACTTAATGTGGCTTAACGATGCCTTTTCAATAATGCACCCTTTTATGCAACATTTAGCGTGAAAGGGGAAGGCAATGGCTGTTGCGGTGGGCGTTCCAGCGCAACACCCATTGATTTTGATGCTGCCCCTTATTTATAAGGGTGGCGTAAATCGGAGGCAGAGCCAAAATTAAGACCAGGGAAAACCTGGTCTTAAAAAGGCGAAATGAGGAGAAATGCTTTAACTCTCCTTGTTTTTGCTGTTTCAATGTGTGCTGCATTGTGCAGCACACATAGAAGCAGCAAAACACAATTGTTTGTTTATAGGCAGGAAGGTGTACTCTCCTGCACATAAACAATCAGTGAAATCAAATGACATTTTGCAGCTTCTATGTGTGCTGCATTAAGCATTAAGCTGCATTAAGCAGCACTCACAGTTACAAAGCACCATTACTGATTATTTTTGGTTCTGGATGGGACACCTTCCGGCACATAAACAATAGTTCCCCTGCAACGCATATACCTTGCACTATGGTGCAAGGGGGCCTGCTTTGGTGCTAGGCAGCTTAATTAGTGCCAGTGCAGGGGGAAATGCAGGGCTGCACTGAATTCTTGTAAATACGATGCAGCCGCGCCTTTCAGAAGTGGCGAAGCGTGGCGTTAAGCCAAGGAGGCTTACGCCACGCTACTCCACTTCTCTTGTAAACATGTCTCTCAATGTGGTGCATAAGGAAAGTCATTGGTTCCATAAAGCAGCCACCCATATGACAGGCATTTTTCATAGTAAAACTATATATGTTATCTACTTATAGCTGTGAGAGTGGAGAACTTAATTATCTTTATCTTTTCGTTACAGGTCTCTCTCCTTGCAGTTCCTTTCCCCATTACCCTTCCACTCACTTAATCATTCCAAGCTTCTGTGACTTTATGGTATGCAGAATTGGGGGTATTGAGGGGTTGACCCAATCTGAGCATCATTCTGATCCCGAGGAGCTTGTACGCATATATAGTCAACTTGACAATATCAAGTGTTCAGTGGCGGCTGGTGACATTTCAAAGTGGTGAGGCAAAAACATTTGTGGATTAGTCATTCTGACATTATGGAGGTTCTGGGGGGTTGGGGAAAATGAAGCAAGCACTGTAAATAAAATAAACAGCAAAGCCGGGGCCGGGAAATGCAATGCTCCGAGGAAAACGGGAAAGGATTGGAAGCACCAGAGCCAATAAAGGGAACCATCTATGAAGGGTGGCCACGATAATGGCTGGATAAAAGTGTACATTCTCTGAGACAGCCCTTCCTAGTATGTTCCTTCATGCCATAACGGTCCCTCCCAAAGTCTGGGCATTTTTATCTGCAACCTTTGCATGGGAGGGAAATGTGGGCGGGATCTGTGTGGCTTTAGACTGGAAGGGAAACATTAAACAAATGAAAACATAGCGGACACAGAATTATCTACCCGAAGGTATCAGAGCACTTTACATGCGATAATAAATAATAAAATATTATATAAAACTTACCTTGGCTTTGGCTTCCCGCTTTTCTTAAGTCCCGAGACTGCAGACTCCCGACTCCCGCCGTCCTGGATTTTGAATTCGTCTGACGTCTGGGCTCTCGTCAACAGGAAGGCTGTAGGCAGCCTCCCTCCCCTCCACCGCAGCCAGCGCTGTGATTGGTTTGTCCGGCTGCCCCAACCGCGTCATTTCTCTCTGTGCAGCAAGCATACAGAGAACAGGGAGAGTGGGAGGTGGCAGGGGGGAGCGGCTTGCCCACTGTTGTTAATACTGTCTGTTTGGGCGGCCTCAGGCTGCCCAAACAGACAGTATTAACAACAGTGGGCAAGCCCCTCCCCTCTGCCCTCGAGTAACACCGCCCACTCTAACTTCTGCTTTCTCACCGTGCGAGAAGGCAGAAACAAATGGTAGTTATTACGGTAATAACTACCATTTGTTTCTGCCTGCTCGCACGGCGAGAAAGCAGTGGGGCGGCAACCAAACGCCCCCATGGACGAGCCGCCACTGCAAGTGTTGTTTTGTTTCTTCCGCACAATGCTATTCATTAGGGTAGCACTATGTCAATTTTGTGCTGCAAACGTGCGTGTGGAAATGTTCAAGTGTCTTTAGTCTAAGACTAGATAGCATGAATTGTTCAGTTCATTACAGGAAACAAGGGATTATTCATGGGTGAGGTGCAGTATTCTACTATACCTTGAAATTCAAGTTGATCTAGTATTCTTCGACTTGTTTCTTTAGCTTCATTTTTTATTGGGTATTGTCTCTGGGGTTTAGGAACTGATTTTAATGGGATTTTGTGATGAGGAGATGGAACATCCCACCCAACATGATTTTGGTATAGTGCCGGGGCAAGCGCTAACACCCACTCCTGCGTGTATGGAAGTTTAACTGATTCTAGAACGAGCTCGGAGAAAGCAGGTAAAATTACAGTTTCTCCCATTGGGCACTCCATTACCAACTCAGGTGGCCAATCCTTTTCAGCCAAAAGAATGTTGTAACCATAAGTTAGGTTCTACTAAAAGAGACCCTTAACTGTCCTGGGTATGTACCCCTCCAAGTGGAGTGTAATTTCATATAAATAATGGGGGACATTTACCCTTGTATAAGGTGTTTCCACCGTGATATGCTCACTCAGCGCTACTACTGCCAGATAATCCATCAGGTTCGGGCGAGGTATTATGACTTCTGCTGCGCTGTCCAACATCATCACTGCCCATTCCCTGTTGATAAGCAGAGTGCTCAGCAGCTTGGGCACGTCTTATTTTGAATTGAGGTTTAGAAATGTTTTGTTTGTCCTCCTTGAGTATGTAGTCTGAAGTGCGATGTGTTTCCCTTTCCGGCTTCACTTGCTTTTCAGATCTGCACTCTGACCATCCACCTCTCTCCGAAAGCGCATCAGATGAATCCTGAAAAGAACAAGAGGAACATGTATCAGTATCCTGATACCTGTTAGGCTTTCTAATATTATCACAGTTTCTCTGGTTATATTTTTTATCACTGGGTTCTTGTTGAGGAGACTCACCCAGTGATCATTGTTTATTTTGTTTATTATCCCACTTCTTTTTGGAAGAATCGGGTGCTTGCTTAGAGCTATCCTTTTCAGAATTACCCTTAACCATTTTTCCCATATCTGCTTCCTAAATGATTTTTACCCAGCATAGCATAGGTTTCTTTAGAACATTTAGGTAATCCTCGCTCCTGTTGTGCAGGAGTGAGTTATTTTAGACGTGGTGTATAACCAATGCACTGCCTCCCCTTTTATGTTATCTAACAATATAGAGGATACTGTGTCAAGGTATCAACCAGTTTTATCCCTAAGTCCAGAGCATCTGCTTGCTCTCACTCATGTTGTACTTGTTTCAGTACTTCATTTAGAACTCATATTTTAGGGGTACCATGTGTTCTGGTATAAACGGTAGCAAAGACTGTACCCAAAGTGGCACAATCTTCGACTGCGGGAGCCATCCCCATCGGCAAGCAAACTGTTAATATTCTGTGTTTTTCCTGTGGGCCAATATGGGAAAAAACTGCTTCAAGCTGATCAATATTTTTTTGCTATCCAGAACTGAATTTGCTCCGGACTGGTGGGAACTTTTCCCATAACGACATTCAGTGTCTGAGGGCTGATACCCCTAGAAGCTAATTGTGGTTGTGCATGCTGAGCTATCCATGCAGGGTTAGTCATTAACCATGAGTTTTCCCATAATGTACTGCATAAGGTTTCTGTAAAGTTTTTACTAGATCTTTGTATAATTACCTTATTTCTGCTACATTCAAATTAGCAAGATTAGGATGTGGGGTATGAGCAGCTATCTTCCTTACTGAGCCGACCAAGTCAAAAATTTTCTACGGTTTGGGGGAGGCGGCCTTCAAACCAATTTATGTGTTCTTGTAAAGTTGACAGAATTTATATATCCACATATGTAAAATATTCCTCTGGTGTTTCATCCTCAATGTAAGTGTGAAACACTTGTGCCCATGCATCTGCAGCCAGGAACATAACCCAAGAGTAGAATACCTCTGTTCTGAAAGCTTCTTGTGCCTCAGCCATGGAGGTAACATCTCCACCCGTTGCAGGGAGGCCATATTGTACTAATTTCATAGTAACTGCTTGTCTGCAATTTTCTGTAGTATTTAGTCTAACTTCTTGTTCTTCAATGTCCTCAGGTTGTTCGGTCATTTTTAAAAGAAAAAGGGAATTTAATTAAATTAATTTAGGAGATAGGGTTAGCATTTTGTTATCCTACAAGCTTGAATAACCTACAGCCAATACATAGGGTATACCTATTCAGCTGAGGTGGGTTTTTCCTTATCACCACTGGCATCTCCAGTTTGTAGGTGAGTAAGGGTCTCTGAGAAAAGCACAACTGAACTACTCAGATAGACTTTTAAATAAGAACCTAACCAATGTTGACTGTGCGACGTGTATCCTACTAATCAGTAGGATCTGCATATTTGTAGGACAACATAAACTAGGGGCTTGGTGCCTAGACTGATTCCAAACACCCTCGCAGGATATCTTGGCCTATAGAACAGCTAGCTCTCAGTGCCACGTAAGCTCCCCCCCCTAACATCACCAGGGAGCGAATGGTTTCCGGCAACCACTGTACATGACAGGGATCGTTAAAACAGGTAAAAACATTTCGCTCAGTCACGCAAGCATACTACTGCTCAGAGAAATATACAAAATACACAGTAGGATGTTTTTAATATTGAGCCAACGTTATTCTTCTATAGAATACATGTGCTGCATTTACTAGTAGACAGAAGCAAAGAAGGTGATTACTAGCACCAAAAGTATAAATAGTAGATATAATTCTACCATGATGCTAAAACAGTGTGTGTGTGTGTGTGTGTGTGTGTGTGTATATATATATATATATATATATATATATATATATATATATATATATATATGTTTCCCAATGTGCCTGAAGCTATTTCAGGAGGCACACGACAGTCCTCCTCCCCTCTGGGCCTCACGTGCAGTGCGCCTCCCCACCTGGCATTTCTGTAGCCCAACGCATTTCTTGGAATTTCACCCGTCGTCAGGGGCTTTGCAACCAAGAAGCACTCGTATTTACACCATATTTACGGATGAACCAATTAGTACAGGTCCCTTGGTGGGCGTGTGTAGTCCAGCTTCATACCAAGATTCTTGGGACTTGTAGTCCGTTTTAGTGCAATATCCAATTAAGTCGAGTGTCTTTAGGAATTGAATGCATCGTTAAACTGCCTATAGAAGGCTGCGGGTGGTTTGGCACACTGAAAATCATCACGGAGTCCTGTGCTCACGTTTCCAACTTGTTTGGAAACGCTGCTTCGGCCGCAGTAGAGCTGCTTATCACTGCGGTAGATGGTGCTCTCCCACGACCGGGCGGCCGCCAGTAATATGTTTCCCAATGTGCCTGAAGCTATTTCGGGAGGCACACGACAGTCCTCCTCCCCTCTGGGCTTCACGTGCAGTGCGCCTCCCCACCTGGCATTTCTGTAGCCCAACGCGTTTCTGGGAATTTCACCCGTCGTCAGGGGCTTTGCAACCAAGAAGCACTCGTATTTACACCATATTTACGGATGAACCAATTAGTACAGGTCCCTTGGTGGGCGTGTGTAGTCCAGCTTCATACCAAGATTCTTGGGACTTGTAGTCCGTTTTAGTGCAATATCCAATTAAGTCGAGTGTCTTTAGCAATTGAATGCATCGTTAAACTGCCTATAGTAGGCTGCGGGTGGTTTGGCACACTGAAAATCATCACGGGAGTCCTGTGCTTACGTTTCCAACTTGTTTGGAAACGCTGCCTCGGCCGCAGTAAAGCTGCTTATCACTGCGGTAGATGGTGCTCTCCCACGACCGGGCAGACGCCAGTAATATGTTTCCCAATGTGCCTGAAGCTATTTCGGGAGTCACACGACAGTCCTCCTCCCCTCTGGGCTTCACGTGCAGTGCGCCTCCCCACCTGGCATTTCTGTAGCCCAACGCGTTTCTGGGAATTTCACCCGTCGTCAGGGGCTTTGCAACCAAGAAACACTCGTATTTACACCATATTTACGGATGAACCAATTAGTACAGGTCCCTTGGTGGGCGTGTGTAGTCCAGCTTCATACCAAAATTCTTGGGACTTGTAGTCCGTTTTAGTGCAATATCCAATTAAGTCGAGTGTCTTTAGGAATTGAATGCATCGTTAAACTGCCTATAGTAGGCTGCGGGTGGTTTGGCACACTGAAAATCATCACGGGAGTCCTGTGCTCACGTTTCCAACTTGTTTGGAAACGCTGCCTCGGCCGCAGTAAAGCTGCTTATCACTGCGGTAGATGGTGCTCTCCCACGACCGGGCGGCCACCAGTAATATGTTTCCCAATGTGCCTGAAGCTATTTCGGGAGGCACATGACAGTCCTCCTCCCCTCTGGGCTTCACGTGCAGTGCGCCTCCCCACCTGGCATTTCTGTAGCCCAACGCGTTTCTGGGAATTTCACCCGTCGTCAGGGGCTTTGCAACCAAGAAGCACTCGTATTTACACCATATCCACACTGAAAATCATCACGGGAGTCCTGTGCTCACGTTTCCAAACCAAGCCAAACCACCCGCAGCCTACTATAGGCAGTTTAACGACTCATTCAATTCCTAAAGACACTCGACTTAATTGGATATTGCACTAAAACGGACTACAAGTCCCAAGAATCTTGGTATGAAGCTGGACTACACACGCCCACCAAGGGACCGATACTAGTTGGTTCATCCGTAAATATGGTGTAAATACGAGTGCTTCTTGGTTGCAAAGCCCCTGACGACGGGTGAAATTCCCAGAAACGTGCTGGGCTACAGAAATGCCAGGTGGGGAGGCGCACTGCACGTGAAGCCCAGAGGGGAGGAGGACTGTCGTGTGCCTCCTGAAATAGCTTCAGGCACATTGGGAAACATATTATTGGCGGCCGCCCGGTCGTGGGAGAGCACCATCTACAGCAGTGATAAGCAGCTTTACTGCGGCCGAGGCAGCGTTTCCAAACAAGTTGGAAACGTGAGCACAGGACTCCCGTGATGATTTTCAGTGTGCCAAACCACCCGCAGCCTACTATAGGCAGTTTAACGATGCATTCAATTGCTAAAGACACTCGACTTAATTGGATATTGCACTAAAACGGACTACAAGTCCCAAGAATCTTGGTATGAAGCTGGACTACACACGCCCACCAAGGGACCTGTACTAATTGGTTCATCCGTAAATATGGTGTAAATACGAGTGCTTCTTGGTTGCAAAGCCCCTGACGACGGGTGAAATTCCCAGAAACGCGTTGGGCTCCAGAAATGCCAGGTGGGGAGGCGCACTGCACGTGAAGCCCAGAGGGGAGGAGGACTGTCGTGTGCCTCCCGAAATAGCTTCAGGCACATTGGGAAACATATTACTGGCAGCCGCCCGGTCGTGGGAGAGCACCATCTACCGCAGTGATAAGCAGCTTTACTGCGGCCGAGGCAGCGCTTCCAAACAAGTTGGAAACGTGAGCACAGGACTCCCGTGATGATTTTCAGTGTGCCAAACCACCCGCAGCCTACTATAGGCAGTTTAACGATGCATTCAATTCCTAAAGACACTCGACTTAATTGGATATTGCACTAAAACGGACTACAAGTCCCAAGAATCTTGGTATGAAGCTGGACTACACACGCCCACCAAGGGACCTGTACTAATTGGTTCATCCGTAATTATGGTGTAAATACGAGTGCTTCTTGGTTGCAAAGCCCCTGACGACGGGTGAAATTCCCAGAAACGCGTTGGGCTACAGAAATGCCAGGTGGGGAGGCGCACTGCACGTGAAGCCCAGAGGGGAGGAGGACTGTCGTCTGCCTCCCGAAATAGCTTCAGGCACATTGGGAAACATATATATATATATATATATATATATATATTACCTACTGGCGGTCGCCAGTAGGTAGTTATAGTTAGTACCTAGTTTCCATAGGAAATCCGCAACATTCTATTGGGAATAACTTTGGTGCCGGTTAATGAATCTTTGTGAATTTCTCAAAGAAGATGGCCCGCTCTGCTCTGCTCCTTCTCTGAAAGTTTTGGGGGGATTCGTGAAGTGGGGGCTGAGAAAAAAGGGGGGTCCCAAAACGTGTTTTCCCCATGTTATTTTCCATAGAAAGATTAGACACGGCTACAACCCGAACGGCTGAACGGAATTACAAGAAATTTGGCAAAATGGTAGAGTCTGATTCGCAGATCGCCCTTTTGTTTAAATGGTGTAAATCCCTCCAGTAGTTGTTGAGAAAATCAAATGTGAAAACATTTATATATCTATAAGCGCGCACCGTGCGCGCACAGAATTCTGATTTGCTGTTAGACGTCTGTGAACATTCGATTCGGTGGTAACCAGGAAGTGTTGGCCACCATTTTTTCAGTGTGAGGCTGAAAATAGTGAAAAAGAAAAGTGAAGAACATGAAAAGGGGGCAGGGTAGAGAGTCCCTGACCCCCTAGGCCTTCTCAGGGGGTCCCTAAAGGCGCGCACGGTAGAAAACCCCCCCAAAAAAAGACAGTTAAATAACAAGTTTGAGTGTTTAGATGTTGGTTGGCTCTAAAAGAGCCGTTGTGTTCATTGAGTGTTTTTTGTACCTACAAGTAAGTACCGATGCAGAGTCTAAAGTTTAAAAGGAAGACTCTGTTCCCCTCATCTGTGAAATGTACACCATCTCTCCTATAGGTGCCTTGCATGTTGTAACGCAAGTTGTTGTGGTATATAGAACCCATACCATAGTCTCTGAGGAAAGCAGAAACAGACTTATTCACATGTTTCCTTGCTTTCTCAATCTGTGGGCAATATTGGTTGGACCAGTTCCATTTTTGTCTTTGGCATATATTAGAATATACAAAGGCAGTTTGTGGAAAAAGTGACATCAATTGCCCAAAGGTGTCTTTTAAAGCATTTCCAGACCTACCCCAGTCAAAGTGCACAGGTCATTTCCACCACAGTGCACAATTATGAGGTCAGGGTGTGGGAGATGCAAAAAGGATTTTCCCAATGGCATAAATTGGTGACATCTCAATCCTCTCTGGCCAATCCACATTATATCCACATTTGGTAAATCAAGGTTGAGAAAGCATCTATTTGCTGCATACCTTTCACTCCAGAAAATGAAACTGTGTCCTACAATCCACACTCTAAGAATCTTGAAGGCAGATCTGGTTGTACTCAGATGGGCTCTGGAAATGAAATGGCAGTTTGAAAAGTAGGAGTTTAGAAAAAAATGTGGATGAGATTTAGTGCACTTGAAAAAAAAGAAATGATTGGTGGTTTCTGATAATTTAACATTGAAAACTAGGGTGCATACTACTGGTTATTAAAAAGAATAATACTATTGGTTTAGAAAAAGTCATTGAAAAAACATTGCACAGGATAAGCTGGAATATTGAGAAGCCAGACACACTTGCTGGGTTGGTTTGCAACATTGAGTGATGAACTTTTCACCTTTTGAGTTCAGATAGGTGTTCTATGGAGAGTTACCATGGTAAGAGGCAGAGAGAGCAGTGGGGGAAGGTTGAACATTATGTGAGTTTGAAAATGTTGAAATGTACAACCAATTAAAATGTTAGTTTGGTTTTGAATTTGTGTGGGAAGAAATTTCATTGGTTATGGACATGGATATGTGTGCAAAATGAGAGGGAATCAGGGCCATTTTGTGGTTGCAGTGTCTGAGGTACATTTCAGAGATTCTGCTTAAGAAAATCTGGTGTGTGATTGACACTGTTCTAAATCTTTAAAAGCATTTTTAAAGGTGAGTTATTATTTTGTAAGAGGATATATGTTGTGCACTTTAAGTTAATAATAACAATGTGTTCTAATGTGGAAGTTACTCCCTCTCCCTCTCTTTCACTCTCTCTCACTGGCTTCCTTTCTCTCCACCACTGTTCCTTTTCCTTCTTCTCTTTGTCTATAAATCCTTCTGCTTCACTTACTCCTTTATCCTTTTTCTTAATATGCTTTTTTTCTCTCACTCTCACTCTCCTTTCCTCACCCTCATATCTCTTTCCTCACTGTCATTATCCCTTTCCTTTACTCCTCTTTTCTAACTCCCTCTCTCCATCTGATTTACTTCTTTTTGTTTATTCCTTCCCTCTCATTGTCTCCCTCTTTCTCTCTCCCTCACCCTTGCTCTCTTTATACAACACTACTAGCAAGACCCCCCCCCCCCCTTCACTGTAGTAATCATTTGACTGAATTGCAAGGACTTCTGTTATGTGTCTAAGATCACAGTGTGAGTCAGTATTCATTTCAGAAGATTCTGGCAGAATAGTTTACTTTTCTCTTTCTACATGTAGCTTTTCACCCTCTTTCTGTACCATTTTCTCTCTGTATGTATTATCTCCCTCTCTGTGTGTTTCATCTCCCCTCTGCATGTAACATTTCTTTCTCTGTTTGCAGCATTTATTTCTTGCTGTACCATGTTATCCCTTTGTGTGCATTATCTCTGTGTCTGTGTGCACCATTTGTCTCTCTGTGTGAACCACATTACCCTGTCTCTGTTTTATCTGCCCTCTGTCTGCAGACACTCTCCTCTGCCTGCAGCTCTGCATCATGTATTGTTTTTGGTTGTAATGTATGGTTTTTAATTTTTGGTCCAGGATCACACTGAGTGTCTGTCTACATGAAAGAATTACATGTTGATCTTTTTCTACAATCTCCCCTGTCTGTCCTCACAGTCTACCTCTCTCTGCTTATACTGTCCTTTGTTTTCTGAAATCTCCACTCTTTCCTTATTTTTTCTTGTCTTTGTTGAGAGTGCTATTTGTTTTAAACTGTTTCTTGTGTTCTCTCTGTTGTGGTTGTCTTTACTGTCCCCTAATGTTCCCCTATCTTTTTATACTCTCTCTTCTGCTTTCTTCATAATACTCTCTGTTTTATTAGACCTCCTCTTAGCAATGACCCACTTAATATAGATAGAGTGCTGTATACACTCGTGGGCAGATTTACAGGCATATCGGGCCTCTTTCTTCTTGCATTGTGTCTCATGTTTGGATGTAATGCTGGCAAACAACTAATGGTGCATATTGGAAATGTATTTTGGAAATGAGTCAGATTTCTGCACTGTAATGTAGTGCTCATTTCCATGGGCTGTGATCTGTGTCTTAAACGATTTACTGTGGTATATGTGTTTTGGTAAAATGTATGGTTTTAAGATTTTTGACTAGGATCAAACTGAGTGTCTGTGTAAATAAAAGAATTATATTTGCACCTTTTTCTATAATGTTACCTGTGTCTCCTCACAGTGTGCCTCTCTCTGCTTATAGGGTACTCTTTATTTTGATATTGTGTCTCATGTTTTCATTAAAAGCTGGTATAGAGATAGTGCTGTAAATTGGAAATGTATTTTCTGTCTGCACTATCCCTCTCCCTCTGCCTGCACCCTCTGCCTGCACCCTCTCATGTGCATCTGCAGAGGCCTATTATGATATGACTGCTGGTGTGTATTAGACAGTGCTACCATGTTAAATATTTTCCTTGTCTGTCTGTAGTCTCGCACCTTCTGCTTTTACCATTTTATCTCTGTCTTCACTATCTCCCCCTCTGTGTGCTCCAATTGGCCTCTGCATGTAACATTTCTCTCACTGTTTCCAGTATTTCTTCTCTGTTGTACCATTTTATCCTCTGTGTGTACCATGTCCGTGTCTGCTTGCAGTATCTGTGTCTCTGCTTGAACCATCTCACCCTCTCTCTGCACCATCTTTTCTCTGACTGCACCATATGTCTCTCTGCATGCAGCCCTGCACCATCTATCCTCTGCCTGTACCAGTTTAGTCTCTGCCTGCATTATCTCATTTTCTGTCTGCACCATCCCTCTCCCTCTGCCTGCAACCTCTGCCTGCACCCTCTCACGTGCCTCTGCAGAGGCCTATTATGATATGGCTGATGGTGTGTATTAGACAGCGCTACCATGTTAAATCTTTCCCCTCTCTGCCTGTAGTCTCGTACCTTCTGCTTTTACCATTTTATCTCTGTCTTCACTATCTCCCCCTCTGTGTGCTCCAATTAGCCTCTGCATGTAACATTTCTCTCACTGTTCCCAGCATTCCTTCTCTGTTGTACCATTTTATCCTCTGTGTGTACCTTGTCTGTGTCTGCTTCCACTATCTGTGTCTCTGCTTGAACCATCTCACCCTCTCTCTGCACCATCTTTTCATGACTGCACCATCTGTCTCTCTGCATGCAGCCATGCACCATCTATTCTCTGCCTGTACCAGTTTAGTCTCTGCCTGCATTATCTCATTTTCTGTCTGCACCATCCCTCTCCCTCTGCCTGCAACCTCTGCCTGCACCCTCTCACGTGCCTCTGCAGAGGCCTATTATGATATGGCTGATGGTGTGTATTAGACAGTGCTACCATGTTAAATCTTTCCCCTCTCTGCCTGTAGTCTCGTACCTTCTGCTTTTACCATTGTAGCTCTATCTTCACTATCTCCCCCTCTCTGTGCTCCAATTAGCCTCTGCATGTAACATTTCTCTCACTGTTTCCAGCATTTCTTCTTTGTTGTACCATTTTATCCTCTGTGTGTACCATGTCTGTGTCTGCTTGCACTATCTGTGTCTCTGCTTGAACCATCTCACCCTCTCTCTGCACTATCTTTTCTCTGACTGCACCATCTGGCCCTCTGCCTGCAGCCAAGCATCATCTATCCTCTGCCTGTACCAGTTTAGTCTCTGCCTGCATTATCTTATTTTCTGTCTGCACCAACTCTCTCCCTCTGCCTGCATCCTCTGCCTGCACTCTCTTATGTGCATCTGTAGAGGCCTATTATATGATATGGCTGCTGGTGTGTATTAGACAGCGCTACCATGTTAAATCTTTTCCTTGTCTGCCTGTAGTCTTGTACCTTCTGCGTGTACCATTTTATCTCTGTCTTCACTATCTCCCCCTCTGTGTGCTCCAATTAGCCTCTGCATGTAACATTTCTCTTACTGTTTCCAGCATTTCCTCTCTGTTGTACCATGTTATCCTCTGTGTGTACCATGTCTGTGTCTGCTTGCACTATCTGTGTCTCTGCTTGAATCATCTCACGCTCTCTCTGCACCATATTTTCTCTGACTGCACCATCTATCTCTCTGCATGCAGCCCTGCACCATCTATTCTCTGACTGTACCAGTTTAGTCTCTGCCTCCATTATCTCATTTACTGCCTGCACCATCCCTCCCCCTCTGTCTGCAACCTCTGCCTGCACCCTCTCATGTGCTTTCTTCATAATACTCTCTGTTTTATTAGACCTCCTCTTAGCAATGACCCACTTAATATAGATAGAATGCTGTATACACTCTTGGGCAGATTTACAAGCATATAGGGCCTCTTTCTTCTTGCATTGTGTCTCATGTTTGGATGTAATGCTGGCATAAAACTAATGGTGCATATTGGAAATGTATTTTGGAAATGAGTCAGGTTTCTCCACTGTAATGTAGTGCTCATTTACATGGGCTGTGTTCAGTCTCTTAAACGATTTACTGTGGTATATGTGTTTTGGTAAAATGTATGGTTTTAACATTTTTTAATAGGATCACACTGAGTGTCTGTGTAAATAAAAGAATTATATTTGCACCTTTTTCTATAATGTCACCTGTGTCTCCTCACAGTTTGCATCTCTCTGCTCATAGGGTACTCTTTATTTTGATATTGTGTCTCATGATTTCATTAAATGCTGGTATAGAGATAGTGCTGTAAATTGGAAATGTATTTTCTGTCTGCACTTTCCCTCTCCCTCTGTCTGCACCCTCTCATGTGCATCTGCAGAGGCCTATTATGATATGACTGCTGGTGTGTATTAGACAGCGCTACCATGTTAAATCTTTTCCTTCTGTGCCTGTAGTCTCGCACCCTCTGCGTCTACCATTTTATCTCTGTCTTCACTATCTCCCCCTCTGTGTGCTCCAATTAGCTTCTGCATGTAACATTTCTCTCACTGTTTGTAGCATCTCTTCTCTGTTGTACCATTTTATCCTCTGTGTGTACCATGTATGTGTCTGCTTCCACTATCTGTGTCTCTGCTTGAACCATCTTACCCTCTCTCTGCATCATTTTTTCTCTGACTGCACCATATGTCTCTCTGCATGCAAACCTGCACCATCTATGCTCTGCCTGTAGTAGTTTAGTCTCTGCCTGCATTATCTCATTTTCTGTCTGCACCATCCCTCTCCCTCTGCCTGCAACCTCTGCCTGCACCCTCTCATATGCATCTGCAGAGGCCTATTATGATATGGCTGCTGGTGTGTATTAGACAGCGCTACCATGTTAAATCTTTTCCCTCTCTGCCTGTAGTCTCGCACCCTCTGCGTGTACCATTTTATCTCTATCTTCACTATCTCCTCCTCTGTGTGCTCCAATTAGCTTCTGCATGTAACATTTCTCTAACTGTTTCTAGCATTTCGTCTCTGTTGTACCATTTTAAACTCTGTGTGTACCATGTCTGTGTCTGCTTCCAGTATCTGTGTCTCTGCTTGAACCATCTTACCCACTCTCTGCACCATTTTTCTCTGACTGCACCATATGTCTCTCTGCATGCAGCCCTGCACCATCTATGCTCTGCCTGTACTAGTTTAGTCTCTGCCTGCATTATCTCATTTTCTGTCTGCACCATCCCTCCCCCTCTGCCTGCAACCTCTGCCTGCACCCTCTCATGTGCATCTGCAGAGGCCTATTATGATATGGCTGCTGGTGTGTATTAGACAGCGCTACCATCTTAAATCTTTCCCCTCTCTGCCTGTAGTCTCGCACCCTCTGCCTGTACCATTTTGTCTCTGTCTTCACTATATCCCCTCTATGTGCTAAATCACCTAAATCATGAAGTGAGTCACGATTTAGGTGATGTAGTTGTAGAAAGTCCTATGCAGTATGTGTCTCAGGCCTCTTCATTCTCAAATTGTGTTTGTGCTGTGTAATTTAGAAGCTGGGTATGCTGTTGAAATGCAAAAGCAACTGTCTCTATAGCATGTAGTAATCATTTCAGTGAATTTTCTTTTGTACATTCTCAGTCCCACTGTTAGAGAGGCGACCCCGGGGGAGGCAGAAGATGTCTGACTGACCACCCCTAGGTCCACCTCTCTGTCGAGAAGTAGCCGAGCGTTTACTGAGAGGCCTCCTGAATGAGGGTCCTCTCCTAGGATCGTACAGCAGAGTAATCACAACACTACAGATGGACACCACACAAGAGGTCAAGTTCTTAAGCTTTTATAGCTAGTAAAAGGTTGCGGGTTTTTGGTAGTATGTACAAGCAGATCGAGGGATCTGTAAAGTCTCGTAAAGAGGGGTAAGGTAGCGGGACAGTCTTACTCTGGGCGGAGGACGGGATACCCTACGCACAGCTCTCAATCCTCGAGCCGGGGGGTTCCGAGAGGTCGAGCCGCGGCAGCGCCAGCAGGCTAACAGATGGTTCAGCAAGGTAGGCCGCGGCAGCGCCAGCAGGCTCTCGGAAGGTTCAGCAAGGTAGGCCGCGGCAACGCCAGCAGGCTCTCGGATGTTTCAGCAAGGTAGGCCGCGGCAGCGCCAGCAGGCTCTCAGATGTTTCAGCAAGGTAGGACGCGGCAGCGCCAGCAGGCTCTTGGATGTTTCAGCAAGGTAGGCCGCGGCAGCGCCAGCAGGCTCTCAGATGTTTCAGCAAGGTAGGCCACGGCAGCGCCAGCAGGCTCTCGGAAGGTTCAGCAAGGTAGGCCGCGGCAGCGCCAGCAGGCTCTCGGAAGGTCGTCGGGTTACGGATGAGTTCGTCTGGTGTCTGCCGTGACAGCGTCAGCAGGGCTTCCAGTCCAGGATACAACTGGCGTCCTACTCCGGGGCGGGCCCAGATATAGGACGGAGGTCCTTTGATGTCCGGACCCTCGCGCCTGGGGGCCAGAGGGGCCGAGATGATGGTGTCCAGACACCCAGCAGGGGGGTGGAGCCAGCGCCCAGGGAGGCCGGAGGGCGATCGATACCAGGCGTCCGGGGACGGCTGGGGGGCCATCGAAACTCCTCTCCCTCCGGGATCTGTCGAGTGGCCACTCGACCACCTGGGTGGATCTTGGTGCCTCGATGTCTGGGCTTCGCTGGGGCCGAGGCTGGGGCCGAGGCCACGCGGTCGTGACGTGGTGGGCCCAAGATGGAGTCGGGCCCGGCCTCGTGCTTAGGTCGTGAGGGGCCTACGCTGGGGCCAGGCCGATGATGGGGGTCCGGGATGGTAGCCGGATCGGTGGTGTTGGGGCGTGCAGGGTCGGGCAGAATGGGCCGCCCGAGGTCCGGAGGAGGGCTGGTGCCGTCCGGGGCCCGCCATGCGGGAGGGGTAGGACCACGCCATGAGGCCGGGTCCAACACGCGTCCCCCCCAGCTGAAGGCAGGGGAGAGTCACCCATTTTCTTGGGGATTCTCCTCGCCGAGGCGGAAGAATCTGGACAGGCCGTCGGCATTGGCGTGGTCGTTGCCGGGGCGATGCTCCACAGTGAAATCCATCCCCTGTAGAGAGATGGACCAGCGCAGCAGTTTCGGGTTTTCTCCCCGCATCTGTATCAACCAACGCAGGGGCTGGTGGTCGGTCTGGACTCGGAAGTGGGTGCCGAAGAGGTAGGGCCGGAGCTTCTTGAGTGCCCACACCACGGCAACGGCTTCCCTCTCGATGGTGCTCCACCGCTGTTCTCTTGCCAGGAGGCGTCGGCTGATGAAGGCCACAGGCCGGTCGATTCCTTCGGGGTTAACTTGGGACAGGACCGCCCCGATGCCGTGCTCCGAGGCGTCGGTCTGGACTACAAACTCTCTGCTGTAGTCGGGGGCCTGGAGCACAGGGGCGGTGCACATGGCAGTCTTTAAAGTCTCAAAGGCTGTCTGGCACGCGGGGGTCCAGTGCACCTTCTGGGGTAGTTTCTTTGAGGTCAGTTCTGTGAGGGGCCCCACAATGCTCCCGTAGTCTTTTATAAATCGCCGATAGTATCCGGTGAGCCCCAGGAAGGCTCGGACGGCGGTCTGGGTGACCGGGGGCTCCCAGGCCCGGATGGCGTCTACCTTTGGTTGGAGGGGAGCTACTTGACCGCTCCCTACTTGGTGTCCTAGATAGGTCACGGACCCTTGGCCTATCTGGCATTTGCTGGCCTTGATGGTTAGTCCAGCCCGCCGGAGGGCCGTCAGGACTTCCCAGAGGTGGGACAGGTGCTCATCCCAGTGAAGGCTGTACACCGCAATGTCATCGAGATAGGCGGCGCTGTATTCTTCTAGTCCGGCCAGCACCTGATTTACTAGCCTCTGGAAGGTGTCCGGCGCATTTTTCATGCCGAAGGGCATCACTTTGAAGTGATAGTGGCCATCTGGCGTCGAGAAGGCCGATCGTTCTTGTGCACCAGGGGTAAGGCCGATCTGCCAATACCCCGCCGTGAGATCGAAGGTGCTGAGGTATCTGGCGGCCCCGAGGCGATCGATCAGTTAATCCGCCCTGGGGATGGGATGTGCGTCGGTCCTGGTGACGGCATTCAGTCCCCGGTAGTCAACACAGAACCGGAGCTCGGGCGCTGCTCCGGGGGAAGCAGCTTTCGGGACCAGGACAACGGGACTGGCCCAGGGACTGTTGGAGGGTTCGACTACCCCCAGGGCCAACATCTTGGCCACCTCGGATTGGATGCAGGCCCGAACCCGGTCGGGCACTCGAAAAGCTTGTTGTTTCACAGGGGGGCTGTCTCCGGTGTCCACATCGTGGACACACCACCGGGTGACCCCCGGCGTGAGGGAAAACAGATCCGCAAACTGCCCCAGCAGCTTCCGACAGTCTTGTTGCTGCTCTGGGGTCAGGGTAGAGGAGAGCCGGACCCCTTCGAAGGAGCCGTCTTTCTCGGTGGTGCTGAGGAGATCTGGTAGTGGCTCGGAGTCGTCTTCAGCTCCGTCATCGGTCGCCAGCAGCAGGCTCAGTTCGGTGCGTGCAAATTGCGGCTTGAGCCGGTTAGCGTGTAGAACCCGGAGGGGGTTCTTGGGGGACTCCATGTCTACCAGGTAGGTGACGGGGCTCTTGCGCTCCACCACCTTGAAGGGCCCCGTCCATTTGTCCTGGAGGGCACACGGTTCAACCGGGGACATGACCCAGACTTGCTGGCCCGGCTCGAACTCGATGGACGAGGCGTTCTGGTCATACCAGCGTTTCATCTCCTCCTGACTGGCCTCCAGGTTGGCCTCGGCAAGTTCCCTGAACTTCCGAGTCTGATTGCGGAGTGTCAGGAGGTACCGGTAGACATCCGGTGGGGCATCTCGAACTGCTGTCTCCCAGCCTTCCTTGACCAGGCTAAGGGGGCCTCGAACCGGGTGTCCGTACAAGAGTTCGAACGGGCTGAACCCCAGGGATTTCTGGGGTACCTCTCGGTAGGCGAACAGGAGGCAGGGCAGCAGGACATCCCATTTACGCCAGAGGGGCTCTTCTAGGCCCTTGATCATTCCCTTCAGTGTCCTGTTAAAGCGTTCCACTAGTCCATTTCCCTGGGGATGATACGGGGTGGTGAACTTATATGCGACCCCGCACTGTTGCCATAGGGACCGCATATGCTTCGAGATGAAGTTGGACCCCCGATCACTCGCGACTTCTCGGGGGAAGCCGACTCGGGAGAAGATGCTCATGAGGGCTCGGCCCACCACGGGGGCCGTGATTGTTCGGAGAGGGATGGCCTCAGGATAGCGGGTGGCATGGTCCACCAGGACGAGGATGAAACGGTGCCCCTGCGAGGTGCGAGGATCCAGGGGTCCTACGATGTCTATTCCCACTCGCTCGAAGGGGGTGGTTACCACAGGGAACGGCTGGAGCGGGGCTTTGAATTTCCCCCCGCTCTTCCCGCTGGCTTGACAGGTCGGGCAGGTCCTGCAGTGGTTCTGTACATCAGTGCGCATTTTTGGCCAGTAGAAATGGGTCACCAGGCGGCTGTAAGTTTTGTCCTGGCCCAGGTGCCCGGCGAGGGGCACATCATGTGCTAAGTTCAGGAGGAAGTCTCTGAACCGGAGGGGTACAACCAGCACCCGGCCGGCCCCTAGCTCGGCAATCTTCTGCTCACTGTAAAGGAGGTCGTTGTCCCAGTAGACCCCGTGGGACCCCGCGGGGTCTCCAGCGGCTTGAGTAGCGGCTTGCTGTCGCATCCCATCGAGGGAGGGGCAGGTTTTCTGTTCCTGCCGGAACTGTTCGCGGGTGGGGCCACCTTCTTGGCGCCATTGAGCGAGTTCCGGGAGGCGGTCGATCTCGGTGAGATTTTCTTGGTCGGGCCCTTGGGGGCCGGTCCCGGTGTCGGCGACCTCGGGGACGACGGGCGGCGGAGGTGCGGGCCCTTCTGGCTCCTCTGTTGGAGCTTCCCCCGTTGGGGCGGAGGCTCGGGCGGACATGGAGCGGGTGGTCGCACAGACCCACTCGGGAAGGCCTAGCATCCCCAGGTGCTCTCTTCGTTCGACGCCAGCCCATGGGGAACTTTCCAGGTCGTTCCCAAGGAGGCAGTCCACGGGGGCATCGTCGCGGACAGTCACTTTCAGCACGCCCGACACTCCCCCCCACTCGAAGGGGATGCGGGCCATCTGACACATAGTTTCGGAGTTATCTGCGGATCGGACTGGGCACAGGACGTTAGGAAGGATCTGTTCCGGGGTCACCAGATGGCAGCGGACCGCTGTCACGCTGGCCCCAGTGTCACGGAGGGCTTCGGTCCGGCGACCGTTGATGGTGACCCACTGGCGGTACTTCTGGGTGTTGCCGGGGATCGGCCCTCAGGGGATCATGTCGTGAGTACCCAGGCAGGCTAAGGTCATGGCGGCGGGCTCCCACTCGGCCTGCTCGGGGTCATCGTCCTCTTCCTCCCTTCTTTCTTCACCTAGGGCAGCTGCCGTGATCTGGCGGGCTGGGGGCCCGGTGGTGCCGGGTCGCTGGTTCATCGGGCAGAGGGGGTCATTCGCATAATGCCCCTGTCGCTGGCATCTGTGGCACGTAACGTTCGGGCGGGGCCCCGGCCTGGCTGGGGGGCCCCCTCTCCGGGCCAGGGATGGCGACGTGGAGGTAGGGGATGACCCCTGGGGGGTGTCTCGACCCCGGCTCTGGCCTACTCCGCCACCTCGTGGTCGGTGGTTCCCCGGGGACCCCCGGCCGTAATCTCCCATCATGTTCCGGGGAACTCGGGTGCTGGCCCATCGGTCTGCCTCGACAGCGAGTTTTCGTGGCTCAGTCAATTTGCTGTCGAGGAGGTGCTGCCGGAGTTCGACGAAACAGTTATTGGACAGGTGTTCCCATAGAATGAGGTCGACCAACTGCTGGTAGGTGGTGACCTGGCAGCCCCGAGTCCACCCCTCGAAGGCTCTACTGTAATAGTTCACGTATTCTACCCACGTGGTACCGGGGATTTTTTTGCTGTCTCGGAATCGCTGCCGGTACATCTCGGGGGTGAGTCCATAGCGAGTGAGGAGGGCGGTCTTCATGTGCTCGTACGAGGTCCTCTCGGCATCAGGGAGCTCCAGCAGGGCGTCTCTCCCTTCGTTGATAAACTTCCCCCACAGGCCGGCACCCCAGTCCCTGAGGGGTACTCGATGGGCGGCCATGGCGACCTCGTAAGCTTTGAACCACTGCTGGATGTCGTCGTTCTTATAGTACTCTTTGACGACATCCTTGGGTATGTGCACCTTCGTGTCCACCGGGGGAGGTGAGGTCTTACTCCCGGAGGTGGTAGTCTCGCCTGCCTTGGCTTTAAATTCTAGTTCTTTGAGGACGCGCCCGTGCTCGAGCATGAGTTTCTTCTCCTCGAGGTCTCTTTGTCTTCGCTTTTCTTCCAGGTCTCCTTCTAGCCGTAGCTGCTCGAGGGCTAGCTTCCTTTCTGCCAGTTGGATCTCTCCTTCTTGCCTGAGTCGAACGAGCTCCAATTCGTGGAGCCGGTTCTTCTCTCGTTCTCTGGCATCTTCGTGGGAGAGGCCCGTGTCTGGGTTCGCGGGTCTCCCTCCCGCTGGGTTCGTCGCAGCCTCCGTGCCTCCGTTCGGGCCCGGGTTATCTTCCCTTGGGGGTGGCGCCTCGCCGGCGTCCACCCAGGCCTGCAGGGCCGATTTAAAGTCTTCTTTAGTACTTAAGCCAGTGGTAGCGATGCCTAGATCTTTGCAGAATTGCTTCAGCTCCTTGTGACTGTAGTCTTCCATTTTCTCCTTCTGGAATTCTGTGCTCATGGTCGCAGTGGGTTTTTCTGGGTAACGAGTGAATCACTCTCTGTACGATCTGCGTGGGCTCGGATCCCAGCGCTTGCCACCAATGTTAGAAAGGCGACCCCGGGGGAGGCAGAAGATGTCTGACTGACCACCCCTAGGTCCACCTCTCCGTCGAGAAGTAGCCGAGCGTTTACTGAGAGGCCTCCTGAATGAGGGTCCTCTCCTAGGATCGTACAGCAGAGTAATCACAACACTACAGATGGACACCACACAAGAGGTCAAGTTCTTAAGCTTTTATAGCTAGTAAAAGGTTGCGGGTTTTTGGTAGTATGTACAAGCAGATGGAGGGATCTGTAAAGTCTCGTAAAGAGGGGTAAGGTAGCGGGACAGTCTTACTCTGGGCGGAGGACGGGATACCCTACGCACAGCTCTCAATCCTCGAGCCGGGGGGTTCCGAGAGGTCGAGCCGCGGCAGCGCCAGCAGGCTAACAGATGGTTCAGCAAGGTAGGCCGCGGCAGCGCCAGCAGGCTCTCGGAAGGTTCAGCAAGGTAGGCCGCGGCAGCGCCAGCAGGCTCTCGGATGTTTCAGCAAGGTAGGCCGCGGCAGCGCCAGCAGGCTCTCAGATGTTTCAGCAAGGTAGGCCGCGGCAGCGCCAGCAGGCTCTCGGATGTTTCAGCAAGGTAGGCCGCGGCAGCGCCAGCAGGCTCTCAGATGTTTCAGCAAGGTAGGCCGCGGCAGCGCCAGCAGGCTCTCGGAAGGTTCTGCAAGGTAGGCCGCGGCAGCGCCAGCAGGCTCTCGGAAGGTCGTCGGGTTACGGATGAGTTCGTCTGGTGTCGGCCGTGACAGCGTCAGCAGGGCTTCCAGTCCAGGATACAACTGGCGTCCTACTCCGGGGCGGGCCCAGATATAGGACGGAGGTCCTTTGATGTCCGGACCCTCGCGCCTGGGGGCCAGAGGGGCCGAGATGATGGTGTCCAGACACCCAGCAGGGGGGTGGAGCCAGCGCCCAGGGAGGCCGGAGGGCGATCGATACCAGGCGTCCGGGGACGGCTGGGGGGCCATCGAAACTCCTCTCCCTCCGGGATCTGTCGAGTGGCCACTCGACCACCTGGGTGGATCTTGGTGCCTCGATGTCTGGGCTTCGCTGGGGCCGAGGCTGGGGCCGAGGCCACGCGGTCGTGACGTGGTGGGCCCAAGATGGAGTCGGGCCCGGCCTCGTGCTTAGGTCGTGAGGGGCCTACGCTGGGGCCAGGCCGATGATGGGGGTCCGGGATGGTAGCCGGATCGGTGGTGTTGGGGCGTGCAGGGTCGGGCAGAATGGGCCGCCCGAGGTCCGGAGGAGGGCTGGTGCCGTCCGGGGCCCGCCATGCGGGAGGGGTAGGACCACGCCATGAGGCCGGGTCCAACACCCACCTTGACTCTCTACACTGCTTGAACTTCACTTCATTGTCCTAAACCCTGAAACTCTATTCCTAGAAAAATATTCTAAACTCTTGCAACACAACTACAGTGCTGTAAACCTGAAAGAATACCCCCAGCAAGACTCCCTTTTATTGTAGTAATCATTTTATGAATTGCAAGGGATAGTGTTATGTGTCTAAGATCACAGTGTGAGTCAGTTTTCATTTCAGAAGTATGTGGCATATTAATTTGCTTAGTTTATGTGTTTAAAAATATGGGAATACATGAACTTATGAAGTTGATAAAGGTAGTTTTTTATTATCTATTAGTGAAAATGATTTAATTAAGTGTTTTTATTTTTTTGCAAGGACCAGCAACATTGTACTATATATAATGGATCAAAATCAGGACAACTTTCAAGTCAATTTTGAAATTTCCAACTAAGTCATAGAGGACTTAAATGTACCTTTGGAAGACAACATTGATACACAAGATAATGGAGAAAGAGATTTAAGCAGTGATTTTTTTATCAAAGTTTGAACATTGACTTGGTAGAAGCAGTAGATGATATTGAGTGTCAAGTTGCGAATTTTGAAGTTGAGGAGAATGCAAACGAAATTACAGATGAAATCATGCTGGATGTTTTATTACAGTATGAAATGTTTGAATAATAAAGTTATGATTTAGAATTAAAAATGATTTGAGAGAGTCTTTTTGTACTATTGTAATAATTTGGTTAGTTGATGTGTTTAAAAATATGGGAATACATGTTCTTATGAAGTGAGTCAGGCTTTAGGATATGTAGTGCTAGAAACTGCTATGCAGTACGTCTGTCAGGCCTCTTCATTTGCAAATAATTTCCATGCTGTGTACTGAAGATCCTGGTTGTGCTGTAGAAATGCCATACCAAGTCTTTCTGTAACATGTAGTAATCAATTCAGTGAATTTCAAGGCATATTTCTATCTTTTTTCATTTAGAATGCACGTCAGTGTGTTTTTTTAAATATTGTGTCGGAATCACTTGCTCAGTGTATGTGTTTTAAGACATGGGAATACATGTACTCATGGAGTGAGTTAGACTTTAGGACATCCAGTGCTTTTTACTCGTAGCCCTTGCTTGATACCATACACTGCCTACACCCAACTGTATTGCTCTAAAGTCAGAAATATAAATCCCACCACGACCCCCTATACTGCCTAAACACCACTGCACTGTTCTGAACCCTAAAACACCATTCTCTGCAAATTTCCCTATAATGTTGAAACACCACTGCACTGCCCTAAACTCCGAAACAGCACTCACTGCATGATTTCCTACTCTGCTCAGACACTGTTGCTGTACCTTAAACTTACTTATGAAGTGAACAAGTGTTTACATCATATAGTTGTTCTAATTGCTATGTAGTATGTTAGTAGTGGTCTATAACATGTTTTTTTTCTTCACAATCGATTGTTATTATCTTCAGAAAGAAAAACCAACATGCCTACTAAGAATGCAAAAAGAAAAAAATATAAACAGGCTTACTTTTCCAAGAAAACACAATTACAAGATTTATCTAAACAACAATATACGGAGAAAAAGAAGAATGCTCCTGGTAAGACAACAAAGTATTTTATAAGGAAATTAACCCAAAGGAAAAAAAGTGTGGATAATGTGCAAAAGAAAAAAAGTAATCTGTAACTACAAAGAAAAACCAGACCCCCCAAAAAAAGTTTGGGAAAGTATGTGACGATCAAATTGTCTATAGTAATAGACGAAAAAATCAGTTTGTTCAATTTCGCAAGAGACTGTTTTATAACAGAGTCGTTTTAAATTTATTAAAAAATATAAAGAATTGTAAAAGGAAAACAGCTTTTTATAAGAAAAATAAAAATATTGAGAGTATTGGTGATCAGGCTTTTGAAATAAAAAAGAAGTTGTATATTTTAGTAATCAATAGAATTCGTACACTAGACAAGGCAATCAATGTTTTGAAAGCGAAAAGTAAGTGGAAAAGACTAATTAATAGAACTAATTTTTGTAATGTTTTTTCTGGAGAATGGAAGCATAGTTCAAGTTGTGAGCCATTTTTTAATGAAGAGACTTACTTTCAGACTAATGATTTGTTGCATGCAGTTGACACCAGTGGTCGAGCATATGAGTTGAAGGACGGTTGTCCGATTGAAAAAGAGGAAATTGTGCCTAGAAATGCAGAAGAGGTGTTAGCTGATGACGTTTATGGGAGACGTCCTAAGGCTCCAGTGTACACTTGGAATTGTAGTAGTATTTGTAGTGTACGACAGGATTCAATTGATTTGTTTCGCAATTTCTTATGTAAGTATAGTAAGAAAAGTCTTAAACAAAACATTAAGATGTTGCAAGAATTAGATCCTTGCAGACTGAGAGAAAAAACGGGTTTGCAAGGGCATTCTCTGGCGTGTCTTTCTAGAAAAGTATGCAAGAGTGTTTTTCACCATTTTAGGATGTTAGCAGTGCATCATACTGAAGTGAGGAAATTAGTGAGAAGGTTGTATTATACAAAAAGTCCAGCACTTAAGCTAAAACAGTTAAACAGTGTTCTTTTGCATGGATCTGTATTAGATGTAAAGAACATTTGTGAAGAAATTGAGGTTAGTTACTTTTGTGAAAAAGAGGACAGTGCAGAAACTGATACAGTAATAGAAGGAAATGTGGAAGAAAATGTACAGAATTTTAGTACAGAAAATTTTGACCAAGAAATTACAAATACTACAAAAATTTATATTTAGGAGAAAAGGAAACAACTGTAGAAGAGGACAGTGATTTGTCAGCTGGGCAAATTGAAAAAGTGGATGTGTCCAGAAGTGAACAAATTTATTAACATTATAGTGTTAAGCCTCTGCATTCCAAAGAAGTAATGGGGAATACTATCGAGTTATTCCAAATGAAAGAAGCAAAAGGAAGTCCCATTAGTGTATGGGAAGAAAGCTTGGAAGCTCATTGTTTTCCTCAGTTATTTCCAACAGGTCAAGGTGGACGATATGATGACCGACCTGTGCAGATTCCTGCATCTGAATGCCGGACATCAATATTATAAGCAGAAGATCCAAGGTTTCGCCAATGTATTCCATATTTGTTTCATCTTCTGTTTGAGAGTGACTTGTCTGGACTTTCTTATGCAGTGAACCATATATTAAAAAGTGGAGTACATCTGCAAAATGTTTCGGCAAGGGACTTTATGGATAAAGTCCAACAGAACAACACTGTTTTGGAATCTCAGCTAATTAATCTCATAGCATGTCAGCGTGGTACTAACGAGTATTAGTACCGTCGTCATGGGGATTTGAAATGTATGCTAAGAAACTTAGGAACTCCTACATGGTTCCTTACTCTAAGCTGTGCTGAGTATGCTTGGGAAGACTTACTTCAATTTCTTTGAGAGGCAAATGCAAACATAGAAAATATAGAATACAAGACACCTGGAGAACTGTGCTCTTTGGATCCAGTTAATGTATGCAGGTATTTCAATCATAGATTTGAAGCTATGATGTCTTTTATCACAAACAAAAAAAATCCTCCTCTTGGAGAGGTTCTGGATTTCTTTTGGAGAAAGGAATATCAAGCAAGAGGTGCTCCTCACATACATATGCTGCTATGGATCAGAGATGCCCCCAAATTTTAAACAGATTCGGATGACATAGTGATGAGTTTTATTGAACAGTATTCGACATGTGCTGTTCCTAAAAGTACAGAACAAAAGAATTTAAAACATCAAGTCTTACGGTTTCAAACCCATCGTTGTGGAAAATACTGTAGTCGAAAGTACAAATCAAAGGACAAGTTCTTCACAAAATGTCGTTTTGGATTTCCACGAGCAGTAATATCAAAAGGAAGAGTGAACAATTTTATGTCATCTTTGCGACATACTGTCACAAGAAAATCACCTAAAAATACCTACAACTTAAGAAGAAATGAAGAGTCAAAATACATAAATGACTATAATCCCAATCATTTTGTCTATTGGGAATGCTAACATGGATATTTAATATGTTGCAGACATTGCTGTGGCTCAATATGTAACGTCTTACATTACGAAATCTGAAAAGACAGAACTAAAGGAAATGTGGGAGGAAATTTCTCATGAAAAGAGCCTAAGTAAGAAATTGTACAGCTACAGTTTGAAGATGTTGTCTCATCGAGAAATTGGAGCATATGAATGTTCAGATTGCTTATCATCTGCAAGTCTATATGCCAAATCTAGAACAATCATTTGGGTGAGTTTAGGTCTTGCAAGAACACAAAACCGAGTTTTGAAATCTGTACAAGAAATTGAGTATTTAGCAGAGAAAGAACCAAACAGTACAGATATTTTGAAGACAAGTATGTTGGATACATACTATCCAAATAGAAGTAATCATCTTGAGAACGTTTGTCTCTATGAAGTACTGAAAAGCTATACTTTTAAGAGGAATATTACAGAAGATATCAATAAAGGTGTATATGCTATGATTGGATCTGAAGGATGTCTGGTGAAACACAAAAAAGGACATTTGATTAATCATCAAAAACTGAGTTGCGAAACTCCTGACAAAAGGGAATTTTACTATTCAGCTCTTTTGCAACTCTTTAAGCCATGGCGTACAGAAGAGGAACTACTTGGAGATTTTCTCAGTTATGAAGATTCATTCAACGCAACTAAAAATACTATAGAATGTCCTGTTTTTACTAATCATCTACAAATGTTGAACGAGGAAATACAGCAAGAAGCTATAATTGCAGCAGAGATTGCTAGAGACAGTTCTCAAGACAGTCAAAGTTCTGCTTCGTTGAGTCAGGATCCACTAGGAGGACCAATTATCCAAAACGAAGGAGCCACTGCCATGGATGAGGTGGAAAGAGCAATGGAACAAGCTCAGGAGGATGTAATAAACTTAGAAGAATTGGAAAAACAACTAAATGTTGAGCAAAAACAAATATACGATGAAGTGACAGTGCAGATTGAGCATGGTTTATGTCATGAGAACAAAGAGTGCTCATGTACGTCATTTAAACCTGTCCGACTTTACGTGAGTGGAGAAGCAGGAACTGGAAAAAGTTTTCTAATTAAAGCAATTGCAACTTATCTACAGAAAAGAACTGAGTCGTCACTCTCTTGTGTTGTTACCGCTCTAACTGGGTTGGCAGCACATAACATTAAAGGGATTACTTTACATCGTTTATTGATGCTGCCAGAGTCCTGCAAAAAATTGAAACTTCTCATTATTGATGAGTTAAGCATGGTATCAAATTTAATGCTTGCTTTTGTGCATTTAAGATTGCAACAAATTCTTAAAACAGAGTATGATGTGTTATTTGGAGGCAAACACATCATCGTTTTTGGAGATCTACTACAGCTAACTCCTGTGAAAGGACAACCAGTGTTTAAAACCGTTACACATGAAGATACCAGAAAGTGCCTGGGAAGCATTGGAAATGTTAATATATGGTTATATTTCAAATATACAGAACTCTTTCAAAATATGCGACAGGCAAAGGATGCTGATTATAAAAGCATTCTTCAAGATATAAGAATTGGAAAATTGAGTGAACATGGCAAAGAAGCTTTACAGGCACGATTACTTTCAAATTTGTTTCCAAACGAGAATATTCTCCCAGAGAATAATATAGAAAAATTGCTGAAAATAAATCAGTGATATGCTTGATGCCAACTCTGCAAGAATGTTCAATCTTCAATGAAAAAAAGTTAAGTTAGAACATCAAGAAATTATAAAACTGGAAGCTATTGCTAGAATAGAGCATGAAGGAGCTACTATAATTTTGTCAGAAAAGTTGAAGTCAAAATTGGATTCTTTAGACAAATCAATATCTAAAACAGCTGGTTTAGAAAAGAATCTATATGCATGTTTAAATAGTCGGATAATTTTACGACGTAATTTACATGTGGAAAGAGGTTTAGTAAATGGAGCAATGGGTCATGTTGTTGATTTTGTGAATTACCCAAATAGAGATGATATTGAATTTTTGAAAATCAAATTTTATGAAACTGAAGAAGTACAACAATTGAGTCCGCCGAAAACAGTTTCCTGTTTGTTTGGCATATGCGGTGACTATTCATAAATCTCAAGGTTTAAGTGTAGATAGTGCTTTGGTGAATATTGGAAGTACTGTGTTCAAGGAGGGTATGGCATATGTTGCTTTATCTCGAGTCAGAACTTTATCTGGATTATATTTGATTGATTTTGATGAGACAAAGATTAGTGCAGATCTAAATTGTGTGAAAGAGTATAATAAGTTAAGAAGAGAATATGCTCCAAATTTACCTCAATATCCTTTATTTGAAAAGCTTGTGGTAGGTCGAAAAAGAAGATATGAGAAGAATTGTAACGAGGTTGTAGAGAAAAGAAAAAAACTAGATGAACCAGTAATTGTAAGCAAAAAGAAAAAGGACAGCATTGAAGAGGTTGTTGGATTTCAGTTTGAAAACAGTTCTGTTGTCAACTGCTATGCTAATGTAGTAATTAATGCTGGGTTTTTTCTTCAAACTTTACAACAACAGATTGTTGAAAATCGGTATCAAAGATTTTGTTGTTTGTTGAATTCTGTCTTTGAGAAATGTAGCAGTAATAACACAAAAATAGAAAGTGTTTCTGATATTCGAAATGTTTTAGACATATGTTCTGTTCTAAATCAATTTTCACAGAATATTCAGCAAGATTGTCAGGAATTTCTTATGTATATGCTTGTTGTATTGCAAGATGAAGGTATAGATATTGAAAATCTTTTTGGCCTTTCTTATAAATGGTAACATGACTGTGACAATTGTTTGTTTTCAAGTAGTACTGAAATAGACACTGAAAGATTTATATTTTTGACGTTACCAGACTGCAAATCAGTGTCTTTTATTAATCTAGTTAGAGAAGCAAATCAAAACATGGTCTGTACCCAATGTAACTCACAAATGTTATCAACATTATTTATACAAAGATATGGACAGTATGTAATTTTAATGCTCCAACGATGTAGACCTGATGGAACAACATTAACAACTTTAATTAAAAATGTTGTGGCTTCTCAATTATCAATTTCTGGAAGAACTTTTGTAACTGTAGGAATTCTTTTCCATGATGGTCCTTCTACAACATCAGGACATTACACAGCTTATTTAAAATGTCCAAAAGGCTGTACACTTTGTAATGATACTCAATTGACTTTTAAACAACGTTTGCCTTTTGCCTTATCAAATTCTTACCTAGTGTTTTTACAACCCAAATTTTAGGGAAAATAATTGGCCTAGGAAGATTAGTACTGTTAAAAAAGGTTAGTCTGCTGTTGAGAATTACTTTGTGAGTGAGGGTGATCAAGATACAAAAAAACTTGTACTTGTCATAGAGGTAGTGTAAGTATATCACATAGTGAGTGATATGAGTATTACAGGAAATGTTGATCATGAGTGAGGCAGAGGTGTTTTAGACTAGTTATAGTTGTTGTAGATGTTGTTGAAATTTTTGATTCCCTTAAATAAGTTTATTTTAATGGTATACAGCTCCTTGCTAAGATAAAGGATGAGCAGAGTGTCATCAGCATATCACATGATGTTGAGATTCTGATAGCTTACTGGTTGTTTAAGGTTCTAGTACATGATAAATAGCATCGGGTGGAGATATAACTATTGTAAGACGATAGAAAAGACGTTGGAGCTTTTGATTCAGAAGGTCGCGAAAAGGAAGTTGAAGAGTACTATTCAGTAACTTCCAAACAAAGGACTTTCCGTATACTATTTGGCCATGTGGAAAAGTATATCAATCAGAAATGAGTATTTCGGGTAAATGTTGTTAATATATGTTTGTACTTAACTTTACTTAGAGAGTATAAAAAAGAAGTAATATTATTTTATTACTTTGTGATTGTTGATATTTACGTAAGAAATTGGTGTTTGGAAGAAAACATTTAAGATATGTTTTTTTAATTTTTACATTATTTATTGAAACGTTGTATGGGTTTTTTAAACACAACCTTTTTGATTGTGTTTTTTTTTGCCCGCTGTCATATGATGAGTAGTATTGAACTCACTGTTTTTAGTGAAATTCAATATATTCTGAGAACAGCAAAATAAAATATATAACATATTGTACAAATTATTTTGTATTTTGTATTGTGAAATATATATTATAACTCAATTGTTGATTCTCTTCCACAGATATCATATCTATAAGGTAAGTACGACAAACAAAAAATACTTTTTCATCACTTTCTTACTTCTCTTTCTCTATATCTTTTCTTCATTCTCTCTCTTACTCCTTTACCTTTCCTCATCTTACTCCTCTTCCCTCATTCTACTTACTCCCCTTCATTCACCTTTACACTCATTCTCTCACCATCAGTACTCTTCCTTCACCCTCACTCATCTTGTCCAACTCCCTCTTTCCCCTGTCTGTCCCTCACTTGTCTTTCCTAACTTCCTCCATCACTACCCTTGTCTTGCTGTATCGATCAGTCTCTTCTCACTGCCCCCTTACTCTATTTCCTTCACATCATCCCTCAGTGACCTTGACTCACTTCAGTTCTTTCACTTCCTCACTCCCTTTCATTCACTCCCCTTTCCTCCATCCGTCTCTAAGTCTGTTCATCTATGTCAGTCACTATAACTGATTTACTCCCTCACAGTCCTCTGTTTCTCTCTTTTACTGTCTCCCTCTCTCCACCAGTCTTCCTTTTCTTTTCTCTCTTTCCATGAATCCTTCTCTCTCACTTACTTCTTTTTCCTTTCTCTTAATATGCTTCTTTTTCCATCACTCCCCTTCCCTCACCATTATATCCCTTCCCTCACTGTCACTGCCCTTCATTCAATCTGAGTCCTCTTCCTCCACTTCATGTTCTCTTCTCTCTGCATCACTCTCATTCCATTTCTCCTGCACCCATTCCCTTACTCTCCCTCATACTCTTTCGCTCACTCCATCCGTCAATCACCTTCCCTTATTCTCCGTACCTCAATCCCTTTTGGTAACTCTCATTCCTTTTGTCTCTCACTCCATTTCTCTCTCCCTCTCTCCCTCTGTCTCACTCAGTCTAACCACTTCTTTTCCTGTCAGTCACTTCCTCTCTCTCTCTTTCTCCACCACTCTGTCCCTCTGTGTTTCTCTCTCACCCTTTCTTTCTTTCCCTTTCTGTTTTTTTCACTTCTACTTTCTTTTGTATTATGAAATATATATTATAACTCAATTTTTTCTTGTCTTCCACGGATACTATATTTATATAAAAATATTCTATTAAGTTGTCATTATTTATAAGGTAAGTATGACAAACAGAAAATACTTTTACTTCACTCGATTATTTCTCTTTTTCTCTTTCCCATTCTTTAATCTCTCTCTTACTCCTCTTCCTCTACTCATCTTAGTCTCCTTTTCTCATTCTCATTACTGCCCTTCATTCACTTTTACAGTCTTTCTGTCACTATCAGTACTCTCTCTATATCCTCACTCACCTTGTCCAACTCCCTCTTTCCCCTGTCTGTGTCTCACTTATTTTTCCTATCTTCCTCCATCACTACCCTTGTATTGCTGTATCGCTTAGTCTCTTCTCACTCCCCCTTACTCTCTTTCCATAACATCATCCCTCATTCACCTTCACGCACTCCACTTCTCTCAATCCCTCACTCTCTTTAGCTCAGTTCCCTTCCTTTATTCCCTCCCTCACTCTCTTTTCCTCCATCTGTGTCTAAATATCTTCCTCTGTTTCAGTCACTATAACTGATTTATTCCTTCACACTCCCTCACTCTCCTTCTGTTTGTCTCTTTCACTGTCTCCCTCTCTCTTCACTACTCTTCCTTTTATTTTCTCTCTCTTTCTATAAAGATGCTTCTTTTTCAATCACTCCCTTTCCCTCAATCTTATATCCCTTTACTCACTGTAACTGCCCTTCATTCAATCTGAGTCCTCTTCCCCCACTTCATGTTCTCCTCACTGTACATCAGTCCTATTCCCTTTCTCTTGCTTCTATTCCCTCACTCACCCTCACTCTCTTTCACTTACTCCATCCGACAATACCCTTCCCTTATTCCCCTTTCCTCATTCCCTTTTGCTAGCTCTCATTCCTTTAGTCCCTCACTCCCCTTCACTCCTTGTCCCTCTCCCTCTGTCTCACTCACTCTAACCACTTCACTCCCTGTCACTCACTTGCTCTCCCTCTCTTTCTGTCTCACTCTTTCCCTCTCTCTCTCTCCCTCACCCTTCCTTTCTTTCCCTTTCTGTTTTTTTCACTTCTACTTTCTTTTGTACTGTGAATTATATATTATAACTCAATTTTTTCTTGTCTTCCACAGATACTATATTTATAATAACAAGTACTAATAACTTGTCATTATTTATAAGGTAAGTATGACAAACAAAAAATACCTTTTCATCACTCTATTATTGCTCTATCTCTCATTCCCTTTCTTCACTCTCTCTTTTACTCACCTTCCTTTTCTTAATCTTACTCTCCTTTCCTCATTCTCCTTACTCCTCTTCATTCACCTTTACACTCCTTCTCTCACTATCAGTACTCTTCCTTCATCCTCACTCACCTTGTCCAACTTTGTCTTTCCCCTCTCTGTCCCTCACTTCTCTTTCCTATCTTACGCCATCACTACCCTTGTCTTGCTGTATCGCTCAGTCTCTTCTCACTCTCCCCTTACTCTTTTTCCTTCATATCATCCCTCACTCTCTTTCACTCACTCCACTTCTCTCACTCCCCCTCATTCTCTTTCCCTCACTCCATCCTTCAGTCCCTTTCCCTTACTCCTCTTTCCTCATTCACTTTTGCTAACTCCCATTCCTTTAGTCCCACACTCCCCTTCACTCCATTTCTATCTCCCTCTCTCCCTCTATCTCACTCAGTCTAACCGCCTTACTCCCTCTGAGTCACTTGCACTCCCTCTCTTTCTCTCTCACTCTCTCTCTCTCTTTCCCTCCCTCACCTTTCCTGTTTTCTCTTTCTGTCTCCTTCACTCCTACTTTATCCCTCAGTCCCCTTTCCTCTCTCTTAATCTCCTTCCTTCTCTCTCATTCCCTCCCCTCACCCTCATACACCTTCCCTAAGTGTCACTGCCCTTCACTCACCGTCACTACCCTTCCCCACTCCACTTTCTCCTGTCAGTATTTTTCACCCTTTCACTTTCCTGTTCCCTTTTCCTCACTCCCCCTCACTCTCCTCCTCTCACTCCATTCCTTACTCCCCTTCTCTCACTCCCCTTTTCTAACTCCCTCCATCCCCTCACTCCACTTCTCTCTCCCTCACTCCCCATCTCTCACTTTCCCTTATTCCCTTTTTTCATCCTCATACCCTTTCCCTCACCATCAGTCCACTTCTCTTACCTTCACTCCCTTCACGCTGCTCTACTTCTCCCTTTCCATCTCTTACTCCCCTTGTCTGTCTCTGTTCCATGCTCCCCTTTTCTCACTCCTCTCTCACTTTTCTTTCCTTACTGCCCTTCCCTTACTCTTTCTCTCCACTTACCTCACTCCCCTACCCTTAGTCCCCTTGTTTCAGTCACTCTTTGACTTCCCTATCCTCACTCACAATATTACCCTTTCCTCACTCATTCCATCAATCCTTTCCTCCTTTTCACTCAGTCATTTCAGTCATTCATTTATACACTACACATTCATTCAAAAAAAGTATGACACAGTATATAAAAGATATAGCGCTTCTTTGAGAAGTGAGGTTAATTCTGAAAAGAACTTTTTTTCTTTTTTGTTTTGTATTTTTTTTAGTTTTTAAACAATTTTATATATTTTTATCTTTTTTGAAGTTTTATATTTTTTTGTGTTTTTTGTACAAAAAAAATAAACAGGAAACAAAAAACTGCTCAACAGGAACAAAGTAAATAAAAAAAATAAAAAATACTTTCTGGATCATTGGTGCTGCCTAATCCTGTTTTTGATCAGATTGAGACTTTGCTCTCCATAACATAGTATTTCATTGCAGAAATTGCATCTCATAAGGACATTGCCCAAAAGACGGCGTACATCTAATGCAGATGTTGAAGGAGATGCTGGTGGTGCTCCGGATGAAGTGCTGGGGAGAGCAGATGGAACTTGAGTTGCGAGAGCTCTTGTTGCAGCCTGTGCATATTGGTGAGGGTGCTTATTTTTAACATGACGCAACATAGTATGTATACTAAAAGAATATTTTTTTGTGGGTTTCCCTCTGATAGCACAGTGTGACAGAGAGTACAAGTTACTTTGGGTGCATTCACCTTCTTTTGCCCGTCAGGAAAGCTGAAGAACTTCCAAATAAATGAGTCCTACTTCTTCTTGGCTGTTGTTGAGCCATGTCCACATCAGATTCTGAAGAGGAGGAATCCAGTGCCTGCTATCTCTCTGCCATCTCTTCTGTAGAAATCTTTGAAGAAAACTCCAAGGCTGGAACAAATAACCAAAGCTCCTTCTCCAAAGAAAGTGAAAAAGATAGTGAGGGAAGTAGGTGGGTTTTTTGAAGTTTCTGGAACAGAAAGCATAAAAATTGCATTTTGCCCAATTTTCGTAAAAGTTTAAAAACGTAAAAAGGAGGCAGAGAAGAGACTCCCTGACCCCCTAGGCCATCTCAGGGGGTCCCTGAAGGACCCCGAGGGGCAAAACAACCCTAAAAAAAAAAAAACGCGAGGTGCGCGCACCCTCGAGGCTGAAGTGAGTCAAAAACAAAAGTGGAGAACGTGAAAAGGGGGCAGGGTAGAGACTCCCTGACCCCCTAGGCCTTCTCAGGGGGTCCCTGAAAGACCCCAAAGGGCCCAAAACATTAAGAAAAAAAAAATTTGCGGGTGCACGTACGTTGAAAAAAATCACAAAAAAATAGGTAAATAACAAATTTGAGTGTTTATTGTTGAATGAATGTAGACTATACTGTTCAACTTTAACCAAATCATGAAAATTAGCTCTGCCATTGCATATTACTGGATACAGTCAATCTATTACAAGATACAAAGGCAGTTTGTGGAAAAATAAATATATAAAAAATATAAAAATTGATACAGAAATTATCATTTTAAAAAATTTGGAAATTTACTGAAAAAACCATAGGTTTCACACATGTCATAGTTAGAAATTAGCATTTAAAAAACCTTGGAAATTCACTGAAAAAAACATAGGTTTGACACACGTTATAGTTAGGAATTAGCATTTAAAAAACCTTTGAAATTCACTGAAAAAACCATAGGTTTAACACACGTCATAGTTAGGAATTAGCATTTAAAAAACCTTAGAAATTCAGTGAAAAAACCATGGGTTTCACACCAGTTATAGTTAGCTGGAGATTTCACTCATACAAAAACATTGAAATTCCCCCGTTTAGTTAGTTGTACTCACTATAACTCGCGCGCCCGCAATCCACTGCTGATTATGTCACTTATTACATCACTCATGACATGGTCAGTGACATCACTCATGACATCACTGATGACATCTCAAATGACATCACTGTCCCGGGCCCGCGGGCACCATGGCAGAGGAGAGGAACAAGAGAGCCCTGCAGGAGCTCATCTAGAGGCCGGGGTACAACGTGTGCGCCGACTGCCAAGCCCCCGGTAAGTCACCCACTCCCGGCGTGCCCGGCCGGGGCGTCCTGACTGTGTGATCTGCTGCTCCTGCCTGGGCGTGTCCTGCAGATGGCTGAGCTGCCACTGTCTGGGGGGGGTCCCGCTGCACCTGCCCGGGTGTGTGCCCTGCTCTCCCCGGCCTTGTATCCGGCCGATGCCCCTGCTGGTGTGTATGTGTCCTGGCACGACCCCTGTGGGTGCTTGTGGGGAGCGGGCACCCGGCCTCCTCTTCTTCCGTCTTTCCTGGTGTTTGCGGCTTGTCCGTCCTGTGGCTCACTGTCTGTCCTGTCACCTCCTCCCTGTTGTCTACCTGTAAGTGTAAACCCTCCTCTGACTTGCTTCCTTTTAACTCTCTCCTCTTTGGCAGTGTGTTTTATGTACGTCTCCTGCCTGCTTGTTCCTGACTCCAGACTTTGGGTTCTCATGCATGCCTCCTCATGCGTGCTGTCTGTGCCCTCATGCCCCGCTGTCTGTGCCCTCATGCCCGCTGTCTGTGCCCTCATGCCTGCTGTCTGTGCCATCATGCCCACTGTCTGTGCCCTCTGCCTCCTGTCTGTGCCCTCATGCCTCCTGTCTGTGCCCTCATGCTTCCTGTCTGTGCCCTCATGCCTCCTCTCTGTGCCCTCATGCCTCCAGTCTGTGCCCTCATGCCTCCTGTCTGTGCCCTCATGCCTCCAGTCTGTGCCCTCATGCCTCCAGTCTGTGCCCTCATGCCTCCAGTCTGGGCCGCCATGCCTCCAGTCTGTGCCACCATGCCTCCAGTCTGTGCTGCCATGCCTTCAGTCTGTGCCGCCATGCCTCCTGTCTGTGCCGCCATCCCTCCTGTCTGTGTGCCCATGCCTCCTGTCTGTGCTCTCATGCTTCTTGTTTATGCCCTCATGCCTCCTGTCTGTGTCCCCATGCCTCCTGTCTGTGCTCTCATGCTTCTTATTTGTGCCCTCATGCCTCCTGTCTGTGCCCCCATGCCTCTTGTTGACTTCATTCCTTCTGTCTGTGCCCTCATGCCTCCTGTCTCTTCCCTCATCCTTGAAGCCTCATGTGTGGACACTCACGCCTGATGTCACTGCTGTCACTCATTGTCTATGCCGTCTATGAATCTTCTGTCTGCTCTCTCCTGCACCCCCTCCTCCCCACGTGTTTTAGTCCGGGAGCTCCCTGACTGTTCCTCCTCCCTTGTCCTGTCTTTGTGTTAACCTGCCACCCCATGTGTGTCACCTGCCCCCCCACCCACCATGTGTGCATCTAGTGTCTCCTGTCTGCATGTCTTGTGCCCGGGTGCATTGGGACACATGGCACTGCTGCAGCAGGGAGCGGCGCCACTGCACGTCTTGGGCGGACCTTGCCCCCGAGTGGAGGGTGTGTGTGGGTAGAGCCTGGTACCAGCCAGGACAGCCACGGTCTCCCTTTAATGGTGCCGCTCCCAGTTGCCAATAATGCCCTCTCCACATCTTCCTGGGGTCTGAGGTGGCGGCAGCGGCTGCCCGCGCAGCTCCGAGATGACAATGACATCAGCGCTGTGCCAGCCCCTCCCGGGCTCCCAGACGCGCCCCTCCCATGTCTCTCCCACCACACTCGCTGCCTTTACCAATGTTTCAGCAGTCACCTTTGTTTAGGAACCTTTTTGGATTTTGATACTTTCGGTTTGGGCCTCCCACGTTCTATTTTATCTGTGGTATAAGTTTATGTTCATTTGTCCTGACCTTTGACCTATGTTTTTACCCTTTAGGCTCCGACCTTTGAATTTGACTTTGAACTTGTGCTTCTAACCAACCAATGCCATTTGCTTTCTGTTATCTGGTTCTGATTTGTGACAGGCGCCTGCGTTGTGTGTGTGGGGGGCTCTGTGTGTGTGTGGGGCTCTGTGTGTGGGGCTCTCTGTGTGTACTCTGTGTCCGCGAATACTCTCTACTACTCTCTAATGCTCACCTATTGCCATTGTAAATGACAATACCATTTATTTAAGTTTAAAAAAAAAAAGAAAAAAAATGTCATGAGCAATGCCAATAGCTCTACCTTTAATAATGCCGAGACCATTGCATTGTAAATGCTTGTTTTAGTTTGTCGCACTCTTCCTCCGTTCCTGGAAAGACAACTTGGAGGAAGTTAGTCCGAAACCAAACGCCTGCAGCCCGGAAGGAAAGATCTCATCACGAGTTGATGACGTCACACATGGTTGTGTTTTGCCTCAACACCATCCGTTTGATTTCAAATGGTGGGGTGGTGTGGTTGTTTAATCCCTGGCTCTGAAAGTGGGGGTGCTTTATAACCATGTCCACCCCCGGCTGGTGCTGAGCTCCCTGGGTGAGAGCAGCACCTCTGCCTGCTCATCCCCTTGATGCACCAACTTTGTGTATTATTAGGGCAGGCATGCAGCATGCTTTCTTCCCCAGGTAAAGTTATAGTGGGGCATTTCTTTTCCCCCACTTTAGTGCTGTCCAGTGTGCCCGACCTATTGTAAATACACAGGAACATAGTGACTTACGCACTCTCGTGATGGAGGCCCAAAACGCCAGTGTTTAATTAAAATAAAAAAAGATAAAATAGCTTTCTACCTCCTAACACGCTCTCCAAAAAAAGATAAGCGGGGACATTTTATTCCTTAGATCTTTTTTTATAAATCTCCAACTTTATGGACCCGGTGAAAAAGCACGTGAAAACCAAGAAAGCAGTCTTTCTTTTTCATTTTGTACTCAATTTATATACACACATTTCGGAGTGCAGTGTTTGCGTGCAAGTCAACAAAAACATTTGTGTTCCCAGGTTCTGCACCTGAACAAGGACAATAACTTAAGTGCACAGTGTCCATCACTCTAGAATCACACTTTCTCTCTAGTCTCTGGGGCAGTCAGATACCTGTCAGTATTGTACCTGCACGATCTTGCACTGCACAGAGTAGGGACACCATACATGGGGCTTAGATCCCTGACTGATCTCTTTGTGCAGCTCGTCCTTTTTATTGGCCGATGCCCAAGCACCTAGCCTGAGAGGCATGTGCACCTCTGGTTGGCACACAAGGTCTTGCGTCAAACTTGAGTTCGGGCCCTTGTCACATTACACACCCCAGTGGTGTAGTAGGTGTTTAAGGCGAATAACATGCACGCTTTGCAAGTGAGCCATAAATAAACAAACGTGCTTGGTAATCTATTTTTTTATAAGAATTGACTAAGCTCCTCACTCTCCTAATTTCTGGTGTTCTGCAATAGTTTTTACATCTTAGAGTTTCTCGTTGCTCAAATGGGTGTAATTTCTGCTATTTATATGTTTCCCTCTCGTTCATTGCTTGATTTTGCTTGCGAGAAAGTGTCACTCATAGGGGTTGAAATGTCACTCATGGTCACACTGAAATTATGAAAATGTCACACATAGAAATTTGATACCTTGGCAGCTATGGGCGTTACAGGGGTTAGAAGGGAGTAGCCAATGGGCTACTCACCTTTAGGGTGACTACACCCTTTGTATGTCTACTCCCTCTGGGAAGGGGGCATACTCCTAACCCTATTGGCTCGAATCATCCAAACCAATATAGAGGATTTTCACAGGAGGGGGTCAATTCAGCTCATGAGGTCTGAAGGGTGGCCCTAGCTGAGAGGAGATATACCTCTCTTGTTTACAAATTTTCCTGTCAACCTTGCAGCCAAAAGTGGGGCTTGGTCAGGGGGGCATCTCTTCTAGCTGGAGAGGCCCTGGTCAGCATAACAAAGGACGGGAAGCGTTGAGGCTCACCACCGTTTTATGAGGTTCCTACTTGGGGGTAGGTGTGAAGTACCTCCACCAGAGCAGGCTTTGTTCCTGACCCACAAGAGCAAAATGCTCCCACCGCAGGGGGTCAGAAACATGTCAAGAAGTGGCAGGCCGGTGCAAACCAGACAGCCACACATTAGTGGGTTCGTAGTTTTTCAGGGGGGCCCTCTGAGTGCATTTATTAATGAATACCACACTGGCATCAGTGTGTGATCATTAATCTGAGATGTTTCTTTCTAAACATCTTGGAATTCAGTGAAGCCATCATGGAGCTGTTGGACTCATAGTGACAAGCTCCCAGCCCATGTACTCAGTATAGCTTCACTGTACATTTATAATGTCTAAGAGTGGACTTAGACACTATAGGGGCATATCTGCTCATGCAGTCATGCCTTCATAAGAGGTATAGAGCACCCTGGCTTAGGGCTGTAAGGCCTTCTGTAGGGGTGACTTACCTATGCCTCTTACAGTGCTTGTAGGCCTGGCACAGATGGATGTGTGCCAGGTCGACGCTTCACTTTTAACTGTAACAAAATACGTAGGTGGCAGTGTGCATGCGTGTTGGTGAGGGGTCTCTTAGGGTGGCACAATACATGCGACAGCTCTCTTGTCACAAGGCCCTTGGTGACGCTGGTACCTTTTACAAGGGACTTATATGTGAGCCAGAGGTGTGCCAATTGTGGAAACAAAGGTACAGTTTTGGGAAAGGACACTGGCACTGGGAACCTGGTTAGCAGGAACCCAGTGCACATTCAGTCAAAGATGCATCACAGTCAGGCAAAAAGTGGGGGGTAACATCTTTCCTACAAATACAATGCCACAATTCTTCATGTAAACAACTTTCAAAAGTCTGTTCTAGCGGACCATCTGATGGGCTTGAAAAGGCTAAATCAAATAGAAGGAAACTAGAAATTTGATCTTAGCTGAACTTCACACCAACACTTTAGACATTACCTGCTGTAAGGTATAAACCTTTTAACATTTACTTGAATTTAAAATAATAATATAGAATAGCTACCAAGTCGAGACAGGAACCCCATAAGTTAACATGGCTTACTCTTTATATCACAAACCTTAATGATCTGGCGAGGGAGGAGGAAGCAAGATGGTGGCCATGTGAAGCGGCTGTGCGCAGTTCTCCTCCTCCAGTTAGAGTCGGGGGGCCAGACTAATGCACTGATGCAGAGAGTGAAAGGAGCTTGCACAGGCCATTTCCGTATTATGAGCCCCGGAACAACAATCTTCATAATCTGTGCTGCAATGCACCCTCTGACGACTTGTTCTGAGATATTGGAATGATGACCACTCTAGAAGATAGGGTTATGACTGCGGAAGTCGATGTGGCAGCCATTAGGAAGCATGCAGAGGCAAACAAGGCACAGCTCAGGGACACACAATGGAATCTGGAGAAGTTCGAAAACCGGAAACAGCAGAACAACTTGAGAGTGCTGGAGATTGACAATGGCCTGGAGGGGAATTATAAAAGGAAGTTAATAATAAATTTGTTCCAGAAAGCTCTTCCGGAACTGGAGGGCTGGAAATGGGAAATTCAGAGGGCTCACAGATTTCCATTATTGGGAAAGCAATGGGATCATGGAAAAGAGAAACCCAGAACAATTGTGGTCTTTTTTGGGAACTTTCTTTTAAGACAGGATGTGTTCGAGAATGCCGACCAGATTCTAAATGCAGTGCTGACGGCTACTCTTTCTTTGTCAGACCCAACTTTGCCATGACAGTGGAGAGACTTTGGAGGCTTAGACAGCTGATTAAACCATTTCATGATACGGGGGGGGCAAGCTTACTTGATTAATCCAGCAAGGCTCACAGTCATCAGGAATGATTAGACTCATCTGTTTAACTTTGAAATCAAGGCTAAAGAATTTCGGGGGGAAATTATCTGAGGGTTACTGCAATAGAAATGCTCGAATGATTTGGAGAATTTGAAGTAGAGCCTGAGCATTGTTGCCTTGGATTAATGAGTTTTGAATAGGTATGCCTGTATGTATGTACAGACCCCTGAGCTTTGATGGTGGCAGGGATAGGGTTTTTTAACTTGTATGGTTTTTTTTCTCTCGTTTTATTTTCAAAATTGTGGTTATTCGGGCCGCCATATGACCCAGGAGATCACAAGGCGATTGTTAATATTAAGATTTGGCTTGAGCTGGAAGGGAGAGCTCACAAACCATTTAGAGGACCATCACAGGTCTGAAAACTTCACAAGGGTGGGCGTTGTGTGGGGTAAGGCCAGGGCAGGTTTGGGGAGACTGCAGGGGTGAGGGAAAGGGCTGGAAGTGGGGGAAGGGAAAGAGAGGCTTTTCTTCAAAATTAAAAATTAGAGCAATAGTATTATTCATATGATCAAATTGTTCATACTTGTATGCATGAATGGCTGTAATCTGCCACGACAAGACTTATAGGCTATTACCTTCCACAAAATGATTATGATGCTAGCTAAGAAAATATCTATATGCGCTGCTAATATCTGTGGGCTGAATGACAGGTCTAAAAGACTGAGGGGCAGATTTACAAGGCCCTTGCGCCACTTTTGCAACACTTTTCCCATGTTAAAAATTACGCAAAAGTGGCACAAGGACCTTGTAAATCTGCCCCTGAGTTTGCTGAGGTATTTAGATCCTTTAAATCTGATATTGTAATGAGCAAGAGGCACGCCTATCGTGGGATAAGAAAGTGGGGCTAGTAATAAGGGGATATACTCTTTTGATTGTACATCACAGGACTCTGCCACACGGGGTTGCAATTCTGGCCAAAGTTGGCCTAGTAGTAGTCAAACTGACCCTTGTAGATAAGATAGGCCAATGGGAAATTGTAGAATGCCAAATTGGGGGGCAAGCCTCACTTTATGCTCTATCACTGGGTCTAATGTAGATAAAGCAGCAGCTATAGTTTGGATTTAGAGTTGGCGTCATGACCGGCCCCTCTTGTTGTTTGTGGGGATTTGATTATCCATACTGAAGTCACTAAGAACTTGGTGCAGCCAGGATCATATTGTGTAAGAAAACACCAGGTATATGGGGCTATTTGTCAGCTGCTGGAGGATCATGTACAGGTCGATGCTTGGGCTAGGCTCAAGTACCCAGATCCAGGTTATACATATTTCTCCCATCCACGCAAGAACTATAAACGACTAGACTATTTTTTAATCCCTGCCTTTTTAGTAGGTAATTCAGGAATTAGGATACTCCCAAGGGTCTTTGCTGATCATAATACACTGATTCTAGAGATTGTGAATATAAGAGCAGGTAGGGCACCACTTTTGTCAGGAAATTACTCCAGAATACCAATTATGTGGAACACATGAGGGGAGGGATATCTGACTGTCTCCAGTCATGCTTCTTTGTTTGAAAGTCTAACAAGCTATCTTGCAAGCGTATGGACGGATGTGTAGCCTACTGAACTACTTTATTAAGCAACAATTCATTCATCTGCCTCACACGTACAAAGGGCCCTGACCGCTTCCACAATGCCAGTAAGTTACTTCAATTATCATAGCTGCTAAATTTGAGACCTTTTGCCACACCAAGGTATAGTTTTCTAGTCAGCATCATGGCATTTTGGATATTTGAAGTGATTATCCAAACAGTGAAAATACAATGCCTAGAATGCAATGTGATGTTGTATAAAAAGCCATAACAGAATGTTACAATTTAAAGAGCCACATGGAAGCTAAACATTGTATGACAGAGTGCCTTTCACAAGACAGGACATCTGAGTACCATATATGTACAAAATGTTCTAGGTGTATCTACAAGACACAGAGAAATGGAAGAAAAGGGTGCAAGAGAATGACGCAAACAGGAAAGGTGAGTGGAAATGAGAAAATGGTGAGATATAAAGGGAATGATATGCAAGGAGAGAAGGGGAAACAAGGTGAGAGGAAAATAAAGGTGTAATTAAAAGAGGTGGGTGGGGTGTGGCTAAAGGTGGTAGAAGAGACACAATGAAGTATTGGAAAAAAAGGTAAGAGAATAGGAGTACAGGGATAGGAAGTGAGAAACAGAGAAGAAATACGATTTTGATAAAAGGCAAGACGCAAGAGAAGGGAGGGACAAAAGGAGGGGAAGAACTTTAGAGAAGCAAAGACCTGAGGGAAATAATAATAAGAGAAAGGCAAATAAGAGGGGTGAGAGAAGGGAATAGATAGGGTAAATAGGAAGGTTTGTAAGAGTGAGTAGAGAGGAAGAAGAAACATTGGGACAGAGTAAGAGGGTGAGGAGAGCTGGATGGGCGAAGAGAGTGAGAATGAGATGATGGGAAGCAAAAGTGAAGAAGAAAGAGAAGACTAAGAGAATATTGAATGGCAAAGGAAGGAGGGGGGGCAACAGGGTTTTGGGAGTTTCCTGAGGTACAAGTGATGGATGAATAATGCTTAATAGATACCACATTCGTTTCTGTGTGGTCTAGGTGTTTGATCTAAAGATGGGTGGTTACGGAGTGTCCAATGATTTGTAGAGGGAGGCTGAAATCTTGATGTGAATCCACTGTTGGAGCTATAGGGATATTATTATGGAGGAAATACTACTAGTGGACTCTCAGCGTCAGATTTTGTCCATGATACCAGGGGGCAGGAATTTGAACCCTGGTGCTCTAAGCTGCCTCTCTGCACTTCCCTGTGACTACCATTTGACAAACTGAGATGCAGGTGAGATGCTGCAGATTCAGCGTGTTCATAGTCCGCCTGTCTGTGAGTACCAGGGTGTATGTCATGGCAGACTGAAGTTCTGATTTGCCAATATATTTCTGATCAAGCCCACTGACCAAGGCTACTGCACCATATAAGGCTTCTTCGAATGATTACATTTCAGAAAAGTTGGTCATTTCAGAAAACGATGGGGGATATTCTCAAGAACATTTGATAATTATCGCAAAATTAGCTTAACGCAACTTTGCACATCGCAGTCTATCGCGACAAAATAACACTGTGTTAACGTTGTATTCCCAACCCTGCGGCACCATGGGATAGTCTCACAATACTGCGCGAAATGACTGTGTTAAAATCAACGCAATGCCGAAAAAATTCGAAACACGAACGCGAAAAACTTTGCGATGCCTAAATTGCAATACAAAAATCAGCGACAATCAGCTACTGGCCAGCAAATCCCACACGTCATGTGGGAAAAGGCTCTATAAAAGCAACAAAAAATAGAAAACCAAAGCCAAAATAAACTGCGTAGTACCATGGATGCACCCGGACCGAGTGCAGGGGACAACTCAAACCCCACAAGCCCCACAGAGTACCAGCCAGGAACCCCATGGTCAGGGAAGGGAAAAGACAAGAGGAAGAGGAAGACAGGGTTCAGTCCGCAGGAAAACCGGATCATCATCACGGAGGTGATAGAACACTACCAACAACTGTTAGTCACCTCCACTGTGTCATTGACAACACAAACGGAAATATGGCAGTCCATCGTGAACATCGTGAATGCAGTGGGAGTGTTGAGGAGGTCAATGGCGAAGGTCAAGAGGCGCTGGCATGATGTCAAAAGCCAAATCAAGTAGAAACTCGCTGCCAATAGGAAGGCTGCAACGGCGACTGGAGGTGGCAGTCCTGCGCCACAGGAGGAGCTGGATGAGCTGGAGGAAATGGTGGCCACAGTCATCAGTGTGGAGACGGTGCAAGGAGTTGGGAGTCCAGACACAGCTTGATATGACCCGACTCAACAGCAACAGGGTGAGTAACGACCAGGGACTGGGGGGACGGCGGAGATGGGCACAATGGCACACATGCACAATTATGTGTAGCACACTGCACACCCACAATGATTGTGGAACATGTCCCGGATACCCCTGGCACACTGCAGTACACATAGAAAAACAAAGTAGGCCCCCGTCCACTATGTGCACAAAGGGGCCCCCTCCCTATCACCAATCCCACGACCCACCCATGCACATGTGCTGAATCCAGCAAAGCAGCGGCTCTGTGAGCCACACTGTCAATGCAAGTGACACTGCATGACCGATACCATGGCTACAGTCAAAATACATGACATGGTGTACGACACAACACTGAGGTGGCCCAGGGTGGATCACATCCTCAAAGTAGCAGGTCACACTTTGACACATCCACGTGCACATACAACTCCTGACATCAACAACACATCTGCAGACAAACAATGCACACGAGTACAAAAACCGTCCAAGAGCACAAATGACCCAAGTCACCAACATGTCAGCACCGTAAAAGCACACAAGTCAAAGGCACACCGCCTCAAACGGATAAGGGGCCATTAAATCAGAGCTGCAGGGGCGACTCTCCCACAATGCAGCACACACACATAGCAATCACAGCACATCAACATTGACGACAATGTGGTAGAAAGTGTAACACTTTCACTACAGGACAGAGGACACAACTGGTGCCGCTTGTGCGTAGAAACTGGCCAATTACATCTGGAATAGCAGGAAACTGTGAGATGATAATGTACGAGTACAACCTCACATCCGTCATGTAATCGAAATGTCCACTGTCTCCCATCAAATAGCCAGCTCCTCCAAAGCAGTCACAATGTACATTGTCATGCTGTCTGTCTGTAAACATGTACAATGCGTCAACATACATGGAAGACACTGTTAACCTGCATCACCCCTTTACATTGCAGAGGGACAATCAACACCTCCTGCAGAGCAGACCAGAAATCTCTTCAGCGACGATGAAGAGGACCCCCTGGCCATCTGCTCCGACACCCTCCAATGGCTTGTGGACAGCCTCCGCATCCCACCTCCAGGAGCAGGGCAGCCCAGCTGCATCGAGATGACCCCATCTTCTGCACAGACCACACAGCAGGAAGCACCCACCACCACAGCTGGCTCCCACCACCTCACGGAAAGACACATGGCATTCCATCGCCGTGTGTTAGACTGCCAGAAGGAGCTGGCTTAACCGGTGCGGGTGGGTTTCGACCTTATGGCAGCCAAACTAGATGCCATACGTGGGTGTTTAAGTCCCATCAGGGACCACTTACAGTCCCTAACGGACACCCACAGTCCGTTCCAAGCTCTACAACAATGCTTGGCTCGCTGGAGCCATTACTCGGATAGAAGAACTGTCTAGTCAGAAAGGCTCTAGCGATGACAGCACAGAGTTGGCACAGCTGCGGAGGACAATGGAGACCTGGCACCCCCCTCATGCTTTGCTACCAGCTTTGGGCAGCATTCTTCCCATCGCACTCGACTTGCTCAATGCTTCCATTTCCTCTGGCACAGTCCCTCCCCCCTGGAAACGCGCCATGGTTAAGGCCCTTTTGAAGAAACCAAACTTTGACCAAGCTAACCCCAGTAATTACCAGCCCATTTCCTTGCTGCCTTGGCTGAGCAAGGTGCCGGAGAAATATGTGAACTCAGTTCTGGTAGAGTTCCTGGAGAACAATTATTTGCTCGATCTCACCCAGACAGGTGTCCATCCCATGCATGGGACAGAAACCGCCCTTCTTGAGATAACTGAAGAGACCAGCAAGATCCTGGACCAAGGAGGTGGAGCAGCTATTATCCTCCTGGACCTAAGTGCCGCATTCGATACTGTAAATCACGATATATTAAAACACCGAATTGCCAACCTGGGAGTCTCAGGAAATGCCATCAAATGGTTTAACTCATTCCTGGCAGGTCGCTCCTTCCAAGTTTTCGTGGGCGAAACCACCTCCACTAGCATGCCACTCAGTTGCGGTGTGCCTCAGGGCTCCTCCCTGAGCCCTACTTTATTTAACATTTATATGAGCCCCCTAGCTGAGATTGTCCGTCCTTTCGGCGTAAAAATCATCACTTATGCCGACGACACTTAGCTAGTGGTGGCCCTTAACCAGTCTAATGCCGCCACCAACAACCTGAGTGGTTGTCTGGAGGAGGTGGTCAAATGGATGACACTCTCCTGTTTAAAGCTGAACAGGGAAAAAATGGAGCTTATGCTCTTGGGCAACACCCCCAACCTTGCTATGGACCCGTTGTGGCCCACCTGCCTTGGTCCTGCCCCGACACCAAAGGACACAATTAAAAGTTTGGGCATTTGACTGGATAACGTCCTCAACTTCAACCACCAAGCAGCCAAACATGCAGCGACCTGCTGTGGTCTGCTGAGGCTGCTGCAGAAATTCCCTCCTCTACTCCCATTCCAGGTGAGACGGATCATGGTCCAGGGTCTTATTCTGTCGCACTTGGATTTCGGGAATGCCCTCTATCTAGGGGCCCCTCCGTCGACTCTGTGCAATCTTCAGGTCATCCAAAACTGCACAGCGTCTATACTCCTTCAGATTCCCCGTCGGCTTCCTATCAGTCCTGGCCTGGAAAAACTACACTGGCTCCCAGTCGGGAGAGAATTGAATTTAAGGTCCAATGCATTGCCCACAGGGCCTTCTGGAAGACTGGTCCGGTCATTTACCAATCACCGATTACCACCTACCACCCTAACAGACAACTCAGATCAGCTTCCTCTCTCCTCGTCATAATACCCAGGATAAAAAGGACCAGATGTGGTGGCCGCTCCTTTGCCTATAACACGGCCAAGCTCTAGAACTCCCTCCCACTCCATCGGCACTCCGAGTCTAATTTGCTCCCATTCCACAAGCTCTTGAAAACTCTTCTTTTCAATAAATCTGGATTGCTCTTAGCTGTATCCTTGCTCGTGCGATCCACAGTGCTAGGATGCCTAAGGGTAGCTATCGCGCTTAACAAATGGTCTTTTAATTTAATTTCATGGAGAACATGGAGCAGATGCATGCTGGAAGGATGGCTGCCACGGCTGAACACCAGTGAGATGTAGCTGGGATCTTCCATGCACTGCAGATCCTCATCTTGCCATTGCTGCCACAGAGCCTGTCCCAGAAGACAGCTGCAGGAACTTCGAAACACACATCTCCGCCCCCTGATGTGTCAGTGGCACACAATGATGCAGCCATAACACCTCCGCCCCTGATGTGTCACTGGCACACAGTGATGCAGCCATAACAACACCACACACACCTGACACAGAAGACATATCAGAGGACTAGAAAGTTCTCCTTCTTGGAGACGTTTTTAACAAAGAGGAAACTTTCTGTCAAAAATCCTTGGCTCTGCCTAGAGAGCTGCACAAAATCTTTGGCTTGCCAATACACTGATTTAAGCAATTTCTTAGGTGTAGCCCTAACTTCACAATGGGGACTCCACAGACTCTCATGACCCATTTCCATTAAGGAGATCTTAATATTCCTCATTAATGGAATATTTAAGGAACCAGAAATAGTCAGAATTTCATCCAGGTTACGTATGGGAACCAGAATATCATGCATGAAAATTAGCATGTAATGCTTTAAAACTAATGGTTAGCCATTTTAACCAATATAAAAAACAGAAACCAAAAAATTACAAGAATAAACTGACATATAATAGATATGAGCTATAGAATTATGTGTATCAACCAGTATACTACACATGCAAATCAGTATGTTATTCAAGCAAACCAGCCTTTAATTCATTGGAACCAGTATGACACGCAAACCAGCATGTACTCTTCAAACCAATAGATTGTACATTACAGCCAATATAGAACAAGCACACACCAGTAAGTGTGAAATACTGTTTTGTACAAACCATACAGTTATGCAAGTTACCAGTACTTATATGTAGTAGTAGATTAGGCTTTATTTCGATATAGTTCATATCTTAAAAAGCAGTACATGTACATAAAAACAATAAAAGCCAGTGCATGGGTAATAAACATACAATTCGTATTGCAAATGGCATGAATAATTTACATAAAAACAGTCTAAAATACATATTAAACAAGGTACAAAAGCCTGGTGGATCTAATGCGCCATGCCCAGCCTAGAAATTTCGCCAATCCACATGCAAACAGGGGCCGGGGTTCCGTTTTTAAAATACGTAAGGCCTCCTTATGGGATCTAGTCCCAAGCTCTCTACAGAGTGGCTTCAGCCATCTGCGGCGAGGAACTGCATAGGCCGGGCATTCAAACAATAAGTGGGGAACTGTCTCTATCCTGTTCACACAGAAAGGACAGAAGGTAGTTGTCTGCGCCGGGACCTTCCAACGGCAGTCAGTTTCCCCACTGGAAGTAGGCCTACCCTAAATTTGAAGTATAGAGCCCTGTCCCAGGATTTTAGAATAACATCCAGATACGGCTCACAGAAGTGCACCTCCTTAACCAAAAGAAATTCCCCAGTGGTCTTACACAAATTGGCATTACTATTTCTGCCATCAATCACCCAACTCCAGTATAAATTCTTCAGGGTTGACTTGGGCGGGGCAGTTCTAGTAATCCAGGCGTCTTAAAGGCCCAGGTCTATAAGAAGGCGCTTGACTTCCCTTAACCAACGGACCTTAGACCAGCCAGGCGTTAGAAGAACCTCTTTTAAACCCTCTGCGTAACTGGACATTTCTGGGACTCTCCAAATACATGCCCACACAAGAAGGGGACGCAGCCTCGCCTGGTCACTAATGGGCCGAGTGCCCATATCTAAAAGAAGTGGAAGAGTTGGTGTGCTGTAGGGGAGGCCCATTAAGTCCTTGTGAAATTTGTTTTCAGAGCGAGACAACTGGTCCACATTCTGTACACCCCAGAGTTCTGCCCCATAAAGAGCCGCACTGACACCTCTTGCCCTGTAGATGTCAAGTACCGGTGCAATGGGTTTGAGGGATGAGGCACGTTGTTCATTAAGGAGGGCCCCCACCACCCTCTTGTGGGTCAGCAGCATCTTTTGGTGATGACATTTCCAACTCATAGAGTCGCAGAGACGAATGCCGAGGTAATCGAACTCCTTGACCCTCTCGAGTGGAACTGATTCTAGGGTAGGTGGTTTGACGGTCTTCTTCGGGGGGTTTAAAACCAGAAACTTAGTCTTCCCTGTGTTTATAACTAGTCCCCTTGAGTCACAGAAGGTCTTAAAACTAGTTAGAAGACTCTGCAGGCCCGCTGGGGTTTTGGAGATCAGGAGGGTGTCATCTGCAAATAGGAGGGTAGGTATTCTCCTGCCAGCCAGGGATGGTGCGTCTGCTGGATGTTGCAGCAAGTGCTCCACCACTCTGTTAACATACAATGAAAACAGAGTGGGGGCTAGCACACATCCCTGGCGGACACCTCTATTTACAGGAATTCGTGATGTTTTTTGTCCCTGGTTACCCCACCTGATCTGCGCAAAGTTATCTGCATGTAACTTTATCAGCATGTTTAGTAAGTATGGGGGAATACCCAATGCATCAAGTACACTCCAGTACTTATATGAATACAAACCACCTTGCAATGCTTTAAAACTAATAGGCTGCATTGGTTGAATATATACTATGTGCACAAACCAGTACATAGGAATGAACCGGTATAATACATATATATGAATCCATACATCAGACACTGATACCCATATTTTACTCTTGCAAATCGATATGATGTGCTCGTCAATCAGTGTGCTATGAAAACAGCCAGTAGAATATGCTAGGCAGCCAATATATAATATATCTCTGCTAATATGTTCGCCGTGCACCAGTGGGTTACCCATGCATAGCACTAGATGATAAATAAGAACCGCAGTATTATGCCAATGAGCCATTTCACCATGAAAGTAAACAAATGCAGTATGCCAACAAACCAGTCTATTGTGCATGCAACCAATTGTGTTACCCACAGATGGGTGTTCACTGTGCATACACCAACGCACAGAGCTGGTTTGTGAAAACAAACTGGTCACTGGTCCCAGAGAAAATAAAATAGATCATCCACTTCTTTCATCCGCGAGATTTGTGTCCATCCGGCAAGTCACAAATTACACTCATAGCAGGGCCAACGCAGCCAGCCATCTTCCCAAGGTCACTGCAAGGGGGATCATTTAGTTGAATAATGGCACCCAAGACTGGTGGTGTCAGCTCTACAATTGTTCGATGCTATATTTATTATTATGATATGTAGCACTGATAATGTTGTTATTGCTAATAGTGTTCAAAATGTAATTGTGAGCAGCAAACGCTTTGAATCAGCCTAAATGGGATCCAGGTACACAAAAGATGCAACAAAAAAGCTGAACAAGGCAGCATGGAATAGCGCCTGGTGTAAAGCTTTAGTGTGAAATAAACACGAATCACAGCGTCATGCGGGAGGCTCCCCTTCTGACTCTGAAGGCCCATTTGGGACTCCCTGGCAATGTCCCTGTCACACCCTCAGCTTCCTCTCCCTGTTTTTCTACTTTTGATTCGCCTTTTATTATTATTTTTTAAGCCCCACGCGCACCCCCGGAGGGTTGTTTTTGATGTTCTGTCTCAGTCTCTTCATCTCCCCCAGAATGTCATTGAAAGATCTCTCCTGTGGCCATCCAAAGCTCCCCATCCTCATAGGCCGGGGGTGCCAAACCTCACACCTCCCCCGGAGTCCCCAAAGGCTTGAGGGACAGCTGTGTCGCAGTTCCCTCGTGTGTGTGTGTGTGTGTGTGTGTAGGGGTGGGGGGCTCCAAATGGGCTTTTATGTAACTAACATGAAATAATTCAGCCCAAAGAGGCAACATAGGTATCTTTAATGCGACGGCTCTTTTCAGAACACGTAATAAAACACGGAACCCCAACACAGCGCAAAGCACTGCATCACTATCGATTGCGCATTTATCAATAAACGCCCTCAGCCCAGCTCTCCTTGTGAGATCTAAAAAAGAAAGGGCCATGGACTTCTTAAAGACTATTGGTGGCACGTGCACATTTCTTTGGAAGCCATAGGCAGAAGAATTACCCAGACCACAGACTGGAGTGTCTGCATAAATACGCAAGAGGACTGCTGGAATTACGTAAAATGTGGTGGGAGGGTTTCACTTAAATGATTCTGGCATGATGGCATATAATGGCTGTTACAGCATTGTTTAATGTAAACCATGTGTGAAATAAACATATGGAACACGCTCAAAAATCAGATACCTTTCATGGTTTATTTGTCACTGTTGTTGAATACCTCTGGTTTGCAGTTGGTTTAGCAAGGGTCGCGGATATCCTGGTGCACGCAAGGGTGTGGCACGTTTACCCCCAGTTCTGTAGCAAAAGGCAGAAAAAAGCGGGGTGCAGTGGACCCCGGTGCCACTGCATCTGCTGCACTCACTGACAGCTACTCCTCCCAGTTTGTTCATGCATATGAAACATAGAAACTTCACGCTGAGGAATCATTTCATTTAACTAACACACCTCACGCGGGGATAGAGGGCCATCTCGGGTTAGATTGTGTAGACCCAGACTTCCACGCAGCAGCCTGTCCCAAAAACCTCTCAGATTATGCACAGCAAACCTACCTCCTAAGGAACAAAGGCCTTCCCGGCTAAGGCCTCAGGTGACAATAGCTATCTAGGTCACAGGGAGCTCAGAGGCTCGTGCCCCAGACAGCTGTTCTATATTGCACGATGTTGTGTGCTCTGGTGTAACGCATTTCTGCCATTTGTATGGCTTTGCAGCACCCTTGCCTGCTAAACGTGATCTCCACATAATCAAAGGACCTCTAACTGACCAGCTAGAGGTCTTTTTTGTCAGGCCTGTCTAACCAGGGTTAAGCACTTTCATGTGATGGTTTAATGAAAGCTCTCTTTGCAGACTTATTGTGTCTGGGTTTGCACGGAGTCTTTGAGGTATATGATTTGTGACTGAGTGAGCGGGCCATAGGACGTTGCTGTTTTTGTCATTCGATGAGGATGAATGGTTGTGCAGGTCAGGATGCAGGGTCTGCCTTTTGACACAGATGTTGTTTGTCCTTATCTTTCCAAGAACTGTGAAAGAATCAAGTCATTTAGATATGTACATTAGAAAAAAACATCTGATGCATCTGGAAGCATCAAGCACCTTGTTATCACAATTTCAAGGTCAAACACAGAACAGCCAAAATAGTGTTGTCTGAAATATCATACTTTTACTTAATATGTTTAAAGGAATGCGTCTTGGACTAGTATCTTCATGCTCATTGGTTTAACCAAACATTCCTAAAGTGACAATGCAAATTTCATCTCATATAAGATACAGTATAAATGGTCTGCCACTTGGATGTTTGGTTAATTTTTATTCTAAACAGCACTACCTCACTCCCGTCAGGTGATGTTGCGCTTATGGGCTCTAGGGAACAGTTGATTGGTTCCCTGACTATAATGGCCAATCCACCTCCTTTCCGAGAATAGTATACCCTGGAGCAGCCATCAAGTCAGGTCCTGAGTCTTCCCTCGCTCAAGTTTCTGTGAGGAACAGATACTGAAATAACAAGATTTGAATCAACTCGGAAATTTCCATACTTTGTCTGATCATGCTTTCACCAGAGCGCAATAACTCAAACCCATCCCAAAAGTTCCCCCTGCATTCGCTCTTTCCCCAAGATTAGGAGTTAGCCCTTCATTCACCACCATGCCCCCAGAGTAGGGTTAAATGAAACCCCATTGAAAAATAAACGCAATTTAACTTACCTCCCAATTAAGCAGCTGCTTTCTTTATAGATGTCTCAGACAAAGTGGTAACATTGATGTAGTGTTGCTGATGGAGCATCTCATTGAGGTTGCAGGGAGTTCACCCTCAGGTGCACAGCTTCTCAAAGTGTCTACAAATCAGAGATTGAATAGCATCTGGATGGTGTGGTCTGCCCTAAAAGGCCAGAATTCCAACACATGGTAGCCATTTTAACATATTTGAAATGTTTAGGATTTAGACAACATGCTCATGCCCTTCCCATAATAGAATGAGTGTGGTGATGGATGGGTCAGAGAGAGCGGGACAGAGAGAGAGAGAGAGACAGGCTTGTTGCTTGATTTGAGGGGCAAGGGGGCAAGCACGGATTCTATACGCTCCTTCAGCAGTATTTGGCTCTATGGCCCACAATATTCTCCTTTGTCTAGGTCAGGTGAGTGAAGTCAGGGCTTTGTCGTAAAATGGATTCAACTGTTATTTTCTAACAGAGCACAAGTTTATTGAAGTAATTTCTGTAGGTTATGTACCGACAAGGCATGCTCCCCTTCAGAGTCCCAGCTACAGTGAGTGCAGCTCCACATAGTGGCGTTCTTAGGATCCATAATGTCACATCCTTCTCTACTCACCTTAGGGTACAAGTTAAGAAGGTCAAGCTTGGCGTAAGACACTACACACTATTGCAATGATTTAAGCTGTTAGTGGCTGGTTTTGCCCCAAAAACTGTGTGTAGTACAGTTAAAGTTGCAGGGCCAAATTATGGAATATCCTATTAAAAATTCATAGTAACATCACACTTCTTTCCATTTAGAACAAGATTGAAGGCATAGCTACAAACAGAACCGGATCAATATTGATTGGCTGGTTTGATTACATGTAAGCAGATTAATTTACTCATACATGTTACAAAGGACAAGGGGCATATTATCAAGGGGGTTTATCTCCGCTTTTTTGGCTTTAAAAGCCAAGAAAGCGGAGATAAAATGATCTCCCTATTACCTAGCTGTCGCTAACACCAGTTAGCGACAGCTAGTAGGAGATAGTGACCATCTTGGGCACCCCTTTGCATGTCAGTGAAATGTATCACTAATGACATGCAAAGTGGGCGTGCCAAGATGTTAGCGACTGGAAACAGTCGCTAACATCGCTATCTCCTATTACCAACTTTTGGAGATATTCGCGCTAAGCGCGAATATCTCCAAAAGCTAACACCTGCCCCTGAGCAGTTCTTAGCCATGTTATCCAATGGTAGGTGGATAACATGGCTAAGAGCATTAGCTCGGTAATGCATGAATATCGCGGACTTTTCAGCGATATTCATGCATTTCGGCCGATTTTTATCGCTTAGGAGATAAACCTTGATAATAGCAAGGTTCCTAAGCGATAAAAATCGCCGCAGCACGGCGATAAAAATGTTGCCGCTAAGCCAACATAGCGATAATTATCGCTAGTTGTTGGTAATATGCCCCAAGGTGGCTTAGCACCCAGGAACTCTTATTCAAGGTTTACAGTTGGTTTTATATTACTTTTATTCATTGATAGTGTACAGCTTTAGATGTATAAAAGATATGTTTTACGGGTTACATATTTGTATTTCGCTGTATATTTTGCTGTTTTAGAGTTTGGGATGTGACAGAATATCTTGTAGAAAAATATTATCTAAGGTAAATATTATGTCCTAAATATTGTTCACATAAATGTAGGCCAGATTACGATCTAGGCAGATGAAGTACTCCGTCACAAACGTGGCAGATATCCCATCCGCCGTATTACAAGTTCTATAGGATATAATGGAATTGTATTACGGTGGACGGGCTATCCATCACATTTGTAACGGAGTTTCCCATCCGCCAAGAACATAATCAGCCACGTAATCTCAAATACCCTTTTTAAAATGGAATGGGGCGGCACTTTTGAAGAAGATATTTAGGACAATATTTATGATAGTGATATCATGGCAATGATTTTCTGGTACCACACCATTGTAGAGGACTGAAAGAAAAAGAGCCCCCCATCTTTTTCTTACATGGTAGGAGACAGTTTCATACCTCTTTGAACACCGTTAAGTAGAACATATGATATTTTGGTTTTAGGAGCATCTGTCCTATATCTGGCACAGTTTTATCTTGAAAAGATCCAGATTGTATGGTGAAGACTGCAGCTTTGATCCACCGAAATGCATATTACAGCTTCAAAACTGTTAATGGCCAGATTGAATTTGTGCTCTCTGCCTGCCCACTATACTCCATGTTCTCTTGTTATCAGTCTAGAGGAAGCCTGAAGTGGGCGGTGTATCCAAAATATAGGGAGCAGCAAGAAGTTCAAGCCAGTCAGCGTTGGTGGGAGAGAGATTTTTTCTGACTTTCTTCTGGGACCGCACCGTAAGAGAAATAAAATATTCCTTACCACAGGAACATATGCAATTTACAATGCATTAAACAAATATTCAGAGAAAGAAGCTGCAGAAACAATTAGTTAAATAGATCAAGAAAACATGCAAACAGTTTTTCAGTTATGGATAATGGAATGCACATGCTTTCTAAAAGAGTGTACTCATTAAATCACATTTTGTCCTCAGCCATAGGCCTCCTTAAAGGGGACCTGAATTTATTACAGCACTGCAGGCCCAGTTAAGAGCAATTATTCGCTTAAATTGGGCACTACAAAAACTTAGATCATGTTTTCACACCATGGCAACTTCTGAATGAAACAGCTGTGTTTGAACCATACAATCTGACGTTCGTGCAAAAGAAGAATGGTCTAAAAAGAATCTGCATATACCCTATTAAGTATAGAACAAGTTGAAGATGCACCATTTACAGTCAGTGGCACTCCGCCTATTACCAGATAATAGAATAGACAGAGAACCCACTAGTCCTGGGGTTCAGTTCAGGGGGCAAGCTCAATCAAGCCCTTGGAGAAAGTTTCAAGCACAATTCAGCAAAGTCCTTCTTAGGTCTTTTCCTCTCCTTCCTCAGCAAGGCAGACAGCAGATCAGTCCTTCAGCTTCTTCTTCTTCCTTCTAGTTGGGCAGAGGTTCATTGTGGGAAACAGGATCTAGTTTTTTGGGAGCAGGGCTCCTATACTTATACTCAGTTTCTTTTGTTCTTTCAGGCCAGGGGGGCCTTTGCATAGCCCATTTCAGTTTTGAAGCACTCTGTTGTGCTGTTCCTGGCTTTTCCTTTTAGTGCGAGGGGCAGGGACATCAGACGCTCCGCAGGAGGTGGAGCCAGCATTGTGATGACAGGGGCAGCCAGGAGTACTCTGTTGACAGTCTTCCCTCTTCCTGGGCCAGGTGTCGGGCTGAGTCATCAGTCGCTCCCCAGGAGGTGGAGCCAGCATTGTGGTGGCAGAGCACAGCCCTATTCAGAGTCCAGGGGTACTCCCACCACCCACCTAGGTGTAATCCTTGCATTCACCACCTGTCATCCCCCAGCCCTGTCACTCACACAACCCAGACAGCAGAGGCGGGCTGAAATGGTTAGGCAAGCAAATGCTAACTTTCTAAAAGTAGCATTTGCAAACACAAGATATTAAAATAAACTTTACTAAAATAAGTATTTTATAATTCTGAGTTCAGGCATACTAAACGTGACCTTCTACCATGTTCCCTGAGCCTGCTGGGATTATAGGGTGTAATAATTCCAGCAGCCCATCTTGGCCTAAGAGAACAGGTAGCCTTACAATAGTGAAAAACGAAATTGGCTGTAATTCACTATTAGGACATGCCACACACATCAGGGCCTGTCCTACCTTATGCTTAAAATGCACCCTGCCCTTTGGGCC